>NW_012102587.1:3642604-3644215 GCF_000951045.1 Mandrillus leucophaeus
GACAGCTAATGCTATTTCTTGCAATCGGAGAAAACAAACTTTCCTTTAAATTGATGAATAAGCAAATGCATGATAAATATGTGCATATTGCCTAGTGAGAGCTCCCATCAACATCTCCTATTGTTAACTCAATTAAGGTCTATGTGTTGAGTGCTAGCTATACGCCAGGCACTCGTGCTTGGCTCATTAGTCCCGACTGGTTGTTGGATGCATGTTTGGACATTCCTGGATGCTGAGAAGAGGACATTCAAAGCCAGGAAGATTCAGACGAGCAGGCACATTGTGACCACGAGCTCCAGGGAAGGGAGAGAGAAAAGTGAAAGCCACCAGCCAAGGAGATGACACACATGCACCAAAGTCCTGGCACTACCTTGAGGTGAAAATTTGAATTAGGACCTAATCCCAGGCCATCTATCACACTTGTTCTTCCTGCCTCTGTAGCTGTTTCTTGCTCTGCTGAACCACAAACACCCAATCCCAATAGTGTATTAGTTGGGACTGCATTTGGTTGAATGCCTCAAAAAAAAAAATCTACCTTAACAAGTTAGGAATCATTTGTCCCATGTAACAAGACACCTAGAAGTAGTTGCCTAGGGCTAGTGCTCAAAGATTTTACCAAGGACCCCCTTCATTCTCTTTTCCTTCCCTGTCAGTCCTAACATTTGGTTGTCAACATGCTGGTCATGGACAGCGGCTGCTGCATTCTCATCCCAGGCTGGAAGATGCAGATGGCGAAGGGCCAACGGTTGTGCTAGTGAACATGTGTTCGTTTTCCAAGTTCTCCCAGGGCATTACCTGGTGACTTCCACTCCCACTTTTTAGCTGGAATGGTGTCACATGGCCGCCCCCTCCTGCAGGGGAGTCTTGGAAGATGAGCTTTATTTTAGACAGAGTCTCGCTTTGTCACCCAGGCTGGAGTGCAGTGGCACAGTCTCAGCGCACTGCAACCTCCACCTCCTGGGTTCAAGTGATTCTCCCACCTCAGCCTCCCAAGTAGCTGGGACTACAGGCACCCGCAACCACGTCTGGCTAATTTTTGTATTTTTAGTAAAGATGGGGTTTCACCATGTTGGCCAGGATGGTCTCGATCTCTTGACCTCGTGAGCCGCCCGCCTTGGCCTCCCAAAGTGCTGGGATTACAGGAGTGAGCCACCACACCTGGCCTTAAGATGAGCATTTTTTATTTATGTTATTTATGTATGTATGTATTTATTTATTTTGAGAAGGAGTCTTGCTCTGTCACCCAGGCTGGAGTGCAGTGGCTCAATCTTGGCTCAATCTCAGCTCACTGCAACCTCTGCCTCCCAAGTTATTCTTCTGCCTCAGCCTCCTGAATAGCTGGGATTAAAGGCATGCGCCACCACAGGCAGCTAATTTTTGTATTTTTAGTAGAGACAGGGTTTCATCATGTTGGCCAAGCTGGTCTTGAACTCCTGACCTTGTGATCCGCCTGCCTCAGCCTCCCAAAGTGCTGGGATTACAGGCGTGAGCCACCGTGCCCAGCCAAGATGAGCATTTTTAACTGGGTCATTGCTTCCCGGATGAAATCAGGTGTCCACCAGCAGTGCCTTCCACAGCTAAGATGAAGTTGCTGCTACTCCAGTGGCAGGC
>NW_012102587.1:3646710-3648550 GCF_000951045.1 Mandrillus leucophaeus
AGATCTCTCTTCCCCTGGAACCTGACCTAGGGGAGCAGAAGCCACTCTATGTGGAGGAGTGGCCCCAAATTCTCCCTCTCCCGGGCACTTCTGTCCCCAAAGAGCATCTTCCAAGGATCTGCACTTGGCCCTGGGACTCCACGAATTCCCCAGTGTAGCTCCTCCCCATTCTCCTCCCCACTTTATTTCATGTCACGTTTCTCACCATCTGACGTGCTACACATTTCACATTTATTTTTTACCGTTTATCTCCCTCCACTTGAAACTTCTGCAGGGCGTGGATTTTGTGTGTGTTTTCACCACCGTATTCCCAGCTCCTCGAACACAGTAGATACTCAGCAAATATGTCATGTGAATCAATGACATTAATTGCCAACAGCCTATTACTGAAAACTGATGAAATCTGCACACTGTCCCTAAGGTATTTGCCTTTTCATATAGGAATCCAGGAGTTTGGAGTAACTTGAAGCCTCGGGTTAATTGAGTTTTCAAATGATGGAATCTCAGACAAATTGATAGACTCATGTGGAAGATATCTGAAAGCAGACAGAACTTCCCGACCATCCTCCAGTCACCCCATGGAATCGGCTACTTGCTCCCTAGAGGTAGACCCCACGGGGACACGCATGGGAGAGAAGAGAGCTGGGCAGGGGGAGAGTGAGAACCCAGGGCCTGGACTCCCGGGCAGGGCCGGCTGTGCTGCTCCTTCTGGAGGTCACTAGTCCCATTCTCAGCCCCTGAGTGCGCAGAAACAAGCCTCTGTATTTCGAGTGGCTGAGACGTCATTGTGGGGGAGTTTACGGCATTATTAATATGGAAATATGCAAGGTTCCACGACAAGCCGCTTGCCCCTTTATTAATAACAGTTATTCACCATCCAGGAGTCAAAGGCATTTCTGCTTGGGTGCTCGTTAAAACTGGCCCCATTGCCGGGCGCCTGTCTCTTATACACATCTAGATGTGTATAAGAGACAGCCCCTGCACTTCAGCCTGGGTGACAGATTGAGACCCTATCTCAAAAAAAAAAAAAAAATCTGAAAAAGGAAAAGCCTGCTGGTGGAAGGGCCAAGACGGGACTGTGAAAGAACCAAATAGCCAGAGACTGAGCGGTTGCCATGGAGAGTGTGGCGTAAGCCCCTCCTCCTCTCCCACATGGACCTTCTGCAAAGGGCAAGTTGCTCATTGTATGGGCTGAGCTGTGTCCCCCCAAAGTTTATGTGGTGAAATCCTAACACCCAGTACCTCAGAATGGGACTATGTTTAGAGACAGTCTTTATAAAGATAACTCAGTTAAAATGAGGTCACGCAGGCAGACGTTCACCCAACATGACCAGTGTCTTCATAAGAAGAGGAAGCGAGGACACCGACATGCACAGATAAGAGATCTTGGAAAGATGCAGAGAAGACGGTCATCCACAAGCCAAGGAGAGAGGCTACAGAAGGAATAGCCCTGCCATCACCTTGATCCTGGACACCTGCCTCCAGAACTGTGAGAAAGTAAATCTGTTGTTGACGTCACCCATTCAAGTCACTTTGCTGTGGCAGCCCTGGTTAGTGTTTAATCAGGGGAGACGGGTTGGGGCACCTTGAAGCAGCAGTGTGCTTCACATCAGAATCTTTGTGGCTGCACAGAAACTGCTCAGAGTCAAACCCAGCAGCTTGAAGTGGAAGAGTAAGACTCCCTGGGAAGCCACAGAAATGACGAACAGGTGTTGGCTTTTGAAGACCTAGGGTTGAGGAGGGGCCGAGGGGTCTGAGGGCCCCGGTCGTCATCCAAGCTTCACAAACTAAGGACACTGGCTGGAAAGAGAAGACAGACTTTTTTTTTTTTTTTTTTTTT
>NW_012102587.1:3650051-3655211 GCF_000951045.1 Mandrillus leucophaeus
GGAGGCGGAGCTTGCAGTGAGCTGAGATCCGGCCACTGCACTCCAGCCTGGGCGACAGAGCGAGACTCCGTCTCAAAAAAAAAAAAAAAAAAAAAAACTGGCCCCATAAAGAATGGGAGTAAGGCAGGAAATCAGTCATGGGTCCAACCATCTTGTGTCACTGGGAGTAGGGGTCTGTCCCACCAGAAAGTGGGGGGACTATCTCAAATCCTGCTCACCAAGCCATGTGCTGGACAGCCCACCCCCTCCATCATCACCTGTGTGCAACCTGGTCCCCCACCCTGCTCCTAAGGAGGGAGCCGGAGGTCCTGGAGTCACTCGTCATCTTCAGATACTCTCCAGCCATCACAGGTGACGACAGCCGGGGAAAATCTGGAGTCGGCCCAGAAACCCTGACTCCAGCCCAGTTCCGTTCTTCCCCAAAGCCCTGCTGAGATCCCAGGAATGCACAGCTCCTGTGTTTTTCCAGGGGAGGGTAAATGCTGATTCAGTCTACATTTCCTGAGGAAGACTGGAGGGCTGTTACCTTGACCTGTCTCAGCGCTGAGGAAATAAATAACATAGGTGTGGGATTCATCGTTTACAAAAATGCAATGCCATTTATTTTCATGATCTTCATCTCACTGCAAACTCCATACCTATCAAGTCCTAACTCTTTGTGTCATGATGTTCATTGTTACTGTCACTGCTACTATCACCACTATTATTAGAGGGGACTCCTCTAATTGACAGAAACTTCAGCAGGATTCCACAGAGAAATAACACCAAAATGCATACGTTTCCAAATGATAGTTGATCATAACTTTCGATTAGCTATGGCTGCATAACAAACTACACCAGAATTTGGTGGCGTAAAACAATGATTTATTTTTTCTTATGATTCTGTGGGTTGACCGGGCTTAGCTTCTTGACACAGCAGCTGGATCTCAAAGTGGCCCAGGCCGGGAACGGTGGCTCACGCCTATAATCCCAGCACTTCAGAAGGCGGGGACAGGCAGATCGCTTGATCCCAGCAGTTAGAGACCAGCCTGGGCAACGTGATGAGATACCATCTCTACAAAAGATACAAAAATGAGTTGGGTGTGGTGGCACGTGCCTACAGTCCCAGCTACTCAGGTAGCTGAGGTGCGAGGATGGTTTGAGCCCGGGAGGTCAAGGCTGCAGTGAGCTATGATTTCTGCCACTGCATTCCAGCCTGGGTGGTAGAGTGAGATCATGTCTCAAAACAAATAAATAAAAATATAAATAAAAAGATGACTGAAATAGAAGCTGCAAGGCCTCTGAAGGTCTGGACCAAGAAGTCCACCGTGTCACTCCAAGCACATTCTATCAATCAAAAGATGTCACAGAGCCTGCCCAGCCAAGACAACAGGAAACAGTCCCCCAATCCCCCGGCCATTGATGGAAGAAACAGAATGTGCATCCAGGGATAGATCACGGGGGCCATCTTTGCACAGTCTATCGGCCTCATCTAAATAACCTTCAACAAAGCAGACCCACTTTCTTCATGGGCACCTGTGTGTATACCACCTAGCTTATGTGAGCCTTGATTTTCTGACTGAGTAAATGAAGATGCTGGGGTCTTGTCTGAACAGGATAACCTGTTAAAATTCCTTTCCAGAGCTGTGAGTCTGTGGCTTCTACTATCTCACAAATGCTTTCAATTACAAACGATGTTAATGCATTCTTTGAACTTCAGGACCTAAAAAAGATGAAAATATCTGTCTTCCCTCCACCAGCAGGCCTTAAATCTTAGGCTACGTTTAGTGATCTTTTAATTCCGCAGTGGTGTCAGAACCACCAGACTTAACTGAATTTGTTCCTCAAATTTCTTTTGGTGTGTATTATTTTTCTGTCCTAAAGGAAAAAGAAAAATTTGGGTCAAGCATTAAATATGGGCTGGGCGGAGTGGCTCACACCTTTAATCTTGGCACTTTGGAGGCCAAGGCAGGAGACTCACTTGAGCCCAGGAGTTTGAGACCAGCCTGGGCAACCTCATGAGACCACCATCTCAAAAGTAAATAAATAAAAACAATTTTTAGGTTAAGTATAAAGGCCAGGCTCAGTGGCTCACGCCTGTAATCCCAGCACTTTGGGAGGCCAAGGTGGGCTGATCACTTGAGGTCAAGAGTTCAAGACCAGCCTGGCCAACATGGTGAAACCCTGTCTCTACCAAAAAATACAAAACTTAGCCGGGCATGGTGGTGCACACCTGTAGTCCCAGCTACTCAGGACACTGAGGCACAAGAATCACTTGAACCCAGGAGGCGGAGGTTGCAGTGAGCCAAGATGATGCCACTGCACTCCAGCCTGGGCGACAGAGCAAGACTGTCTCGAAAATAAATAAATAAATAAATAAATAAATAAATAAAGTTAAATATGAAGATCCTTTCCCAGTACTTCTGTGAGAAAACATGAAACTGGCATGCAAGAGGAAAAATAACATTAAACCTAAGGAAAAGAGATCACCAGAGGATTGTTGATCCAAAACATACACGCATCATAGAAAATGGGAGGAGAAAAATGACAATGGAAAGGACCTTTGGACTGGCCAAGTGGACAACAAAAACAATCTTACTTTTTGAAAAAAGAAAATTTTAAAGTATTACAAACACAAATTCATTTTTTTTCTTTTGAGACAGTGTCTTGCTCTGTCACCCAGGCTAGACCGCAGTGGTGGGATCATAGCTCACTGCAGCCTCCAACTCCTGGGCTTAAGTGATCTTCCCGTCTCAGCCTCCCGAGTAGCTGGAACTATAGATACACACCACCACACACGGTTAGTTTTGTTGTGTTTTTATTTTTTTGTAGAGACAGGGTCTCACTGTGTTGCCCAGACTGGTCTCAAATTCCTGACCTCAAGCCATCCTCCCATCTTGACCTTCCAAAGAGCTGAGGTTACAGGCATGAGCACCTGGCCATAAACAGGCATGAGCACCTGGCCATAAACGCAAATTCTTTTATACGAAATTCCAAATATTGCTGAAAAAATGTCTTCACATAGCCAAGCAAACCCGCCCTGCAAATTCCCATTTCCTCACATAAATCACTCTTCTCACGTTTCTCTGCACCACAGCTTGGGGCTTTTCTTTCACTTTAGCGTCACATAAAATGTCATCAAAGCACCTCATCAATTTGATTTGCAAATTCAACATGTCACACCCATAACCCTGTCCCTCTGCGAAACAGAATCTCGACCAGCTGCTCCGAATACACCTCTAGAACAAGGCCTGCAAGAGCTCATCAGCACAGGACGTTGTGGAGACAACCAAACAACTTACGAATAACTGAACTCCCATCACAAAATGGGAGGTGCGTGAAACTGAGTATCGATATGTACAAACTAAACATACAGCAGGATCCTGGTATTAATTTCCAGTCCTTCCACCTCAGGAACCAGTAAAAACTCTAAACAGACCATCCCATTCTGTTCTTTTTTTCATGTCTTCTATACAGGGCTGCAGCTTCCTTTAAAATCAGGGTCCGTATTGTTACTTGCCAGAAATTCACAGGAAATCTCTGCCAACATTGTAGTACAAAAATTCACCTGACCTACCAAGCACTGTATGCAATTGTAATGCTAAGGGTTGCTTCCTCCAACACAACCTGCTAGCGGTGTTTGTGTTCCCCTGGGGACGGCTTCCCACTGTCTGCAGCTTCAGAATCACTGTGTTCTGCCCACATTCGACAGAGGAGAGGGAGATTTTAAGTTTTGGCTTTCTTGCCAGCTAGTCAAAGGTGTCTCCGTATTAGGGTCCACGGGGAAGATGCTTTCCTCTCTTGCACTGTCTCTCTCAACATCTTTTAGCCGCTGTCACCATCCCCAAGGTCACCATGATACTTCTATGTGACAGCCCTGAACTACGCCTTGAAAGGAGCTGGTCAGCTCAGGACCTCGTGGAACACATTTGTAGCTGCTGTCACACGGGCTGCATGAGCACAGAAAGTCCAAATCACAGAATTTTTTGGGAGCTGGCAGAGACTCTGCAGATCAACTCCATCCCCCTCATTGTGGAAATGAGGAAACTGAGACGAGAAGAGGCGGGGAGGGGAGAGGAGGAGAGGGGAGGAGAACAGAGGAAAGATTAATTCATGATTGCACAGTACAGAGAACAGAAGTTGCATCTCCTAACTCTTTCATGTCTCAAACAGGACCCATTCTGTATTCCAGACACGCCACGGAAATGGGGCCACCAGTGGGGGTCTATGTCCTCTACTGCTCTCCTGCAGGCCCATGCCTTCCATCTGTCGCTGCCTTCTAAGCCTCCCTTTCCATCCCTTCCCTGGGCATGGCTTACAGGTGTCCAGTGGAAGTGTCCACAGGCAGGGCCAGCTTCACAGGAAAGAAACCTGGACAGTCCCACAAGACCCCACATTTAAAAAGACCCTGTGCTTGACTTAAATTTCTGCTGCCACCGTCTTGAAATTCTTAGTAGATTTTGAACATACGGGGGGACCCCCTACATTTCCATTTTGCACTGGGTACTTCCAACTACATAGCCAGTCCCATCCACAGTACATACCACATGAATTAGTCACCTTTGACTAGCTAGCAAGAAACACAAAGCTTCAGAATCTCCCTCTCACCCTGAGTGTGGGTGGAACCCAGAGCGATGACGATGCTACAGCAACCTCACCCACATTTCTCTTCCAGGGACGGTCAAGAGGGTGAGCAAGAAGATCAGTAAAAATTATCACTAAGCATCCTCCCTCCCTGGGCTTCAGGTTCCAGAAAGCAACCCTTGTCCCTAAGCCCCAACTACCTACCTGTGAATATACAGCAAGTGCCCTATGGCCTAATTAACTGACCACTCGGAGCCCCTGTTCTTTCTTTTCTCCAATTATAAAAGCCATAAATGCTCATTATAGAAAAATTGAAAAGCACAGAAAAATAGAAGGAAGAAAAGGTCACCCTACCTTATTTAACACACATATTTTCTCTGTAAGGTACATCGCAGCCTTACTATCTGACTGTCATCACTGTTAACACTGTCAAGTTTTCCTTCTGGCCTTCCTTCCATACCTACACTTTTTCACATACGTAAGGAAAGACCACCTTCTTCCCAGCAAGAAAGAGTATTGCTCATCTTGGGAGCTTCTGCTGCTGGTGGCCTAGAGAGCCAGATGAAGGAGTAGAGAAATGGCAGCTGATTGCAGGAT
>NW_012102587.1:3655651-3658029 GCF_000951045.1 Mandrillus leucophaeus
ACTAGCCTCCCTCCATGACCAGAGGAAGAGACTTCCAGCGGGGTGCAGGTGGGGGATGGTGAGAAGGGAGGAAGGCACTGCAGGTGTTCACCGCCCCCTACCCACCCCTCAGGCTGATGGCATTTGGGAAACACCTGCAATGTGAAGAAGTTATCATATAGTATACGGAACTGCATATCCTGGTTTTTCACACGACACTATATCATAAGTGATTTTCCATCTTATGATAAAATCTTGAGAAATATTTTATTGTTTTCCATTATGTAGATATACTATAATCTATTTGGTACTGCAATGAACATCTTTGTAGTTAAAGTTTTTCAGTATTTGGGATTATTCCTTCAGGCTATAATCTCAGGAAATAAATAATTAGATTCAAATACTGTGCATTTGTCAGATACTCAATACACTGCTTTCCAAATTACACTAATTTACAATCCAACCAGATTAGATGAGAGTGCTGCACGTGGGAAAATACACATCTACACACACATATACATACACACTCAATTCTAATTATTCCTGGTAGTTATGTTCTATAAAGTCACTGCAAGCACTGAATTACAAATACTGAACTATGGCTCCTATGGGAAATACAGGGTTAGGTTCCTGCAAGCCTCTGCTCACAAGATTTTCATGAATCAGTCAACACATAACCTTGTTTTATGAGTGTTCTGTTTAAAGACACCTCATTTACTACATGTTATTGACTCATTAACATTAAAATTACAGCCAATAGCACTGTAATGCATGACTCAGTGAAGCTTGTCTAACACACATATCTTCTCCGTAAGGCACTGTAACAGCCTTCTTGCGCTCAGAAACACTAGACAGCACTTGAGCACTATTCTTGGGGGCCATTTCAACCAGCAAAATACCCCCTGAAAAAAGCATACAAATGTAAAAAGTGTTCGCCACATGTGGTGGCACACACCTGTACTCCCAGCTACTCGGGAGACTGAGGAGGGAGGATCACTTGAGCCCAGGAGTTCAAGGCTGCAGTAAACTATGATCATACCACAGCACTCCAGCCTGGGTGACTGAGTGAGACCCCATCTCCAAAAACAAGTTAAGGCCGGACGTGGTGGCTCACGCCTGTAATCCTAACACTTTGGGAGGTTGAGGCGGGTGGATTACCTGAGGTCAAGAGTTCAAGACGAGCCTGGCCAACATGGTGAAACTCAGTCTCTACTAAAAATACAACAATTAGGCCAGGTGCGGTGGCTTACGCCAGTAATCCCAGCACTTTGGGAGGCTAAGATGGGCAGATCACCTGAGGTCGGGAGTTCAAGACCAGCCTGACCAACATGGAGAAACCCCATCTCTACTAAAAATAAAAAAAAATTAGCTGGGCGTGGTAGCGCATGCCTGTAATCCCAGCTACTCCAGAGGCTGAGGCAGGAGAATCACTTGCACTTAGGAAGCAGAGGTTGCAGTGAGCTGAGATCACACCACTGCATGCCAGCCTGGGCAATAAGAGCGAAACTCCGTCTCGGGAAAAAAAAAAAATGTAGCTGGGCATGGTGGCAAGCGCCTGTAACCCCAGCTACTTGGGAGGCTGGGTAGGAGAATCACTTGAATCCAGGAGGCAGAGGCTGCAGTGAGCCAAGATCATGCCACTGCACTCCAGCCTGAGCAACAGAGCAAAAACTCCGTCTCAAAAAAAAAAAAAGTTAAATTTAAACATTTTTAAGTGTTAAAAAAGGAGCACTAAATAGGCCACAAAATGGACCCTTGTTTACAGTGTGGGAGCTGAACCAAGAAGGCAGAGTATCCCCTTGTTCACCTCATCTAGAAATGTGCACATTGGAGAATTCCATTTTTTACCACTCTGAGCATGTCTGGGAATGATCATGAAGATTACTTTTGGAGTTACTAGTAAATTTTAACAAGTAGGTGAATCACCAATATAGAATCTGTGAATAATGAGGCTTGACTGTATTTATATGTGTGTGTACCTACATATGTATGTGTGTGTGTATGTGCATCTATATCTATAGATAGGGATAGACAGACAGACAGATAGATTAATTTTGTCTTAGGCTCCAGGAGAGCATGTGAAGTTTTGAAAAAGTAAATCACTGGGTGCAGTGGGTCACGCCTGTGATCTCAGCACTTTGGGGGGCCGAGGTGGGCAGATCACTTGAGCTCAGGAGTTCAAGACCAGCCTGGACAACATGGCAAACCTTCGTCTCTACTAAAAATACAAAAATTAGCCAGGTGTGGTGGCATGTACCTGCAATCCCAGCTACTCTGGTGGCCGAGGCAGGAGAATTGCTGAAACCCAGAAGAAGGAGGCTGCAGTGAGCCGAGATTTCAGCACTGCACTCCAGCCTGGGCGACAGAGCCAGATCCTGTCTCAAAAAAAAAAAAAAAAA
>NW_012102587.1:3658102-3661609 GCF_000951045.1 Mandrillus leucophaeus
ATCCCAGCTACTCTGGTGGCCGAGGCAGGAGAATTGCTGAAACCCAGAAGAAGGAGGCTGCAGTGAGCCGAGATTTCAGCACTGCACTCCAGCCTTGAGAATACAAATAGTGCTCTCCTCATCCCCAAATTTGTAAAAAAAAAAAAAAAAAAAAAAATCCTGTCTCAAAAAAAAAAAAAAAAAAGACAAACATATGATAAGACAAGTACAGTAAAATGTTAATGGTAAAATCTAGGTGGTGGGTTTATAGGTGTTCACTATGAAAGCCAACTGTTCCAGACTTTAAAATTTTTCAAAATATTTTTCTTTAGTCATATCTGTAGAATAAATAAGGAAGAACATAGTCAAACTGATACAAGCACTTATTTCTGGAAAGTAGAATTATAAGAGACTTTCACCTTCTTTTCTTCTTCTTTTTATTTATTATTTTTTTAATTTATTATTATTTTTTTTAAGAGACAGGGTCCCACTGTGTTGCCCAGGCTGGTCTCAAACTCCTGGGCTCAAGCAATCCTCCTGCCTCAGCCTCCCAAAGTGCTGGGATTACAGGTGTGAGTCACCACCACACCCAGCCTGAGACTTTCTGTTTCTACCTGATACATTTCTAGAGAAAAAAATAAGATTATTCTTTATCCTTACCATTTCATCTTTTCTCATATTCCTTTCTCAGCCAAAGACGTTAGCTGATTTGTCAATGTTTCTCCAAGCTTACTTGATAAGGACTCAGAGGCAAGGCTGACTGCGGAGGTGGGAGCTAGAATGGGGTGACGAGCCCGCAGTGTGGGCTGCTCAGACCTACTGCACTCACCGGTTCTTAGCCCAGCCCTGCTATTTTCCTTCCACACCCCTGTATTGCTGGTGTCCTACATTGCACACTACTGCCCCAATCAGACAGCGAATTCCTTGAAAGCAGAGACTGTGGCAGCAGCACAGCAAATAGAAGGAGCATTGGCTTTGGACCAGGACTGCTATGGGCTCAGGTCCCAGTGCAGGGCACGGTTCGGAACCTGTTTCGTTATGTCTAAAATGCTGTACAATTCAAGTCTCAGTTACAGAGTGCTTCAGCCTGGGGACATGATCCCAATCCTATCCCAAGAGTGCTGGGAATTTTGTCCCAAGCACGACTTCAGAAATGAGTCGCACCTAATCTTAAAGAAGGAGGAAAAGAACAAGGGTTAGAATGCGGTGCAGGGAGGGGCTGGAGTTGAAGAGAGACTGCCTGTCTGAGTAGGGCATGTTGGTACTCTCTTGGCTGTGCAGCATTCAAATTTGCTTCCCACCCAGATTGTTGGAGCAGCATGAGCTTGGCTACAGTTTCCTCTGCCTACCTCTCTTGGCTCTAACCCGTTTTCCAGCAAAGGTGCCTCTTTGAGTTCAAAATGGTGCCCTGGGGTACCTTGGCACAAAGCTTGAAACCCATGACTCTAGGGAAATAGAAAAAACAGAGTGGAGGGGCAAGGATAAAATGCAGGCATCTTTGAATGTACCTTGTATAATGTTAGATTAAAAGCAAAAACAAAGCCATTCCTAACAATCAAACTCAAGCTGAAACTAATAAGCTTCATAGTATATCAAGTTTATGGCATAAAAATTATTTCAAGTGACTATGAAACACCTAGTTTCATTTTAATAGTACATCCCTAAGGACAAATACAAATACATCCGAAGGACAAAAAAGAATCATAAAGAAATCTTAAACCACATTCAGTAGAACTTAATGTTAACAACATCATTGGAATCAGTATTTTGGGGGTTTTTTATTTTTATTTTATTTTATTTTTGTAGAGATGGCATCTCCCCATGATGTCCAGGCTGGTCTCAAGCTCCTAGACTCAAGCAATTCTCCTGCCTCAGCCTCCCAAAGTGCCAAGATTACAGGCATGAGCCACTGAGCCCAGCCTGGAATGAGTATTTTGAAATTATTACCGAGCAAGAGATACGGATATTAATATAGATAATAAGAGAAGGCATGTAAGAAATTATGATAATATCATCAAGCACAAAAATGTTTAGGGTAGAAAAAAGAGAGTCAAACACAAAATTCAAAAAAGTTAAAATGCTATCATCTGTAAATTGGATTGGAAATATCAGAATAATTCATGAATTATTTTTCTATTTTAAAAAGTATGGAGCCGGGTGTGGTGGCTCATGCCTGTAATCCCAGCACTTTGGGAGGCTGAGGCGGGTAGATCACCTGAGGTCAGGAGTTCAAAACCAGTCTGGCCAACATGGTGAAACCCCACCTCTATTAAAAATACAAAAATTAGCTGGGTGTGGTAGCAGGCACCTGTAATCCCAGCTACTTTGGAGGCTAAGGCAGGAGAATCACTTGAACCCAGGAGGTAGAGGTTGCAGTGAGCCAAGATCGTGCCATTGCACTCTAGCATGGGTGGCAAGAGCAAGACTGTCTCAAAAAATTTTTTTAAAAAATGAAAAAATAAAAAGTATGGGCTGGGTGCAGTGATTCGTGCCTGTAATCTCAACATTTTGGGAGGCCCAAAAGGGAGGATCACTTGAGTTTGAGACCAGAATGGGCAACATAGTGAGATTTTTATCTCCACAAAAATGTTTTAAAAAATGAGTCAGGCGAGGCAGCACGTGCTTGTAGTCCCAGTTATTCAGGAGACTGAGGCAGGAGGGTCGCTTAAGCCTCAGTTAGAGGTTGCAGTGAGCTATGATCACAGGATAGCTGCACTCCAGCCTGGGTAACAGAGCAAGACCCTGTCTCAAAAATAAATAAACAAATTTTTAAAACTGCATATGTCAAAGCAGTGACCACTGAAAAGGCCAGCAGCAATGATAACCAGTACCAATTAGTAACCCCTGGCGCCCATATTGTGGTCTCTAAGTACCGTTTTCCTCTAAAGGGAACCAAGAAACCTTTGAGACATGGCTCCTCCAGTTCTGCAGTGGAAAATGAATACTGAGTCTAGAATATCTTGCGTCTAAGAGTAAGAAAACTATCAGACACTCTCAGGTCATGTCAAAATGTTACAGAAATTATTGCATTTTGGTTAAGTTCACAAACAGACAAAACTCATGCATCATGAGAAAAGTCAAGATAGTGGTTACTTTTAGGGTGGACAGAGCAGTGGATGGGAATAGACAAGAAGCTTCTAGAGTGCTGGTATCTTGATCTGAAGGCAGTTACACAGGCACATATATTATTTTTTCTATGATTTCTTTATTTTTATCATTTTGGTTTTTTTTATATATACTTATCATCTTAACCATTTCTAAGTGTACAGTTTGGTAGTGTTAAGTATATTCCCATTGCTGTTCAACCAATCTACAGAATTCTTTTCATCTTGTAAAACAAGCTCCACATCCATTAAACAACAACTCCTCATTCTTCTCCTTCCCCAGTCCTTGGCAACCACCATTCTACTACGAATTTGACTACTCTAGGTACCTTTTATAAGTGGAATCATAAACAGTATTTGTCCTTTTGAGTCTGGCTGATTTCAAGCATAATGTCCTCCAGGTTCATCCATGTTGTAGCATGTA
>NW_012102587.1:3661859-3663614 GCF_000951045.1 Mandrillus leucophaeus
CATGTTAGCCAGGATGGTCTCGATCTCCTGACCTCGTGATCTGCCCGCCTCGGCCTCCCAAAGTGCTGGGATTACAGGCGTGAGCCACCGTGCCCGGCCAAATTTCTTCCTTTTTAAGGCTGAGTAATAACCCACTGTGTGTATACACTACATTTTGTTTATTCATTCATCCATCAGTGACGGTTGGGTTGCTTCCACTTTTTGAATGATGGTGCTATGAGCATGGGTGTGCAAATATCTCTCAACACCCTACTTTCAACTATTTTAGATATATGCAGTGATGTGGAATTACTAGATCATATTTTTAATTTTTAATTTTTTGAGTATTTAAATTGTACCTAGCTATATACTTGAGATCTGTGCACTTTTACAGGGCATATGTTACTAATTGATCAGTGAAAATCAAAATACTAGCACTTTAGAAAACATTTTGACAGTGTCTGATAAAGTTAACTATATGCTTATCATGAGTCAGCAATTTCATTCGTGGTTATTTACCCAAGAGAAATAAAAACACATTCACATGAAGAACTGTACCAGAATGTTTCTAGCAGCTCTATTCATGGTATCAAAAAGCTGGAGACAACCCGGAGGATATCCATCTGCTAGTGAGTGGATGAATGAACTGTGGTACATCCATACGCATGAATCTGCTCAGCGACAGAAAAGGAAGAAACTCCGTTTCCTGCAGTGGAGAAAAGAAAAAGAAACAAGAAAAGGAACAAACTACCACTATACACAAACATCAATGAATTTCAAAAGCAGGCTGGGCACAGAGGCTCACACCTGTAATCCCAGCACTTTGGGAGGCTGAAGTGGGAGGATCGCTTGACACCAGGAGTTTCAGACCCACCTGGGAAACACAGCAAAATCCCATCTCTACCCAAAAAGTAAATAAGTAAACAATATGAGAGCATTATGCTAGGGGAAAGAAACCAGACACAAAAGTCTACCTATAAGTCCATTTATATGAAATTCTAGAAAAGGCAGAATTGTGGTGATAAGGCAGATAAGTAGTTGCCAGGAGCCTGGATTCAGGGAGGGCATGAAGGAACTTTTAGAGTTGGTAGAAATGTTCTATGTCTTGATAGTGGTGGCAGTTACCTGGTTCTATTTAAAACTCACCAAAATTGTATGCTTAAAATTGGTGAATTTTATTTTATTTAAATTATGCCTTAGTAAAGGATTCCTCAGAGAACTAAAAGTAGATCTACCATTGGATCCAGCAATCCCACTACTAGGTATCTACCCAGAGGAAAAGAAGGCATTATATGAAAAAGATACTTGCACACGCATGTTTATAGCGGCACAATTTGCAATTGCAAAAATATGGAACCAGCCCAGATGCCCATCAATCAACAAGTGGATAAAGAAATTGTGGTGTATATATATGTGTGTGTGCATGTGTTTGTGTATATGTGTGTGTGTATATATATGTGTGTGTATATATGTGTGTGTGTATATATGTGTGTGTGTATATATATATGTGTGTGTGTATATATGTGTGTGTATATATATACCACTGAATACTGTTCAGCCATAAAAAGGAATGAAATAATGGCATTCGCAGCAACCTGGATAGAATTGGAGACTATTATTCTAAGTGAAGTAACTCAGGAATGGAAAACCAAACATAGTTTGTTCTCTCATACGTGGGAGCTAAGCTATGGGGATGCAAAGGCATAAGAATGATACATTGGACTTTGGGAACTCGGGGCAAAGGTTGGGGGTTGGCGAGGGATAAAAGACTACAAA
>NW_012102587.1:3663899-3667236 GCF_000951045.1 Mandrillus leucophaeus
TGCTTTTTTAAGTGTAAGAAGAGAAAGGAAACGCTCATTGGTCACTTTTGGGGGTTGCTAGGGCACCAATTCATCATTCTGGAAACTGATAATTAAAAGGAAAGAATCAAGCAATGATCTGCCTTTCCTGTACGGACTATATTTCAGGGTGCAGCTTCTCCTGTGGTTCTTTTCAGATGCTACTAAACATTCAGACTCACAAGCTGACCACGAGCCACACCGGGAATCAGAGGCTCTGGGAAGGTCATAGGGCAGGAACCACAGCTGGCCCACCAGCAGCACCAGGCACTCCCCTTCCTTGGCTATAAGGATGCAAAGGCATAAGAACGATACATTGGACTTTGCCATGGAGCAGCCCTAGGGTCACCCCAGGAGCTGTCCTCTCCCCAGGGAGACCCAACATGGCACAGGAACAGGAACTGTGCTAGGGTAGAAGCCTAATGCCCACAGGAACCAATGTCTCTTGAAACAAGTCCACCGATACGAGATTCCAGAGCTCTGCGAGAATCCCTGCACTCAAGGAAGCTATGCCAGATGGCATTTTCCAAAGAGGGACACAATACTCTTGACCCATATGTTATTTCAGAAACTTGCCACATAGAGAGGTGAATCGAATTTTTACAATAAACATGACTACTGATGTAACTGTTTTAATCAATGATAAATGTTAAATAATAATGAAGTGGATACAAAGAAAATACAATAAAATTCACACTATATTTCTAAATTTCAAAGATGCAAATTACAAGCAGAATGTAGACTAGAATTCTATTTTTTGGAAAATTTAGAACCACAAAAATATTAGTAGTAAATTTTCTTTTTTTGAGAGCACAAGATGATCTCACTGTCACCCAGGCTAGAACACAGTGCACCATGATAGCTCTCTGCAGCCTCGACCTCCCGACCTCAAGCAATCCTCCCACCTCAGCCTCTTGAGTAGCTGGATCTACAGGTGCACGCCACCAGGCTTAGCTAACTTTTTAACTTTTTGTAGTGACAGCATCTTGCTGTGTTGTCCCGGCTGGTCTCAACTCTTGGGTTCAAGTAATCCTCCCACATCAGCCGAGCAAAGTGCTGGGATTACAGGCATAAGCCACCACACTCAGGTTATAGTGGGTATTTTGAGATGTTGGTGTTAAGGAAAGAATAAACAATAAAATAGTAAAAAGATACATTGGTAGAAGTAGACAAATTTTCAAACTCACAATAAGCTATGCTAGTGACAGCGTGGTGAGACAGCCACTTTTACATATGGCTGGTGGTAGCATAAACTGGGATGACTTTTCTGGAAAGCAATTTGAAATTATGTATCTAGTCTTTAAAATATCATATCCTTTGCTACGGACTGAATCGTGACCCTCTAATATTTACATGTTGAAGCCCTAATCACCAGTGTGACTGTATTTGGAGATTGGGCCTATGAGGAGGTTATGAAGGTTAAATAAGGTCATAAGGGTGAGGTCTCAATCAGACAGAGATGGTGCCCTTATAGAAGAGGAAGAGATATCAGAGCCCTCTCTGTGTCATGTGAGGACACAGTGAGAAGGCAGCCGTCTGCAAGCCAAGGAGCGAGCCCTTACCAGAAACCAAATCAGCTAGAACCTTGATCTTGGACTTCCCAGCCTCCAAAACTGTGAGAAATAAATTTCTGTTGTTTAAGTCACCTAGTCTATGGTATTTTGTTATGGCAGCTCAAGCTGACTAAGACACCCTTAATTCAAATATATGAGTTCGGGCAGGCACAGTCTCACGCTTGTAATCCCAGCACTTTGGGAAGCTGATATGGGTGGACCACCTGAGTTCAGGAGTTCAAGACCAGCCTGGCCAGTGTGGCAAAACACTGTCTCCACTAAAAATACAAAAATTAGCCAGGCATGGTGGTGCATCCCTGTAATCCCAGCTACTTGGGAGAGTGAGGCAGGACAATCATTTGAACCTGGGAGGCAGAGGTTGCAGTGAGCCGAGATCAAGCTGCTGTACTGCAGCCTGGGTGATAGAGCGAGGCTCCAGCTCAAAAAAAAAAAAAAAAAAAAGCAAATATATGAGTTCTAGGAAATCTTCAACAGGAAATAACCTCAGAGATGCAATCAATGACTGCATATCAAGATGTTTATCACATTATTATTTGTCATAATGAAAAACTAGAAATGTTGTATCGAATATCAATATTATTCTTTATAATGAAATAGAAAAAAATGGAAGACTATAAACCAAAATTTTAATGGTAGTTTTCTCTGGGTGGTACAAATAAGCATTTTTTAAAATTTCTCATGGGTTCCTTTTTTTTTTTTTTTTCAATTTACTAGTGAATTTCTATAGCCTTTAAAATGTGTAGGGAGAAAGGATTTTTGTAAAAACAATAGAGATAAGTCAACCACCTCCTCCCACCCCATCCCCCAGGGAACACATACCATCCATTCCCCAGCACCTGACCTATGGGCTCACAGTAGAGCATGCCAATAACGAAGGAAGAACAGCTGCACCTTGTTCATGTAGGAAACATCTGTTAGCTTATCGGAATGCATTCCTCTGACTGGTTTTGCTTTGGGGCCTCCTCTCACATTGGATAGTCAATGGGTGGTGATGTGGTTGTCAAACAAGGGGCATTATTATCAGTCAGAACCCCAACAGGAAATCAGTGGCACGCTCAAACTGGGTAATTTGAGGAGAGTTTAATAAAAGGATAATCTATAAAGGGATGGATAGTGTTTGAAGAAAACATGAGGGCTAATGTCGTGCCCCTTAGCTAATAATAGGGCAGCGCTGTTGTCACCCTGGCTGAGAGAAGGGCATGGTTATCGGAAGCTGAACGAAGGAAGAGAACTGTGAGGACAAGGTCCCCAGGCAGGAGCTATGATCCTGGGTTAACAGACTAAGTCATCCCGATCTTACTTTCCTCCCTCCTCAGTCTTTTATCAGTGCTCCCTATTGGCCAGATGCATCCAGAAGCTGGAAACCAGCGGAGTCCTTTGATGTCATCCTCTAAGGAGACGGAGCAGAATGGAGAAAACTGAGAAGTAGACCTGAAGGCTATGTCTAGCACAGCCCCTGGGGCTCAGGAACCACAGCTCACAGCAAAGCTGAAAATTCAAAGTCTCTTCCTGGAATTCAGCTTCCAAGCTCTTGGTACAGGCATACTTCATTTTATGGTGCTTTGTAGATATTTTTTGCTTTGTATTGTTCTTTAGAGACAGGATCTCACTCTTTCTCCTGAGCTGGACTGCAATGGCACAGTCAGAGCTCACTATAACCTCAAATTCCTGGGCTCAAACGATCCTCCAGCCTCAGCCTCCCAAGGAGCTAGTTAGGTTTTGAAGGGAAGGCGAGGGACACCCAC
>NW_012102587.1:3668524-3670065 GCF_000951045.1 Mandrillus leucophaeus
CATTCTAAGGATAGAAAAAGAGTTGGAAGACGATTGAGAGTGAGACACTCAACGATTGAGAGTGAGACACTCAAGAGAATCTTGGCTCCTAACCAGTCCCCAAAGGTGATGTCCAAGATAAGAGGATGACAGAGCCCTCCACACTTTACGATCTCACAGAAGAGAGGGGACTTTCACCCCGCCCCTTGTCTAGACTCCCAGGAGGCGACAGCCTTCCTTGAACTGTTAAGGCATGGAACAGTTCTACAGATTGGCAACCAACATGCTGGGGCAACCCCACGAGGCTACCTCGGTCCCATGTAACGTGTAAGTCAAATTTCCCCACGTCTTGCAGTGGGGTGTAAAAGTCAGCCAGTGGAGAAGAGCTGGTCCTGCAGTCAAGATAAGGGAAAGCCACAACCAAGACAAGCATGGGCCAGGGAAAGGCGGGCTTCACGATGGATGCCAACGTGAAACGAGGGAAACACACATTTGCACCTCCGAAGCTGCCAGCCTAAGGCAGAGCATGGCTGCAGACCAGCCACACACATGCGCACACACAATCACACACACACACACACACTCCCCCTCTCTTACACACACACTCTCCCACACACACTCTCTCACACACATTCTCTCTCTCACACACACCCTCTCACACATACACACTCACACACACATTCTCTCACACACATTCTCTCACACTCACACACATTCTCTCACACACATTCTCTCACACTCACACACATTCTCTCACACACTCTCACACACATTCTCTCACACTCACACACATTCTCTCACACTCACACACACACACTCACACACTCTCCCTCTCTCACACACTCCCTCTCTCACACACTCTCTCACACACACTCACACACACTCACACACACTCACACACCCTCTCACACACACTCTCACACACACACACATACTCTCACACACATTCTCACACACATTCTCTCACACACTCACACATTCTCACACACACATTTTCACACTCTCACACACTCATACACATTCTCACACACATTCTCTCTCACACACACACTTCCTCTCACACACTCTCACACACATTCTCACACACACTCCCTCTCTACACACACTCATACACATTCTCACACTCTCACACACTCTCCCTCTCTCACATTCTCACACACACATTCTCTCACACACATTCACACACACTCTCACACACATTCTCTCACACACACATTCTCACACACACTCTCACACACACACTCCCTCTCTCCCTCACACACACACACACAGTCTCTCACACAGTATCCCTCTCTCACACTCACACACACTCTCACACACACTCCCTCTCTCTCTCACACACACACACACTCTCCCTTTCTCACACACTCATACACACACATTCACTCTCTCACACACACACACTCTCTCATACACTGACACACACATTCTGTCTCACACACATACTCTCTCACACACATTCTCTCACACACACACACACACTGCCATGGCACAGAACTGAGATCCATCAAAGGGATGCGGTCAGAAGATAAAACAATCCTGAACTGAATTCTCATCCAAAA
>NW_012102587.1:3676610-3678048 GCF_000951045.1 Mandrillus leucophaeus
GAAAATCTCTTAAAACTCAGTAGTATATTTACGATAAATCACAATACAAAAAATCTATCCACATCTTTATAATTTTTTGGCAATTTCCCAATTTTTTTTTTTTTTTTTGAAACAGGGTTCTTACTGTGTCACCCAGGCACTGCAGCCTCGACTTCCTGGGCTCAAGCAATCCTCCCGCCTCAGTCCCCCTAGCAGCTGGGACTACAGCTGCGCACTACTACGCCCGGTTAATTTTTGTATTTTTAGTAGAGATGGGGTTTCACCATGTTGGCCAGGCTGGTCTCAAAGTCCTGAGCTCAAGTAATTCACCTGCCTCAGCCTCCCAAAGTGCTGGGATTACAGGCATAAGCCACCATGCCTAGCCAATTTCCCAATTTTCTATGATGATTTCTTATTTCTAATAAAAGTAGCACGAGTCAAAAAGGAGGAAAACATACAAAATGTATCATGAAGCAATGATACAGACATTTAGATATTCCCCGCAACTCCCACCATACCTGTGACAGAACACTAGGCAGTACCAACTATATCCCCTCCCCTCCTTCCAATGTGTATTTTTTAAAAGAAAGATTAAAGCCAAGGTTTTCCTTCTCCTTCTGGAGTCAGCTTACAAATGCTTGTGCCAACCCCACTTCCTTTTTCCTCAGTGAAGGTAGTTGGGGAAATATTCCTCTTTCTGTTTTCGGTTTAAGGAAAGGTTACAGCTGCTTGATGATACAGGCAGCCCACAGCCCAAGAACCCGGGCACCCATTTTGCCGGTTTCATAAAACAATATAAAGTCACGTCCTTGTTCTTTGAGGGGGTGGGACAGTACATAAGACAGGCTTCCCAAGTCCCCTGGGCAGGACTCCTGTTGTTAACCCACTCATGCCCACCACCTCTGGGATTGATCCCAGGAAGACTGATGGCCAAATTCTCCTGGGAACAGCTGAAGAAAGAAAAACTGGATCCATCCCTGCTGATCCTTTGTTCTTTGTCTTGGAGATTTTAGAGTTAACATCTAGATGCAAAGAAATAAAATCCAAACACAAACATTGATGATGAGTCTTTGCTGTGGCTGGGCATGGTGGCTCACACCTGTCATCCCAGCACTTTGGGAGGCTGAGGCAGGTGGATCACCTGAGGTCAGGAGTTCGAGACCAGCCTAGCCAACATGGTGACATGCCATCTCTACTAAAAATACAAAAATTAGCTGGGCATGGTGGCGGGCGCCTGTAATCTCAGCTACTCGGGAGGCTGAGGCAGGAGAATCGCTTGAACCTGGGAGGCGGAGGTTGCAGTGAGCCGAGATCACACCACTGCACTCCAGCCTGGGCAACAGAGCGAGACTCTGTCTCAAATTAAAAAAAAAAAAAAAAAAAAAAAAAAAGTCTTTGTTGTATTGGTGCTGGTTCTAACAGTGTATCAAAGTAGAAGGGCCCAGTTCATCAACCGGGC
>NW_012102587.1:3679358-3681288 GCF_000951045.1 Mandrillus leucophaeus
CTAATCCTGAGGAGTTACCAGATGCCCAACCCACAGGATATTCTCAGGAAGCCCATAGCAGTGTGTCAAAGACACGGATAATCTCTCAACTGTAGAATTTCTTGGACTTTCTCCATCAGTTCCCCAATCAATGGGAGTAAAGACAACTCCAAGTTATGTGGCCCAATAGAAGCCAAAAGCCACATATCAAGCCCCACCCTGATTTCTCTCTCCAAGTCTCTCCCGGATACATGCAAGTGACTCCCTTCCCAATGCACCAAGTCAACGGCCAATCTAGACACAGAAATGTGTCCATCTTTTCTAAGGGCACAGAGTTCTTCAGCTCCTACCTAGAGTCTCCGCCATAGTCCCTTCCCATTCTTCTTCGTGCTGAGCCAGCAACCCACAATAATTGCAGGATTATAGAAGAGGGTATGGTCTTTTGTGGTTGGCTTTTTTCACTTAGCACAATGTTTTCTAGGGTCATCTTTGTTGTAGCATCCATATTTCATTTTTGTTATTGCCAAATAATATTTCATTGTAAGGAAACACCACATTTTGTTTATTCATTCATTCGTTGATGGACATTTAGATCGTTTCCACTCTCTGGCTATTGTGAATGATGCTGTTACCAACATTCTTGTTTTTCTGTGGACGTAGGTTTTTCAGTTCTCTCAAGTATATCCTGAGTGTGATGGCGAGGACATGGGTAACTCTGTTTAACACTTTGAGGGGCCTGGTGTGGTGGCTCACACCTGTAATCCCAGCATTTTGGGAGGTCAAGGTGGAAGGATCACTTGAGGCCAGGAGTTTGAGACCAGTCTGAGCAACATAGTGAGAATTCATCTCTAATTTTTAAAAATTAGAAATTAAAAATTAACTTTTGGCCTGGCACAGTGGCTCACGCCTGTAATCCCAGTACTTTGGGAGGCTGAGGCGGGCAGATTATGAGGTCAGGAGATCAAGACCAGCTTGGCCAACATGGTGAAACCCCGTCTCTACTAAAAATACAAAAAAAGTAGCCGGGCGTGGTGGTGGGCACCTGTAGCCCCAGCTACTCTGGAGGCTGAGGCAGGACAATGGCATGAATCCAGGAGGCAGAGCTTGCAGCGAGCCGAGATCGTGCCACTGCACTCCAGCCTGGGCGACAGAGTGAGATTCTGTCTCAAAAAAAAAAAAAAAAAAATTAACTTTTTAAAAGTGTTTTCCACAGCAGCACAAGATCAGTTTTGAATCCTTGACACTGTCAAGTGGTGACCAGAATTCAAGCTAAAGTACAAGCCAACAAGCATGTAAGTAGGTGATAGCAGGGAGAGGATGGGCTGGCTGAGGAAGAAAAGCAGTGCCTCCTCCTCCGACTAAGACTCAAGCTGTCAACCCCAGGAGTCACACAGAATGGGTCACAGAATGGGTCACAGGACAGCTTCAAAAGTCAGATGATGTGATGAATGTAAAAATGCTTTCACAAAGCAGAAAATGGCATACGACATCGTCTAGTTTCATAGGAATATCCAACAGTGATATGTTTTGTTCAATAATATCAGCTGTTAAATCAAGTTTACCTAAAGCTGCCTCCTTTACATATTTTAAGTTCAGCCTAAAGGTTTCTCTGTACAGCGTGACCTACAAGTGGAGGTGTAAACAGACCATAGCCTACACTTATGCCAATCACCGAGTTTTGGCCAATCAAATGTAGCCATCCGTTTGAACCTTGGTCCAAATGAGGCAAACATCCAGTTGTAACCAACCAGGCTGTTTCTGTACTTCATTTTTGTTTTCTGTCCATCACTTTCCTTTTACTTTTTTTTTCTCTTTCTTTTTTTTCTTGGAGATGGAATTTCGCTCTTGTTGCCCACACTGGAGTGCAATGGCACGATCTCAGCTCACTGTAACCTCTGCCCTCTGCCTCCTGGGTTCTGGTTTTTTTCTGTGTGTGGTTTTTTTTTTTTTT
>NW_012102587.1:3683828-3690713 GCF_000951045.1 Mandrillus leucophaeus
TTGCAGTGAGCCGAGATCACACCACTGCACTCCAGCCTGGGCAACAGAGCGAGACTCTGTCTCAAATTAAAAAAAAAAAAAAAAAAAAAAAAAAAGTCTTTGTTGTATTGGTGCTGGTTCTAACAGTGTATCAAAGTAGAAGGGCCCAGTTCATCAACCGGGCTTCCAAAACAACCCCTTAAATGATTACAACAGTCTTGCCATCTTCCCCCAGAAAGTAAAAGCAAACATCCTGCCCTTTGTACTTCCCAACTGTGAAAAATTATCCGGCTTCACTTCCATTGTCAGGGTGAGCAGAGGGTTCATTAAAGGAAGCTCTGACAGCAGGGACGTGGCAGAGGAAGCGGAAGGGGAATCCTTCCGACTTCTGAACTGGTCTTGTTGGCCGGTCCAGCTGGTGGGTCCAGACAGCCAGGCCAGCATTCGATCATGGAAAAACACAGCTGCAACGGATGAACGCACAACTCTAGCCAGAGCAGATGGCTATGGGTAAATGTTAATTAATATTAAATGACACCAGATGATCATGAGTAACTGATGTAAGGGTCGGGCTAAATAGGTTACTGCCTTTGTCGTTTTTTTTCTAACAAGTCCAACTTTCTTCTATGGGGATTCTACATATTTTCATAGGTTTATTTTCCTTCAGCCAAAAACCTTACAGTCTTCGTAGTAAGTAAAGGATTTCTAGTGCAGTAGGAGAGAAAGCACGGTGCATCTGTCACATAACGGCCCCAGCTCCTGCTTGGGCAGACCTGGACACACGCCTCTGGCTCCTCCCATCTTCTTGATGTCTTCAATCATGTCCCTGGGCTCCCTCTTCATCACAATCACAGTTCCCAGATCCACTCTATATCTAAAGGACTCCCTCACCTCCAGCCTCAGGCACCCAAAATTCTAGTCCAAAAACTACAGCCAGCCATGCAACATCTAACACAGTAAACTCAACACTTGCAAAATTGAACTTCTCATCTTCCCCTCTTCCCCCAGAAACTAGCTCCACTGTTCCCATGGATATTCTTTCAGCTCAGGCAGCTTTCCACTTCTCTCAGCCCCTACTCTGTCTACCCTAACTCCATCAGTCAGCAAGCTTGGCCAATTCTCTCTGCAGTGCACTCCATCTGCCCTTACCCAGTCATGCCTATCACCAGCTACCCAATCTGACCCTTACCTCAAAGACAGCAAGAGCTTGCTCACAGGTGTCCCTGCCTTTGGTCTCTCCCCATTGGTAACATGATAGATGCAGGATTCAAAGCTAGGACTGTCTGACTCCAAAGCTGCTCCCTCCTCTCCTCAAAAAAACCCTTCAGTCCTCCAATGCCTATCATTTGAAGTCCAAACTTCCTAACCCCTCAATTCAAGCTTTCCTAAATCTAACAATCCAACCTTGCCAGAGTTCCTCCTCCACTCACATGGGTGACCTCCCTAACCCCATTAAATGGATACGTTTCCACATTGGTGTCAATTATTCCGCCCAACCAAAATGACCTTCTCCTAGTGCCATGCTTGTCTAAATCTCACCTCTTTCGGTGGTGGCTCATGCCTGTAATCCCAGCACTTTGGGAGGCCAAGACAGGTGGATCACCTGAGGTCAGGAGTTCGAGACCAGTCTGGGCAATGTGGTGAAACTCCATCTCTACTAAAAATACAAAACTTAGCTTGGTGTAGTGACACGTGCCTGTAGTCCCAGCTACTCAGGAGGCTGAGGCAAGAGAATTGCTTGGACCCAGGAGGCAGAGGTTGCAGTGAGCCGAGATTGTGCCACTGCACTCCAGCCTGGGCAACAGAGCAAGACTCTGTCTCAAAAAGACAAAAAAAAAACAAAAACACTCACCTCCTTCATGACCTAGTTCAAGCAGCAGCTCCTAAACTATAGCAATTATTCACAAGTTATTTAGAAATTAACTACTGTGCCTATGCCATCTTGTCTGTTATTGTCTTGAATTTAAACTCCTAGTAGGCAACCCTGATATATTGCTGGTGGGAATTTAAAATAGTGCAGCCACTTTGGAAACAGATTGGCAGTTTCTTAAAAAACTAAACATAAACTTACCATTTTTACCAGATTCCCAGGTACCTATCCAAAAGAAATAAACTCACGTTCACACACAGACTTGCATGCCAATGTTCAGAGCAGCATTATTCATAATAGCCAAAAAAATGGAAACTTAAATGTGTCACCATGTGATGAATGTATAGATAATGTGGAATATCTCGTCGGACTCACACCTGCAATCCCAGAACTTCAGGAGGCCAAGGAAGGCAGACCACCTGAGGTCAGGAGTTCAAGACCAGCCTGGCCAACATGGCAAAACCCGCCTGGCCAACATGGCAAAACCCGCCTGGCCAACACGGCAAAACTAGCCTGGCCAAGATGGCGAAACCCTGTCTCTACTAAAAATACAAAAATTAGCTGGGCGTGGTGGCACACACCTGTAATCCCAGCTATTCGGGAGGTTGACACAGGAGAATCGCTTGAACCCGGGAGGCGGAGGTTGCAGTGAGCCAAGATCGTGCCACTGCACTCCGGCCTGGGTGACAGAGCAAGACTCCATCTCAAAAAAAAAAAAAAAAGTGGAGTATCCAAACAATGGAATACTACTTAGCAATAAAAAGGAACAAACTAACATAAGTTATGAACCTTAACAACATTATGCTAAGTGAAAAGACACAAGATCATTTACTGTAGGAGTCCATTTCTATGAAATACCCAGAAAAGGCAAATTTAGAGATGAAAATTAGTGTCACCTAGGGCTGGCAGTAGGAGCAGGGATATTTTGGAGAGATTAAAAAAAGTTCTAAAACTGATTTATGGTGATGCTTCCACCACATGGTAAATTAAATCACTGATTCGTATACTTGATATGGGTCAATTTTATGTGTGAATGTATTTCAATAAAGCTGTTAAAATAAATCATAGTAGGCACTCAAATATTAGTTGAATATTTAACCTCTTACCTGTTTAATATCTTTTCTCACCACCTCCTCCCCTGCAACTAGACCTAAACATCTTGAGGGTGAGGACCAAGTCTATTTATTTTCATGCTTATTTTTAAGACAAACCACACTTAGCCCAAAGTTAAACATACGCTTTGTGCTCTTCACTATTTGTGGATTTGATGTTTGCCTTGTCAGGCTATGAAAGGATGCCATGCAAGAGCATCCAGGAAGAAATGGTCTGTTAGAATGTCGAGGCAGAATAACTGGGTTCTGAATAGCAGCTCTTTCATTTCATAGCTATGAATTCACAGCCAGTTAACTGCCCTCTCTAAGCCAAGTCTAAAATAAGGAAAATAGTAGTAGCTACCTCACAGAGTTGTTACAAGGACAAAATGAGGTAACTAAACAAAATGTTTAGCCCAGCACATGGAACATGTAGAGCTCACTGAATATTGGCTTAAAATGTAACACAAATCCAACGCAAATGCACACACACCAGAGAACTCTGTCAAACAGGAGAGGGGTCCTGGGGCATCTTCTCTCCCTCCCAAGCCAACTGGTGTTTATGTGTATATGGAAATATTACTACTATATATTTAACAAATTGAACCAAACATCCCCCAAAACTTCAATATTTGTCTATCCATCCTCTCATCCTACAAGACAGGATTTCACTTCCAGAGCCCCTTGTGGTTTAGCAGGGTCACATGTCTAGCTCTAAACAATGAATTGAGGGTGGGTGTGGTGGTTCACGCCTATAATCCCAACACACTGGGAGGCCAAAGTGGGAGGATCACTTGAGCTCAGGAGTTTGAAACCAGCCTGGGCAAGATAGTGAAACCCTGTCTCTATAAAAAATTTCAAAAATTAGCCAGGCATGGTAGCATGTACCTGTAATCCCAGCTATTAATACTAGGGAGGCTGAAGTGGGAGGATCACTTGAGCCCAGATTGCACTAATGCACTCCAACCCTGGTAACAGAGCCAGACTATCTCCAAAAAAAAAATAACTCTCAGAGTGACCAGATCATGTATTTGTGCAAGACACTTCACAGCTCCTTCCCTCTCCCACTAAAACTAGCAATGGTCCAGTTAGTGGCTGCTCTGTCACCCTACATAAGGACAACGTGGAACAGATCTCCAGCTAAGCTGCAATGGAGAGGGAAGCGAGTGAGAAATAAACCTTGTTCTTTGCCTGTGAGCTCTGGTGGTGGTCCCACAGGATAACCTAACCTAACCTGACAGATGAGTCATGGAGCTCCCAGGCTGTAGATTATTTTAAATCCCTCACCCAAAAACCTAAGATCCTTTATTCCCTGGCTTCTGAAACAAGCCACTCTTCCCATTCTGTTAGCCTCTCTGACCATTTCTCCACTTCCTCGTGGACTCCATTTCCTCTGCCTACCTTGTTAAGCCATGCTATTAACTAAGAATTTGTCCGCAGCTTGTGACTCTTCTCATTGTAAACGCTCTCCAGGGAGATCTTACCCACCTTTGATGTATCCACCTGGCTGCTCCAGTGTCATAAACCCAACACATCCAAAAGCAAATGCATCAGCTGCCCAGCCCGCTCCAGACACGCAATCTTCCTACACTCCTCACCTCAGTGAATGGCACCAAACCTGGGCCAGAAACCCGGCAGCGATGCTAGATTCCTCCCCTTCCCGTCTCGTCTCGTCCCACTACCCGCACCCAGCCCACTCATTCAACCAACCAGTCCTGGAAATTTTACCGCCTTTAAATGTTTGTTATTGTTGTTGTTGTCCAGGGGAAGGGACACTGTTTATTTTTGCTTGTTTGTTTGATGCTTATTACAGTAGATACTAAAAAAAAAAACAAATTCAGGCTCAGGGAAAGTCTTATTTTGGTGTCAGCCCTGACTGTGATGCTCTATCTGAAAAGGAGGACAAACAGTTTAATCCAGACCAAGAAACAAGCAAACTTTAATTTCTGAGTACACAATTATGAAACTATGTCAGTAGCAACCTGCATGTTTGTCTCATCTCTTTAGCCACTTAAGGTCTCAAAACACTGCCAAAGCTTTCCTTCTCTATTAAACTCCCTTAAGCATTGCTCATATTATTATTCAAGTTTAAGACACGGCAAATATCCCCACGTGTATATGGCTGGTTATCTTCTTATAAATGAATCCATAAGACAGTGTCTCCTAATTCGTCTCTATTTTCTCTAACCTGCTTGATTTTCTACAATTGAAAACAGTAATTCTGGTATACTAACACCAGAGCCCAGGTTTCTCAACATCTTCAGTTAAATGACTTTTAATTCCCCAATCAAGGTATAACACACAAATGTTATCTGCGCTTTACAATATAGAACTCTGAGCGGCTGGTGTCTTTTGGTTATTGTAACCATTACACAGCAGTATGTGCTTGTCACCCCGGTCTTCTTTAGCCTCAAAAAATATTCAGAATTTGTTATGCACATGGGAGATTTCTTACAGCAGCACACTCACTTACAAAAAGACCAAAAAAATTTTATTGCTTTACAACAAGCCAGCAACAAACACAACTGAGTAAGTATAAACATGACACTTCTAAATCCTCAAATGGAATTCCAAGACCAGAGTGTGCTTCTCCACTTAAATTGCATTTGTTAAAACTGAAATCCACAACTTCTGGCAAGTACTTCAATATTCTCAAGCAGAATCAATACTTAAAGAGGTTAAAAAAAAAAAAAACCTATTATCAAACTTATTGCCTTATGTGTGATGATCTAATTTAAAAGTCTTTCATGCCTGATCCTGGCAGTGCTATTAATGCACATTTTAAGTGACCATCATGGGCACTTTTAAGAACCTAACTTCACAAAATAGCTGTCAAGAACATTGTTCTAAAATCCCAGTGCACAGTAACTCATGCCTCATTTCAACTGCTTTTCTCGTGATGAAAAAATGTAGTCAGCCTTTAACTTGGCCTGATAAAAGCTGTGAAAAGTATGCCAAATAGCCCCTCATACAAACAGGAAGCCCAAATTGTTGATCAGGTTGATCAGGCCAGAAAAGGTGACACTTTTAGATACTTTGTATTATTCTGGAAAGCACTTTCCTTTCAGTGAGTGCAAAGTAACTATGGATTAAGTCACCATTTTAATCGTCTCAATTCGATAGCAAGAGTTTCCTGGCACATACTCTTAGTACTACCTGAAAAATTGAAGACCACCAACAGTATTTACATGACTTGCCCCAAACTGTACATTTAAAACCTGACAGTCACCAACAACCTGAAATTTCTTACTCTAAAACATATTACCAAATCCCACTGATTTATTTTGTGTGTGCTTTCGTGTTTTTTGTTTTTGTATAGAGATGGAGTCTCACTTCGTTGCCCAGGCTGGTCTCGAACTCCTGAGCTCAAGCAATGCCCCTGCCTAGGCCTCCCAGTGTGCTGGGATTACAGGTGTGAGGCACCACGCCCGGCCTGATTTATTTAGAATTCACTATTTTATCTTTCTTCCAGACAAAGCAAAGCATTTTTCTCTAACAACATAATAGTCAGGATTTTGCTTATTAACTTATGTGGGTGGTTTTATACTCCCAGATCAAATGATCTAGCTGACTACTAGAAAAAAGGTTTCATAGTTTAGGAATATATCGTATCACGTGTTAGTTCCAAATGTACGTGAAGACAATTTTTAATTGCTGCAATAGCAGAATATTAAGGCAACATGAGAAAGCAGAGGTGTTTTAAAACACTAAGCCCTACTCCCTGCATGGTGGAGAACCAAATGATGTTACTAAATCCCTTAATACAAAAACTTTCCAAAATAATCTGCTAAGCTTGACTTTGCAGTTTAATCTTGTATATTTTGATGGCAGTGAGAGAGAACCTGGGGCCATAATTCCCTCGGCAAAAGAATTCAACATCTGATTTACTCACAATGCTTAAAATAAGGAAGGGAAAATATAAAATAAGTTTTCCTTGCTTGGCAA
>NW_012102587.1:3701258-3702158 GCF_000951045.1 Mandrillus leucophaeus
ACTAAAAAAATACAAAAAAACTGGCAGGGCGTGGTTGCTGACACCTGTAATCCCAGCACTTTGGAAGGCTGAGGCGGGTGGATCACCTGAGGTCAAGGAGTTCAAGACCAGCCTGGCTAACATGGTGAAACCCCGTCTTTATATAAAAAATAAAAGTATATGGGAGGATGTGTATAGGTTACATGCAAATACTACACCAGCTATATAAGGGACTTGAACATCCTCAGATTTGGGTATTGGGAGAGCTCTGGAACCAATCATCCTCAGATACCAAGCTACAACTACAAGTGGTTTCTAGCTAATTCTTATTTGTTTTAAGAAACAAAGTACAACCCACCCTTTCCACCAAAAACTAAGCAACCATGCCTGATTCTGCAGATCCCACTAATAAAGACACTTACTGCCAAGAATTTCTGTAACCGCTTCTCGAGTCACTAGTGTTTCTGTTTCCAAATACACAACAAATGCTGCCAAGAAGACCAAGCGCTGCAACACAAACCTCCAGTGCTCATGAAATCTGCAGGAAAATAAGCAAAGTTAGCCTCCAAGGTTAGGGACCTTCAGAAAGACGGGTTTAATATAGTCATGTTCAAACGGTTTAGAAATGGGATCATTTTTCAAATAAAATCTTATGCAAATCCCCAATATGAAAAAAGAAATATGACATTTAGCATAAATTTTACAAGTTGAAATTTATAACAATTATTTAAGTTTAATCAGTGAGAAATATGGTCTAATTCTGATAAGTATGAAAATTTACGCCCAGTGCGATGGCTCACGCCTGTAATCCCAGCACTTTGAGAAACAGAGGCAGGTCGATCACCTGAGGTCAGGAGTTCAAGACCAGCCTGGCCAACATGGCAAAACCCCGTCTCTACTAAAAATACAAAAATTAGCCGT
>NW_012102587.1:3705103-3707445 GCF_000951045.1 Mandrillus leucophaeus
CATCTGCTATCATAACGAAGAAATAAACCACAAAGTAATCACAGCAGCTCCACTATCTCTTCCAACCTTGGCCAAATGATCACATTTCTAGAGCCCACCTACTAAGCTACAACTCTAATCACCTAGAGTCAGGTAAGGCAGACTTGGGATAAGAATCTAACATTACGTCAGTGTAACCCTATCTTGAAGGAGAACTAAGACTGATTTCAAGACCCAACTCAAGACTCCCCTTCTCAGTGTCAGTATACAACCCCTCACTGCTCCATTTGACTGGCTTTTAAAAACATATTAAAATAATAAAAAAGATTCCCCTTTCTGTAAATCCTCTCCACTTTCCCAGGTTTACCTACACCACCCCTTTAGTGCACTCTCAACATACGGGTTTTTTTTGTCTCACATAAAGGTTTTGTTGTTGTTGTTGTTGTTTTTAATATAAATCAAGAAGGGGTCTTGTTCTGTTGCTTAGGCTGGTGTGGAACTCCTGACCTCAAGGGATCCTCCCACCCGGGCCTCCAAAACTGCCAGGATTACAAGTGTAAGCCACCGCACCTGGCCCCAACATGTATGGTCCTAAAGACACCTTCCACTTAACAACTAATACTAACAAGATGCTTCATGTTTACTGGTCAGGTGTCTCGAAAAAGCCAGACAAGTGGTACAGCCTGCAAGTGGACCCCATTATCCATTCTCACTATCTTCCTCAGGTTTTCAATGCACACATACCCACTCCAATAGACTCCATTTCTGCCTCCCCTGCAGGCAAGGCACCAGAATGTTAATAGAAGTTGTGTGTACAACTTGAAAGAAATGTCCTCAAAGCGAGAGGGCATATCCTTTTTCCTATTTCCTCCTACTGCTGGCTAGAGTGAAGATGTGACTAGAGCAACAGTTCTGGAACGTAAGAAAGAAGCTGAAGCTAGAAGAACCTAGGGCCAAAGATCAAGGAATCATCAGACCAGCCCTGGACTGCTTTCCTCTGGAACAAGGACAAGCAAACTTTTTCTTAACGAGCCAGAAGTAAATATTTTCACCTCTGCAGACTGGCACAGTCTCTACCACAACTACTCAATTTTGCTACTGACAGTTTTCTTTTTCTTTAGACTTTTACAAGGCAATTTCCCTAGATAGTGATTAAAGGAATAAAGAATAACTTATATGGTTATATAGACAAATGAGTCTCCAAAACAATTACATGAATTAACAGTTACCAGGAATAGATGTTTTGCCACTACCCTAAAAGGAAGAGGTCTTATCTGTTGAAAATTCTTAACTCAGTAAGTATGCACTCATCATTTGATCTGGCTTTTCTCTGATGCCTAGGAAACTGTAACACATACAGTGCCAGTCAGTGACTAACTGGTGACTGAGAGATGGCTTAGAAAAGAATTAAGACGTTCTGAATTTTGGTACCCATTTTAAAAACTGACAGTGAAGCAGAAAGATCAAAAAAGCAACCAGTAAGTTACTGAGCTTACCAGTTCACTGGCAAGAATTAGAACTCCTGAGAGATAATCTTCTACATCCAGATGAAAACCTTTCTCCCGATCTGGCTCAACTAAAAAACACATGAAAATAAAGTCATGCTGTGAATCCAAGTCAAGCCTCAGTATATAAAAATATACACATAATTTCTCCCAAAGTAAGTGAAGAAAGGATGAATCTTTTAAAAACTGGCTTTTTAATATATTCACACCCTTAGCAACTAGACCTCACTGTGGATTTTTTGAGTTCTTAAGCAAAATTGAATTCAGTCTTCCCTCAAAAAGTAACACTATCAAAAATGGTATCGAGTTGTGTCAGAGAACATACTTCTTGTTAGAAAGTGCATGAAAAAGCATTTAAGAAAGGAGTTACGATATTTGCAGCTATCAAATGGCTGACAGAGACACACACAAAATGAGAAGATTAAGCAGATGTAGCAAAATGTTAACAAGTGGCAAATCTAAGTGGCGTGTAAACAGGTATTCATTTTACTATTCTTTCCACTTTTCTGTAGGCTTGAAAGTTTTAAAAATTCAATTTTAAAAACTAAAGCAAGTGCAAATAAGTTTGCCATTGTTATTTTTAGCTTTTGTTTTTCCAAATATAGTCGGCCCTCTGCACTAACTGTGGATCGAAAATATGAGGCAAAAGGCCAGGTGCAGAGGCTCACACCTGTAATCCCAACACTTTGGGAGGCCAAGGCGAGCGAATCACGAGGTCAGGAGTTCAAGATCAGCCTGGTCAACACAGTGAAACCCCATCTCCACTAAAAAAATACAAAAAAACTGGCAGGGCGTGGTTGCTGACACCTGTAATCCCAGCACTTTGGAAGGCTGAGGCGGGTGGATCACCTGAGGTCA
>NW_012102587.1:3710050-3711213 GCF_000951045.1 Mandrillus leucophaeus
ATAATTCCCTCGGCAAAAGAATTCAACATCTGATTTACTCACAATGCTTAAAATAAGGAAGGGAAAATATAAAATAAGTTTTCCTTGCTTGGCAACCATCTTTTTAATTATCTATTTTAATACTGTATCCAGGCTATGCCTGGGTGTGGATGGCTAACTCGCATATAGAAAATATCAAGCATCACATCTGGAAGAATCACAAACGAGACAATGAACTTCTCAATCAGTACATCAACAGTCAAGGTAAGCAAGAAAAGGACTTTACCAAGAAACTAACATTTACACTTTTTGACGGAACTGAAATACACTGAATTACAGAGCAAATTCACTGAAACAACAAAGAAAATTCTGTCCATGTAAAGGCTATTATTTTTTACCCCCAAAAAAGTGTTTCAATTCTGATACTCACACCACAACTGGTTAAGAAAATAAAGCGCAGTGTTTAGCAACTGGGCATCCTAACTACCGTAAGAGGCACTCTGTGCTCACCCCTTCCTGGCAACCGCTGAGGTCAGCAAGGCCAGGAGCAAGGAGAGCCTCCTATTTTTCAACACAAGCTGCTGCCGTCTCCTTGTTGAAGCCCCGGATGGAGAGATCATAGACCACCTCCTCTACTTTCTTCACGTCATATTTCAATCCGTCGTAGCGCTTCCTCAGGGAGTCATTTTTCAGGTTGAGAAGGCGGAAGCCGGAATCCAGCTCATTGATGAAGGTGGAGATGTGGAGGGGTCGGGAGTAGTCTCCAGCAGTCACGCTGTTGACAGACAGCCTTGACTGTACCAGGAAAGAGAAATCAGGGGCTTGTTACAACATGCTGCTCCTCAGTGCATCTTCCTCTGAATCAAAGCCACAAGAACCGCAGGTCTACACAGCTACGCTCATGTTCTATCTCAGGGCACATGCAAGTACAGACAAGACAGGAGCTTCTCCGAAAAGAATCCCACTGAAAATGAGACCATTTCTGCCAAGTAAAATTTAATATTACTAACATCTAAAATTTCTCTAATTTCTTAAACTGGCTATTGCATCATAAAGTGTTACATTACATACACAAGCATCTTTACAGCTCATCTGCTATCATAACGAAGAAATAAACCACAAAGTAATCACAGCAGCTCCACTATCTCTTCCAACCTTGGCCAAATGATCACATTTCTAGAGCC
>NW_012102587.1:3714893-3733166 GCF_000951045.1 Mandrillus leucophaeus
GAGGCAGGTCGATCACCTGAGGTCAGGAGTTCAAGACCAGCCTGGCCAACATGGCAAAACCCCGTCTCTACTAAAAATACAAAAATTAGCCGTGCGTGGTGGCGTGTGCCCATAGTCCCAGCTACTCGGGAGGCTGAGGCAGGAGAATCGCTTGAACCTGGGAGGCAGAGTTTGCAGTGAGCCGAGATCATACCACTACACTCCAACCTAAGCGACAGAGACTCCATCTCAAAAAAAAAAAAAACAACAACAACTGAAGGTTACAGATGACAAGAGCAATTGTGCTTTCTAAATTTCATCAGTAAGAACAATGATACTGCTCTGAAAAAAATAAAACTTTGCAACTGATGATTGAAGACAACTGCAGTTACATATCATCCTCAACGCATTCCTACATTTTCATTTCAGTGCAGGACACCAAGAAAATTCTGATTCACAAAATTACCATTTGCAATCACTAAACAAATGGACTTAAAACAGAGTACTGAGCTAGAAGCCTGAAAAAAGAAAAGGAAATTTTACAACCTGTGGATATTTACGCAATGCCTCCTGATTTTCAAATGTGGCAATACATTCAAAAACAGGTCTCGACACAATGCAGCTGACACAAACCCTTCTGAAGACCAAATCCAGCCAGAGGGCAGCCTGTGTGTGTGACCTCCAGAGAAGATGGTCTCTAAATACCCCACCCGTTCTACTGTCCTACCTCTCTCTCTGTGCTTCAGCTATGACAACAGCAGTCCCTAATCTTTTCAGCACCAGGGACCAGTTTCGTGTAAGACAATTTTTCCACAGAAGCGGGGCAAATGGTTTCAGGATGAAACTGCTGCACTTCAGATCATCAGGCATTACAGTCTCATAAGGAGCACGCAACCTAGATCTCCTGTGTGCACAGTCCACAATAGGGTTCGCACTACTGTGAGAATCGAATGCTGCCACCGGTCTGACAGGAGGTGGAGCTCAGGCAGTATTGCAAGTGATGGGGAGCAGCTGTAAATACAGATGAAGCTTCACTCGCTCACCCACCGCTCACCTCCTTCTGTGCATCCCGGTTCCCAACAGGCCACAGACCAGTACCAGTCCGCGGCCTGGGGGTTGGGAACCCCTGCCTTACAGCAAGGATCAGCAGATTTTTTCTGTAAAGGGCCAAGTAGTAAATATTTTAGGCTTTGTGGGGCCACTTTCACTGTTATGTATTGTTATCTGGGCATTTTCCTTTTTTTTTAACAACTCTTGAAAAAACAAAAGCAATTCTTAGCTCCCAGAGGCAACAGCCACTAGTGGTTTATCAATCTCCGCCTTAAAAGAATATTCTCATGAGGTTATACTATCCACCCCTGAAAATATTCATCCTGTTTACTGTTGATATATATGCCTTACAAGAACATCTTTTTCAGTAAGAAAATTAAAATGAGTAGAAATTCTTGATTCAGATGCAGTTCTTCCCAGTTTAACACCTATGAAACCAGGAGACACTTCACAATCCATGTTTCACAATTTTTTTTTTTTTGAGATGGAGTCTCACTCTGTCGTCCAGACTGGAGTGCAATAGCGTGATCTCGGCTCACTGCAATCTCCACCTCCCAGGTTCAAGCGATTCTCCTGCCTCAGCCTCCAAAGTAGCTGGAGTTACAGGCATGAGCCACCATACCGGGCTAATTTTTGTATTTTTAGTAGAGACAGGGTTTTACCATGCTGGCCAGGCTGTCTCAAACTCCTGACCTCAGGTGATCTGCCCGCCTTGGCCTCCCAAAGTGATGGGATTACAGGCGTGAGCCACCACGCCTGGCCCATGTTTCACATTTATGACTGGCAAAATTTTCCTTCCCTACTGGAACATAAAATAATGGTGTATCTTAAAATCAACAGTGTTGACTTTAACAAGAAGACATGGCATAAAATATTAGCTAATTATGTTACTTGGCAGTGAAACTCAAGCTTCAAAATAAAACTCAACTCCATATATATACTGCCACCTAATCTCATTATTTCACTAACTATAGTTCACCCAATTTCACAAGAAACTTGAATACAGCAAAAAGATATTCTCACTTTTGACCCTCATACCACATTTTCTTTTTAATTGCTTTTTCACTGCAAAAGTAATACATGTTCCTTAAGATTCAGAAAGTCAAAAGAAGAAAAAAATAAAATCACCAATTTTTGTCATGACCATTATCAGTTTAGTTCTTTCTCTTTTTGTTACTTCTACACAGAAGGATGCTTGCCTAGTTGCAAGCAATCATTTAGTATGTATAATTTTTCTCTTTTTTTTTACTTAACATCATAAAATAATGCTGTTTTTCTTACAAACCTGTAATACTGTTCAGCAGGAAATTTGGTCTTCAAAGATGTTAGATGTGTTTTTACTGTACCAAAATGTTCTCGAGCTTTCAAACACCTCTTTGGAACTAATCGCAAAAGATAACGAAATGTAATAATGAAAAACTTAACCAAATTTCAAATATAGTTCTTGCTTAATAATCTAAGTAATCTACCTGGAAATTAACAAACTTTTTTTTTTAACCTCACAACTAATGTACACATCTCTGCTTTTCAACCTGGTTCTCAAAAAGTATCATCCCCAGTTTCCCTACTAATTAGCTACACTGAAAAATAAACAACTTGCCAAAAGGGAATATATTAGGAGACACATTGGTAATTGGTTAGGTTGTCATAAATAACGTCATCCTTAAGGAGCTGCACACCAGCTGCTATTCCTGTTCATTCCTCAGAGGATGCGTAAAATTGGATTGCTTCTTCCTCCCATATTTGGCAGAAAAAAGCCTTTACCAAGTATTCACAATCAGGATGACCAACTCCGTATCATTAAGAAAAATGACTTGCCTCTACCACGTGTAAATACATTATTATATCATTCTTATATCTGAAAACATACTTCAGCTCTTTTAGCTGTGCTGGCTATACCTTACAATGAAGGTTCCATGTCTAAACTTGACATATTTTACTTTCATTCAAGAGGCTGACTATAAACACATTAATTTGAGAACATTTTATACTGTTCATCTCATATTAAAAGGTATTCAATCACTGAAAGACTGGATTCAACTACACACTGGTGCATACACACACATATACACACACACACACAAAAGGGCCAAATAAAAGTCACTAGATAACACAAGAGTTATAAACGCTTGGGCCAGGCGCAGTGGCTCACACCTGTAATCCCAGCACTTTGGGAGGCCGAGGCAGGAGGATCATCTGAGGTCAGGAGTGCAAGACCAGCCTGGTCAATAGAGTGAAACCCCATCCCTACCAAAAATACAAAAAAAAAAAAGTAGCTGGGCGTGATGGCGGGCGCCTGTAATACCAGCTACTCAGGAGGCTGAGGCAGGAGAATCACTTGAACCTGGGAGGCGGAGACTGCAGTGAGCTGAGATGGCTCCAGCCTGGGCAACAAGAGCGAAACTCCGTCTCGGGAGAAAAAGTAAATGAATATTAATAAACCCTTTTCCCACTTATCCTGAGAATACTGTGCTAGCAGAAAGCTGCACTTTTTTTTTCTAAACAGGAAATGGGTTAAGCAATTGTAATTATCATCAGTAGAATGCCATCACAATAGAAAACATCTCTATTTAAACCATACTATCTGGTAGTGCAAGAAAAATCAACCAAAATTATCAAATCACCTCCTTCTTCAATTTTTACTCACCATAAAGCATGAGAGCCATTTTTCATTATAAAATGTCTTCTGGATATAAACTCTCTTCTAAATAAGAGACTGATAATTGAGTATAAAACAAAGAACTTACTGTCCTGAAACCCAGCACCCTGATGGACCCCTTGCAGTAGAGTTAAAATCTCTCGAGCTGTTTGTTCTAAACTCTGTACAACTTTTCGGATTTCCTAGAGAGAATTAAAAATAAAAATCAGATACTCAACAGAATTATTGTCATACACTCACACCAAACACATTAGTTTATGTGATCATAACCAAGTTTGAATCCTGACTTTTTTCCACTTATTTCCTCTGTAAGACTTCAAAAAGTCACTAAAAAGCCTTAGATTCCTCAGGTACTCTTTAAAGGATAATAGCCACCCATTCACCCCAAGGATTCAATTGGGACATTATAATGGATGATGTGTGTGAACGTAACTTGCAGAATGAAGAGTTAAATGCAATACAAGAGCTGGGTATTTACACTTCTTTTTTTTCTTTTTTCTTTTTCTTTTTTTTTTTTGAGACGGAGTCTCATTCTGTAACCCAGGCTGGAGTGCAACGGCGCGATCTCAGCTCACCGCAACCTCCGCCTCCTGAGTTCAACCAATTCTCCTGCTTCAGCCTCCCAAGTAGCTGGGATTACAGGCGTTCGCGACCATGCCCAGTTAATTTTCTTTTGTATTTTTAGCAGAGACAGGGTTTCGCCATGTTGGCCAGGCTGGTCTCAAACTCCTTACCTCAAGTGATCCACCCGCCTCGGCCTCCCAAAATGCTGGAATTACAGGCATGAGGCGCCGCTCTCAGCCTCTAATTCATTTTTAAAATATTCACTGAGCATACTTATGTGTGAGGCACTGTGTAAATACTGGGGAACCGAGCACACAATCCTTTCCCTCTGATGGTTTAACATACAATGGGGGAGACGATTTTTTAAAAATAATCAACATTACACACATTTAAAAAACTTAAGATGCTACTAGAAAACATAACAGGAAATAGATCGTTTAGACTGTGACGTCAATGACATAAATACGAGACAATCACGAAAAGAACGGGAAATAAGCAAATTCCAGGAAAAGCGAACAGGCAGGAAGCTATCTGGCGCACTAGAAGAGGTAAAGTGAACATCATACACAAAGACAGAGAGCATAAATGAGATTGACGAGAGACCGTGTGAGCCACAGGAGGGTCTGATTTTTTATCCCGTGTGGGATAGGAAACCATAGGAGAGTTTTAAGCAGGAGATCACATGTGCTTTTAAGACACCAACAAAAATACATGAAACGCTCATTCGCTGAAGACCAGGTGCTAATCGAGCCTTCGATATAAACAAGTGCTGAAAAGAAGGAAAACTGACACAAATGAAGCAGGTAATGCTTAGAAGCTGAGACCCGAACACAGGGAATCAGGACAGAGCGGCAAAATTTGGGGCGGGGGCGGGGAGTGTCCTAACCTAAAGCTAGAGGGGAAGCAACCCACCCTCGGAGGCGTCCCCACCGCCCGAGACTGAGCGACAGAGGAGGGTCGGGCGCAGTGGCCCACCTAGGCATGGAAAGGCAAAGGGAATGGGGAAGGGAGGGGGCTCGCCTCTCGGATGTCCTGCTCGGCAGCCAAAAAGCCCTGCAGCTCCACGAAGATCTCGCTCACAGACATGGCGCCGGCTGCACAACAATCAGCCAGTGTAGCAAGGGCGGCCAGGGAAGTGGACGCCGGAGGCAACCAGCGCAATCAATCGCAACGGCCGCCGCTATCGCCGCGTCCCCCCGGTCTTACGCCACGACCGTCGCTGGGGTCCTCCGAGGCCCGCGGCGCGCTGGAGGACGGGCTGTCCGCCGCGCTGCCTGAGGCGCCGTCCGCGAGGCGCGCGTCCAAAGGGCAGAGGAGGGGGCGAGTGGGCGGGGCCTCGGTCTGAGGCCTTCAGACAGGCATCGCCAGAAACAACCTGCTCGGAGCACGTGGGCCTGAGGGAGGGCGGGGACGGGCTTGTAGGGGGTGTGGGGAAGCGGGGTTGTTTAGGTTACGTATACGTATTTCATACACTACAGCAGTTGGGGGAAAATATTTCACAACGAAAGAGTATGCACAAAAACACAGGTGAAGAAGAATGTAGAGAGAGTGCAGCCTTCGTGAGAAAGTAGGGGGCCAGTGCATTTACATTTCCAAAAAAAGTAAAATAAAAGTAACGTATGTAGGACTGTGAGTAGGGAATGGATTGGGAACGAAAATTTTCTGTGTAAATATTTTATTTTAATGTCCTTTCTGTATGGCTGTATTACCTATTTTTAAATTAAACGGATTTTTTAAGCGTGGGCGGTGGGTTGTTTCTCTTTCCACTCACACCTTGCCCTAATTCCCCTTCCATGCCCTGTAACTGTTTCCCCTTTGTTCTTGAAGAGTTATTTCATACACAAATACTGTGTGTGTGTTCTTGAACAGTTATTCCATACCCAAATACAATGTGTGTGTGTTGCACGCTCCAGATGAATTGGAATGATTCTTATCTAAATGATAACTTACTGCTTGCTTTGTGCCTGACGTTATTCTAAACTCTTTATATGAAGGATCATATTTAATTCTCATTATATGAGAAGAATTTCATGTCCATGAAGAAGACAGTAAGACCACTAGCACCTACATTTTTAAAAAATTATCCGCCGGGGGCGGTGGCTCACACGTGTAATCCCAGCACTTTGGGAGGCCGAGGCTGGCAGATCACGAGGTCAGGAGTTCGAGACCAGCCTGATCAATATGGTGAAACCCTGTCTCTACTAAAAATACAAAAATTAGCCTGGCGTGGTGGTGTGCGCCTGTAATCCCAGCAACTCGGGAGGCTGAGGCAGGAGAATCGCTTGAACCCGGGAGGCAGAGGTTGCAGTTAGCCAAGATCACACCACTGCACTATAGCCTGGGCAACAGAGAGACTCCGTCTAAAAAAAAAAACCCCTTTCTTAGCTCCTGTTTGTTCTCCCAAAACCCATTTGTCTGTCTTAAAGAATCCTATTTGTTCTCATACAAACTTTCGTCACCTCTCCCTTTTACCTACTGAGTTAGGCACATAAGCCACTAACTGGTTTTTTTCTTTCTTTGTTTTTTGTGTGGATTTTTTGTTTGTCGTTGTTTGTTTTGTTTTGTTTTTTGGTAGAGACGGTCTCACTCTGTTGCCCAGCCTGGTCTTGAACTCCTGGGCTCAAGCAATCCTCCCACCTCAGCCTTTCAAAATGCTGGGATTACAGGTATCAACCACTGCACCCAGATATAAACCTCTAATTTTAACCATTTGGTAGGCTAGCTACTTATTTTGCTAGCTCCAGCATCCATGCAAATAATCCTTTTGTGAGAGTGTTCTATAAAAAGTGTAATTAGACCCTATTAGTTGATGGTGTTGTTGAGTTCTTATATGCCCATGCTGATTTTCTGTTCTGTTAATCTGTCTTTTGTCAGTTTAATTTGCAGGCCCTGGCTGGGCATGGTGGCTCACACCTGTAATCCCACCACTTTGAGAGGCTAAGGAGGAGGATCACTTGAGCCCAAGAGTTCAAGACCAGCCTGGGCAACATAGTGAGACCGCTATCTCTACAAAAATTTTTTGAAAATTGGCTGAACATGGTAGCGCATGCCTGTGGTTCCAGCTACTTCAGAGGCTGAGGTGGGAGGATCACTTGAGCTCAGGAAGCCGCAGCTGCAGTGAGCCATGATTCTGCCACTGCACTCAAGCCTGGGTGACAGAGTGAGACTCTGCCTCAAATAAATAGTTTTTTTGGAGGCCCCCATAAACTGAACAAAATATAATGAAGAGAAAGCTTTTCCTCCCCCAGTACTAGCTTCATAAAGAACTGGAAAGTGTTCCCTTCTGGTCTATTATCTGGAAGAGCTTATGCAGACTGGTGTTTGTTCTTCAGTTGGTAGAATTCTCTGCTGAAACCTCCAGTGAAACCTTCTTTGGAGCTCTCTTTTGGGGAATTTTTATTGCAAATTCAATTTCCTAATAGTCATAGTGCTACTCAAAGTATCTTTTTCTTTAAGAGATGGGGTCTCACTCTGTCAGCAGGTGATTCCTCCGCCTCAGCCTACCCAGTAGCTGGGACTATAGGCACATGCCACCACACCTAGCTAATTTTTGGGTTTTTTGGTAGAGATGGGGTCTAGCTATGTTGCCCAGGCTAGATAGTATCTATTTAATATTGGGTGAGCTATGGTAGCTGTGGTTTTTAAAGGAATTGGTTCATTTAGTCTAAGAAGTCAAATTTATTCGAATAGAGTTGTTTATAGTATTTCCTTATATTCGTGTGTTGTTTTCAGGCTCTGTAGTGCCACCCTGTATTTCATTCCTGATAGGAGAAATTTATTCATTTTCTCTTTGTTTCTCTTTGTTAATCTTGCTGGAGGTTTATCCACTTTATCGATCTTTTAAAATAACTAGTTCTCTGTTTAATTTTCTTTTTTTTTTTTTCCTTTGAGATGAAGCCTCATTCTGTCGCTCAGGCTGGAGTGCAGTGACGTGATCTCGGTTCACTGCAACCTCTGCCTCCTGGGTTCAAATGATTCTCCTGCCTCAGCCTCCCGAGTAGCTGGGATTACAAGCCCACACCACTGTGCCCAACTGATTTTTGCATTTTTAGTAGAGATGGGGTTTCACCATGTTGCCCAGGCCCACCTTGAACTCCTGACCTCAGGTGACCCACCCACCTCAGCCTCCCAAACTGCTGGGATTACAGGCATAGGCCACCACACCCGGCCTCTATTCTGTTTCAACTTCATCAATTTCTGCTCTTTATTTTCTTCTTTCTGCTGGTTTTGGTTTTATTTTACTCTTCTAGGTTCTTGAGATGGAGCTTAGATTAAGATCTTCCCACTTTTCTAATGGATGCATTTTAGTGCTGGAACTTTCCCTCTGGGCACCGCTCTTTTTTGGTATGTTGTATTTCATTTTTATTTGGTTCAATGTATTTTTTAAATTTCTCTTGTGACTTCCTCTCTAATGGATTATCTGGAAGTATATGGCTTAATTTTCAAGTGTTTGGAGATTTTTCTGTTATTGTGTTATTGATTTCTAGTTTGAGTCTATTATAGTCAGAGAACAAGCTATGATTCAGTTCTCTTAAATGAGTTAAGATTTTGTTTAAATACTCCAGAATATGGTCTCTCTTAGCATATATTCCACGAACACTTGAAAGGCTCTGTTGTTGAGTGGAGCGTCAATTCGGCCCTTTTAGCTGATGGTGTTACTGAGTTCTTCTATGCCCTGCTGATTTGTCCAGTTGTTCTATTAACTTTTTAAGGAATTTTCTACAGAATCAGTCATTTCATCTGTGAACAAATAGTTTTATTTCTTCTGTCCCAGTCTATATACTTCCTATTTCCTTTTCCTGTCCTAATGCATTATATAGGACTTCCAGTAAGATATTGGATGGGAATGGAAAAAGGGGACATTTTTGCCTTCTTCCCAACTTTACAGCCAAAGTATCCAGTCTCTCACCCTTAACTATGATGCTAGCTGTAGGATGTTGTTGCTGTTGCTGTTGTTGTTGCTGTTTGTTTTTAGAGACAGGGTCTTACTTTATCACCCAGGCTGAAGTACAGTGGTGTGATGATAGCTCACTGCAACCTTGACCTTCTGAGCTCAATTGATCCTCCTGCCTCAGCTACTAGAGTAGCTAGGACTACAGGTGTGCACCACCATGCTTTGATAATTTTTTTTAAATTTTTTCATAGACATGGGGTCTGGTCATGTTGCTCAGGCTAGTCTTGAACTCCTGGCCTCAAGGGATCCTCCTGCCTATGCCTCCCAAAGTGCTGGGATTATAGGCGTGAACCACTGCGCCTGGCCTTTGTTTTGGCTTTGGTTTTTTAAGAGACAGGGTCTTGCTGTGTCACCCAGGCTAGAGTGCAATGACATGATCACAGCTCACTGCAGTCTTAACCTTCTGGGCTCAAGCAATCTTCCCACCTCAGCCTCCCGAGAAGCTGGAACTATAGGTGTGTGTCATCCTGCCTAGCTAAATTTTTTTTAGTTTTGGTAGAGATGGAGTCTAACTGTGTTGCTCACGCTGGTCCTGAACTCTTGGGCTCAAGCAATTCTCCTGCCCTGGCCTCCCAAAGGGGTGGGATTACAGGCATGAGCCACTGCACCTGGCCTTATTCTATCAATTGTTAATAGAGGAGTCTCTAACTATCACTACAGATTTCTTTTCTTTTCTTTTTTTTTTTTTCACACGGCATCTCACTCTGTCGCCAGGCTGGAGTGCGATGGCACAATATCTACTCACTGCAACCTCTGCCTCCTGGGTTCAAGCAATGCTCCTACCTCAGCCTCCCGGGTAGCTGGGACTACAGGCGTGCACCACCACGCCCAGTTAATTTTTGTGTTTTTAGTAGAGATGGGGTTTTACCATGTTGGCCAGGATGGTCTCGATCTCTTGACCTTGTGATCCACCTGCCTCAGTCGCCCGCCTCAGCCTCCCAAAGTGCTGGGATTACAGGCATGAGCCACAGCACCAGGCCATTGATTTATTTCCCCTCTCAGTTCTGTCAGTTTTTGTTTCACAAATTTGCAACTCTGTTGCTTGCTATATACACATTTAGGATTACTATGTCTTCTTAGTGGATAGACTTTTTATGATTATATAATGTTCCTCTCTGTCACTCATCATTTTTTTCTACTGAAGTCTATTTTATCTGATATTTTTATAGCCACTCTTGCTTTCCTTTTATTAATTGCATTATATATGTTTCATCTTTTTTCAAATTTCAACCTGCCTATATCATTGCCTATATCTTTTTATTTGAGGTGAATTTCTTCCAGATAGGATATAGTTGGATCTTTTTTGTAAAATTCACTCACCAATCTCTGTCTTTTAATTGGTATATTTAAACAATTTATATTTAATGTTATTATTGCTATGTTAGCACTTAAGTCTGCCATTTTGGTTTTTTGCTGTTTGTTCTCTGTTTTTTATTTCTGTTTTCTTGTTCTGCCTTCCTGTGAACATTTTTAAGAATTCCACTGTCTACACTGTTTTTGAAAAGATCTCTTTGCATAGCGTTGTGGTTACTCTAAATGTTGTGTGTGTGTGTAGACAAATAGACAAAATTTATCACTGTCTACTGGTATTATCATTTTATTAGCTCAAGTGAAATATAGAAACTTTATTTCCCTATGTCCCTTTACTCTCCCCCATTAATAATATAATAGTTGAATGTTTCCTCTACATACAGTTATAACCGCATCAGACAATATTATAATTTTTGCTTCAGCAATCATAGTTTAGAAAACTCAGGAGAAGGAAAGTCTATTGAAGTTACCCGTATTTTTGCTTACTGTGTTCTTTCTTCCTTCCTGATGTTCCAAGGTTTCCTTCTCTTATTTTTTCTTTCCCATTTAGAGAATTTTTTTTTGCCATTCTTTCAGGGTAGGTCTACTGCAACAAATTCTAATAGCTTTCCTTTATCTGCAAATGTCTTCATTTCCCCTTCATTGCTAAAGTATATTTTCCCTGTGTATAGGATTCTGGGCTGACAGTTCTTCACATTCATCCTTTGAAAAATTTGTCACTTTTCTCTAAACTTCAGGGTTTTTAATGAGAAATCTTCTGTCAGTTATTTTTCCCTTACGGGTAAAGTCTTTTTTTTTCCTCTGGCTGCTTTTGAGATTTTTTTTTCTTTAGTTTTCAGAAATTTAATTATATTGTGTCTTCACATGGACTTCTTTGAGTTTATTCTTAAAGAATAAACTTTTGGGGTTTGCTTGCTCACCTTCTTAAATCTGTAGGTTTATGTGTCTTGCTAAATTTTGGGAGTCTTTGAACATTTTTTCTTTTTTATTTTATTTTCTCTTGGGGTGAGGGGGATGGAATCTCACTCTATTGCCCAGGCTAAATGTAGTGGCACAATCACAGCTCACTTCAACCTCGGCCTCACAGGTTCAAGTGATCCTCCTACCTCAGCCTCCGAAGTAGCTGAGACCACAGGCATACACCACCATGCTTGGCTAATTTTTGTATTTCTTGTAGAGTCGGGGTTTTACATGTTGCTCAGGCTGGTCTTGAACCCCCGGGCTCAAGTGATCCACCTGCCTCAGCCTCCCAAAGTGCTTGGACTATAGGCATGAGCCAAGGTGCCCAGCCTAAACATTTTTTCTTTGAGTGCGTTTTCAACCTTTCCTTCTCTCTCTTCTCCTTCAGAAACTCTGATGACAATCATATTACATCATTTGTTATAATCTCAGAGGTCCCTGGGGCTGTGTTTGTTTTTTACCCTATTTTCTCTCTGTTGTTCAGATTTATCATTTTTATTTTTCTGTCTTCCAGTTTGTTGATTCTTTCTTCTGTATTCTACATTCTGCCCAAATACTGAGTTTTTATTTTGTTCACTACATTTTTCAATTCCAAAATTTCCATTTGGTTTTTCATAGTTTCTATTTTATTGCCAAGACTTTGTTTCTTTGTTGAGACTTACTATTTCTTTCATTCATCTCAAGTATGTTCAAAATTGCTCGTGGAGGAATTCTTATCATGATTGCTTTAGAATCTTTGTAAGATAATTCTAACATCTCTGTCATCTTGGTATTGGCATCTGTCTTGGCCCACTCAGACTGCTATAACAAAATACCCAAAACTGGGTGGCTTATAATAATGGAAATTTACTTCTTACAGTTCTAGAGGCTGGGAAGTCCAAGATCCAGGGGCTACCAAATTCAATGTCTGCTAAGGACACATTTTCTGGTTCATAAATGACCGTCTCTTCATTGTGTGGCAGAAGGGGCTAGGGGGCTCTGCAAGGCCTCTTTTATAAGGTCACTAATCCCATTCATGAGCGCTATCCCCTCATGACCAAATCACCTTCCAAAGGCCCTACCTCCTAATACCATCACTCTGGGGAGGTTAGGATTTCAATATAGGGATTTGGTGGGGGAAAGGGGGTATAAACATTCAGACTATACCAGCATCTATTGATTATCTTGTTTCATTCAGTTTGAGATCTTCCTGGTTCTTGGTATGACAAGTGATTTTCTATCAAAACCTGAACATTTCTGTATTATGCTATGAAACTCTGGATCTTATTTAAACCTTTTGTTTTAATTGGCTTCTTCTGATACTTCTCCAGCAAGAGGAGGAGGACACTGCCTTGTGACTTTCTGGTGGAAATATACGGCCAGGTTTCCCATTTGGCCTCTGTTGACACCCAAGCGTAGGGGCTTCTCTTTACTGCTGAATGGGGTTGGAAATCCAGGCTCCACACATGGTCTCCACCAACACCGTCATTACTGCTGACGTTATCAGTTGGCAGATTGAAAGCCCCAGCTTCTCTCCTGGCTTTCCCGACAGCATCATGGGAGGGGTGTTTGGGTGCATCAGCAAGCCTCATGAGGGTGGAAGTCTAGACACCCCACTGCGACTTTGATGGCATATGTGAGGTAGGGGGCAGCACTGTTTTTTTTGTGTGTTTGGCTGGAGTAGAGCCATTATTGTCTAAAAGTTTTCTGTTTGGCCAGAGGTGACAAAAGATGAAAAAAAAATGAACAGTTTTCTGTCTTGCTAACCTGCTCCTTTCTTGGTCTTTTGGCTAAGGAGAACAGGCTTTTGTTGGGACATTTTTTTTTAGAGACAGGGTCTCACTCTATCACTCCTGGAGTGCAGTAGTGTGATCACCACTCACTGCAGCCTCAACCTCCTAGGTTCAAGTGATCCTGTCACCTCAGCCTCCCAAGTAGCTGGGACTACCAGCATGCACCACCATGTCCTGATAACTTTTTTTTTTTTGAGATGGAGTTTTCCTCTTGTCACCCAGGCTAGAGTGCAACGGCACAATCTCAGCTCACTGCAACCTCAGCCTCCCAGATTCAAGCAATTCTCCTGCCTCAGCCTCCCAAGTATCTGGGATTACAGGTGCCTGCCACCACACCTGGCTAATTTCTGTATTTTTAGTAGATATGGAGTTTCACCCTATTGGCCAGGCTGGTCTTGAACTCCTGACCTCAAGTGATCCGCCCGCTTCGGCCTACCAAAGTGCTGAGATTACAGGCGCTCACCACTGTGGCCGGCCTTATTTTTGTATTTTTAGTAGAGACAGGGTTTCACCATGTTGGCCAGGCTGGTCTCGAACTCCTGACCTCGAGTGATCTGCCTGCCTCAGCCTCCTAAAGTGCTGGGATTACAGGCGTGAGCCACCGTGCCCAGCCATGACCTCATCTTAATGTGATTCCATCCTCAAAGACTCTCCAAGTACAGTCTCATTCACACGTACCCATGTACCAGCAATTAGGACTTGAACAAATCTTTTGGAGGGTGACAGAATACATTCTGTCCCAGAATTCTGACTCAGTAATCAATGCCACAAATCTCTATTCCTGCTTCTAAGTGTGGTCTATGGAGTATTGGCCTCTTCTGGAAGCTTGATAGGAACACAGAACCTGGGCCACCTCAGACCTACTGAATCAGCACCTGCCTGGTCCCAAGGGCCCCAGGCAATCCACATGCTTATTCAGGTTTGAGAAGCCCTGGGTCACTACCCACCTGGGGGGATGTAAGGCAAGGCCAGGAACTCATGGAGGTGGAGTTGGTTGGGAAAACTTGAGAAAGGATTTCTTTAGAGATGTGTTAGCAGTCATTCCTTCCCGTATCCTCCTCTCCCCTTAGTAGCTATGAGACATGTCAAGATGTCACCTTCAGGAAGGAGGACAGTGTTCACACAAACACAGACACAGACACACGAGGACACAGATGGCACCTTCAGGGAACCAGTGAATTTGGTCTACGTCCTCTGGAATTTGGGGGATACAGGGACTTGTACCTGGTTTACACACCGACATCTATGAGGCCAGCCAGGAGGTCTGCCTGGCAGCAACGCAGAGTGCAATCCCATGGCAGTGACAGACAAAAGACGTGGCCCTTCTTAAAGGATCAGGATGATAAAGTCCAGTCAGAAAGGCCCCTCCAGGAGGAGCCTCTGGACGCAGAGCTGGCCTTGGCCGGCAAGCAGAAGCTCTGGCAGGCAGGCAGAGTCATGAGCGGCCGGGTAAGGGACATCTCAAAAGTGTGCTTGGAGAGAAGGTGCCAGCACCCTGGCATTTGCCACCTCTGAAGCTCCCTGGCCACGTGGCACCCGCTAGCAAGGAGCCCCTTTCTCCTTTCTCCATTTTTTTTTTTTTTTTTGGCCTTTCTGGGATTAGAAAAGGCCAAAAAAAGAAACTGGGGTGTAGAGAGAAGGTGGAGCCAAGAACAAAGATGATGTGGACTGTGCTCCCCTTTGGGGATTTCTCTGCCTGAGACACTGAGCCAGGGAGAGGAGACATTTGATATTAGATTTTGAACACGTGGAACATGCTTCTGTTAATCGACATCTGAGGAGCCATCACAAGTGCGGAGCTCTCCCCAAGATTTCATCCTGGGGGGAGCAAGAACAAGCCCATGGAAAGGGGCACCCCTGAAAAAGAATCAAATTGCTCTTGCTCGTTCACTCCCGAAAATCCAGCCTAGCCATGAAAACACAATGGGGTAGGCCAGGTGTAGTGGCTCAAGCCTGTAATCCCAGCACTTTGGGAAGCCAAGACGGGCGGATCACGAGGTCAGGAGATCAAGACCATGCTGGCTAACACGGTGAAACCGCGTCTCTACTAAAAAATACAAAAAACTAGCCGGGCGAGGTGGCGGGCGCCTGTAGTCTCAGCTACTCGGGAGGCTGAGGCAGGAGAAAGGCGTGAACCCGGGAGGCGGAGCTTGTAGTGAGCTGAGATCGCGCCACTGCACTCCAGCCTGGGCGACAGAGCGAGACTCCGTCTCAAAAAAAAAAAAAAAGAAAAGAAAACACAATGGGAAGAGGGCGCTTAACTGGAAGAGCCTCAGGGATGCCCCCTTGGGAGTGACAGTGAAGCTGAACTGGAGGGTGGCGGGGTGAAGGAGGCGAAGGCTGTGAGTGAGGGAGGCAAGTGTCTGTCAGAGGAAGTGGGCTGGCCTCCCTAGGCACTCACTCCCAGGGCCTCCACCTCAGGCCCACAGGCCACTTTTCGGGCACACACACCCCGGGCTGCCCTCAGGGCTTCCAGAGGGGGGGTGCTATCCCCTGACACCAGCTGTGCTTAATCTGTCACTCTCGCCTCACCTCCCTGTTTCCTTGGCAATCCACTCCCCACTCTTCCTCTCCACTCAGTTACTCACTAGTGTAATAGTATTTGAAAGGTACAAACAGGTCGGGTGCGGTGGCTCACACCTGTAATCCCAGCACTTTCGGAGACCGAGGCAGGTAGATCACTTAAGGTCTGGGGTTCGCGACCAGCCTGGCCAAAATGGCGAAACCTCGTTTCTACTAAAAATACAAAAATTAGCCAAGAGTAGTGGTGCGCACCTGTAGCCCTAGCTAGTTGGGAGGCTGAGGTAGGAGAATCGCTTGAACCCAGGAGTCAGAGGTTGCAGTGAGTGAGCCGACATGGTGCCATTACACTCCAGCCTGGGAGACATAAGACTCCGTCTCAAAAAAAAAAAAAAAAAGACAAGACAAGACAGTGAGAGGTGACAGCGTGCTAGCAGCCCTTGCTCAATCTCGGCGCCTCCTCGGCCTCGGCGTCCGCTCTGGCGGCACTGGAGAAGCCCTTCAGCCTGCGGCTGCACTGTGAGAGCCCCTCTCTGTGCTGTCCCAGCAGGTTCCCTCTGCTTGAGGGGAGGTGTGGAGAGAGAGGCGCAGGCAGGAACCAGGGCTGCCTGCAGTGCTGGCGGGCCAGCGCAAGTTCTGGGTGGGTGCAGGTGCAGCCCTTCACTGGAGCAGCAGTGAGGGGCTTAGCACTAGGGATAGCAGCTGCAGAGGGTGTGCCAGGTTCCCCATCAGTGCCAGCCCACCCATGCTGTGCTCGAATTCTCGCCAGGCCTCGGCTGCCTCCCCTGGGGCAGGGCCAAGGACCTGCAGCCCGCCATGCCCTGCAGTGGGCTCCCGGGCAGCCCAAGCCTCCCAAACGGGTGCAGCCCCCTGCTGGGTGGCACCCGTTCCCATCCACCACCCAAGGGCTGAGGAGTGCAGGCACGCAGGGCAGGACTGACAGGCAGCTCTGCCTGTGCCCCCTGTGCTGGATCCACTAGAGGAAGCCAGCTGGGCTCCTGATTCTGGTGGGGACTTGGAGAACTTTTAAGTCTAGCTAAAGACTGTAAATACACCAATCAGCACTCTGTGTCTAGCTCAAGGTTTGTAAACACACCAATCAGCACTCTGTTAAAATGGACCAATTAGCTCTCTGTAAAATGGACCAATCGGCAAGATGTGGGTGGGGTCAGAGAAGTGAATAAAAGAAGGCTGCCCCAGCCAGCAGTGGCAACTTGCTCAGGTCCCCTTCCATGGTGTGGAAGCTTTGTTCTTTTGCTATTGCAATAAATCTTGCTGCTGCTCACTCTTTGGGTGTGCACTGCCTTTATGAGCTGTAACACCACAAAGGTTTAAAGCTTCACTCCTGAAGCTAGCAAGACCACGAATTCACCAGGAGGGATGAACAACTCCAGAAGCGCCGCCTTTAAGAGCTGTAACACCACAAAGGTCTGCAGCTTCACTCCTAAAGCCAGCGAGACCACAAACCCACCAGAAGGAAGAAACTCTGAACATGTCCAAACATCAGAAAGAACAAACTTTGGACACACCATCTTTAAGAACTGTAACACTCACCACGAGGGTCTGTGGCTTCATTCTTGAAGTCAGGGAGACCAAGAATCCACCAGTTCCGGACACAAAAGGTGTAAACAGCCACAGCCTCGCTTAAAACCCAACCACCCCCTCGCATTTACAACAAAACCCCAGTTTCATACTTTGACACCACACAGAGCCATGGGACTCCAGCCTGCCCCCTCACAGCTCTTCCCTCCTAGTTGGGCTCCAATGCCACGGCCGGGTCCTTCTTTCTATACCTAGGAACACATGTGTAGGCCTGTCTGATCCAGTAGATGGCAGGGCCTCAGTTCTCCAGACCCTGCTCCTTAGCCTTCAGGCTTCGCTGCCAACGCCACCTCCTAAGGGGGAGTCTACTGCCTCACCCAGTGTGCCTCTCCCCCACCAGGCTCTTCCATCTCTCAAAGCAGCCATGCTGCCCCAGGCTGTAAGTTCTCTAAGGGTCGCCACACAGGAGGGGCTCACACACTAGTGAGTGAAAGAATAACCAAATTAGGGCTGAGCACAGAGGCTCACGCCTGTTATCCCAGCACTTTGGGAGGTTGAGGCGGGTAGATCACCCGAGGTCAGGACTTCGAGACCAGCCTGACCAACATGGTGAAACCCCATTTCTACTAAAAATAAGCCAGTCAGGCGTGGTGCGGGCGCCAGTAATCCCAGCTACTCGGGAGACTGAGGCAGGAGAATCACTTGAACTCTGAAGGCATAAGTAGCAGTGAGCTCAGATTGGGCCATTTCACTGCAACTGGGGCAACCAGAGCGAAACTCTGTCTCGAAAATAATAATAAGCAAATTGAAGAATGTGAGCAGCATCTCGGGCACAGGTACTGTTTTGTAATTTTAGACTGCCTTTCAAAGTAGGCGTGAAGGTAATTGTTTCAGGCACTCTTAAGCCAAGCCAATCGGCGCCCCTACAGCGGAGGGCGCGGAAGCTCCCCCCAGCCCAAACC
>NW_012102587.1:3735306-3736091 GCF_000951045.1 Mandrillus leucophaeus
AATGTGTGTGATTCTTGACATTAAAGAGCACGTTCACATACACATTATTGCTTATCAGATTTCATTCTAAAAAAGAGAGTGGAGGTTTAGAATCTGAAACAGCCACAGGAGCAAAATCAGTATTATTCTAAAAGTTTGTTTTTTTACATTTCTCCAAATCCTTACATTAAATTAACAGTGCTGGTAAATGAACTTCAGTATGAGGCCCAGGTTTATACATCTTTTCCTATTAGCCTCTGGTACAAGCATCCTTATAATAGCAAAGGTTTATATAGTGAATAGTTAGAGATGAGGACTCTGGAGTTGGACTGCCGAGGTTTAGGGCCAGGCTCTACACTTTACTAGAGTGATATGACCTTACCATGCTTCAGTGTTGTGATATGTTAAATATGAGTAAAACTTCCTGGGAGTATTTAGTCAAAGGTTAAATGAAATACTGAATATAAAGTCCTTGGCACACAATAAACACTAAGTATAATTACTGTTGTGTCATGCCTTCTAATGAGAAAAAGCTGTACGTAGCTTGTTTCAGTAGAAGAGTGACCCGCTTTATTTTCTTTCCCCACACATAAACTTTGGTTGTAGCCATAGGCACCTATTTGCTTTAGCATCTAGGGGATAGAGTGTGCATCCATCATCTGTTAGTTGTCCTAAAGATACAGATTATAGGTAGAATTGAGGTCCCTTTTGTACCCTTCCCAGTGCTCTTCACCTTCTCCTTTAATTAGGGAATTAAATTCACAAATTCCGTTTTCTTTTTTTTTTTTTTTTTTTTTTTTTTTTTT
>NW_012102587.1:3737624-3745655 GCF_000951045.1 Mandrillus leucophaeus
TTTTTTTTTCTTTTTCTTTTTTTGTATTTTTTTAGTAGAGAGGGGGTTTCACTGTGTTAGCCAGGATGGTCTCGATCTCCTGACCTCATGATCCTCCTGCCTTGGCCTCCCAAAGTGCTGGGGTTACAAGCGTGAGCCACCATGCTGGCCTTCCCCCCCGGCCCCCCCCCCGCGTAACGGAGTCTCGTTGCCCAGGCTGGAGTGCAGTGGCACGATCTTGGCTCACTGCGCCCTCAGCCTCTCGGGTTCAAGCGAATCTCCTGCCTCAGTCTCCTGAATAGCTGGGATTATAGGCGCACGCCACCACCCCTGGCTAATTTTTGTATATTTAGTAGAGATGGGGTTTCACCATATTGGTCAGGATGGTTTCTAACTCCCGACCTCAGGTGATCCTCCTGCCTCAGCCTCCCAAAGTGCGGGGATTTCAGATGTTAGCCACTGTGCCCGGTCTAATTTTTGTATTTTAGTAGAGACAGGGTTTCACCATTTTGGCCAGGCTGGTCTCTAACTCCTGACCTCAGATGATCCACCCACCTCGGCCTCACAAAGTGCTGGGATTATAGGCATGAGCCACCTCGCTTGGCCTAGTTTTTCTTTTTTGAGATGGAATCTTGCTCTGTCGCCCAGGCTGGAGTGCAGTAGCACGATCTCAGCTCACTACAACTTCCACCTCTCGGGTTCAAGTGATTCTCCTGGCTCAGCCTCCCGAGTAGCTAGGATTACAGGTGCGTGTCACCATGCCCAGCTAATTTTTTGTATCTTTAGTAGAGAGCATGTTTCACCATGTTGGCCAGGCTGGTCTCGAACCCTGGACCTCGAGATCCACCCGCCTCGGCCTCCCAAAGTGAATTTTTTGTATTTTTAGGAGAGATGGGGTTTCACCATGTTGACCAGGCTGGTCTTGAACTCCTGACCTCAGGTGATCCACCCTCCTCAACCTCCCAAAGTGCTAGAATTACAGGCGTGAGTCACCACGCCTGGCCTTCCCCTCCCTTTTGAGTGTTGAGATTATAAATGGATTTTGAGGAATTTAAATTTTTCCAAGAATCCCCCTGTTGAAGATAATTAAGCTGAGACTCAGTTGTGGAAGTGTCCAAGTTGCTCGTTACTGACACAACTGGTGCTAGAAATGAGCCTCCTGATTCCCACAGTTAAGCCATGTGGCTTTTAAGTTGAAGACTTTTTTTATACCATGGGGTGTTGTTACTGAATAAATTCCAGCCATAGGAACTGTGTATTTATCACATGTAACCAAAATCCCAAGAATACCAGAAAATCAGCTGTACGTCCAGATTCTTGCATCTTTTCTTTTTCCCGTAACAGTCCCCAGAATATGTGAATTGAAGTTAGAATTAAGCGTGTGGTAATATTTGATAAGGGGCTAATATACATTATTTAAAATAATGGCATTTTAGGAATTTGATGATGCATTCAAATTTGATTGTTCTACTTTTTGTGGCAACTTCTCTGTTGCAGACTGGAAATAGCAAAGGCTATGCATTTGTGGAGTTTGAGTCTGAGGATGTTGCCAAGATAGTTGCTGAAACAATGAACAACTACCTGTTTGGTGAAAGACTGCTGGAGTGTAAGTGCTCCTGTGTTACTGCAGGGTTGCCTGGTGCCTGCTACTGGGGGGTGACTGTTTTGGGAAGGGCGGCTTGCCCAGCTGCTTGGACATGCCACTTCATCTCTGGGATGACTCTTACAGAATGGTGCGAGGACTTCAGTGTATGTTGCAGGCAGATTCTAATTGGAATTTTAAAATCTCCCAGCCCGAGAGCTGTTTTTACCCTAAATGGAACCGAACAAGTTACCTTGGGGACACACGGGAGGAGCAGCTAACCCATCCTTATGGGCTGTGAAAGGCTTCTCTGAGGAAGTAGCATTGACATTGAAACCTGGAGACTAAACAGGAGCGAGCCAGGTGAAGGGGACAGGAGTGAAGACAGACTATTCCTGGCTGAGGAACAGTGAATGCCAAACCAAAGGTGCCTAACCATTCAGCTGTGAGAGAATGGAAGGAAAAGTAGCAAGAGATGAGGGAGCAGGAAGAAGCTTCAGGTCAGGTTACTGAGGGCCTTCTAAGTCACCCAGTTCTGAATTTATCATGAGGGCAGTGGGGATAGCATCAAAGATGAGGAATCGCATTGCAAAATCTGTCTAAATGGCAGTGGCTGCAGCTCTTGCACACTAGAGAAGCCAGAGGGAACGGAGGAGCGATAGCACCGGATGAGTAGTTCGTCTTGCAGAAAGCCAGTGCAGGTTCGTCCTACAGAAAGGAGCCAGCGCAGTCCCTACCCTGCAGTCCATAGGGTACAGAGAGCATCCCTGTCTAGATCCTGCTGCCCTTGGGAGCCAAAGCGAAGTTTCTGGCCTCCCCGTGCCCATGGTGGCATGTGACCGTCTTAGGTACCCAAGTTCACAGCTGATGAGGCTGACCAGGTAATGTCTCTCTATTCACTTCCCATTGCTGTGAGAGAACCTGGGATTACAGGTGTGAGCCACTGTACCCAACCACATCATTTTGTTACGTGAGGAATGGCACTGGGGAGATTCTAAAGTTAGCATTAAAATCTCTTTCCTACCATTTGGTTGAAACTTCTTATGTTTTTTCTTTTTAAAAATAGGTCATTTTATGCCACCTGAAAAAGTACATAAAGAACTCTTTAAAGACTGGAATATTCCATTTAAGCAGCCATCACATCCATCAGTGAAACGGTATAATCGGAATCGGACACTAACACAAAAGCTACGGATGGAGGAGCGATTTAAAAAGAAAGAAAGATTACTCAGGAAAAAATTAGCTAAAAAAGGAATTGATTATGATTTTCCTTCCTTGGTAAATATTCATGAAATCTTTTTTGTGGTTTGTTGTGGGGAGGGGAGGGGAGGGGGAGACTTTGTACCTTGTAAAGGACCTAGCCTAGTGCTTATCACAATCTTGGCTCACTGCAACCTCCACATCCTGGGTTCAAGCGATTCTGCTGCCTCTAGCCTCCCAAGTAGCTGGGATTACAGGTGCACACCACCATGCCTGGCTAATTTTTGCATTTTGAGTAGAGACGGGGTTTCTCCATGTTGGCCAGGCTGGTCTCGAACTCCTGACCTCAGGTGATCCACCCACCTCAGCCTCCCAAAGAGTTGGGATTATAGGCGTGAGCCACTGTGCCCAGCCAGTTTTTTGACTAAACTTTTTTTTCTTTTCTTTTTTTTTTTTTTTTTGAGACAGAGTCTTGCTCTATTGCCCAGGCTGGAGTGCAGTGGCACAATCTCAGCTCACTGCAACCTCAACCTCCCAGGTTCAGTCGATTCTCCTGCCTCACCCTCACGAGTAGCTGAGATTACAGGTGTGCGCCACCACACCTGGCTAATTTTTTGTTTTGGTTTTTTTTGTTTGTTTTGTTTGTTTGTTTGTTTGTTGTTTTTCTTTGAGACGGAGTCTCGCTGTGTCACCGAGGCTGGAGTGCAGTGGCGTGACCTCGGCTCACTGCAAGCTCCGCCTCCCGGGTTCACGCCATTCTCCCTCCTCAGCCTTTGAGTAGCTGGGACTACAGGCGCCTGCCACCACGCGTGGCTAGTTTTTTGTATTTTTAGTGGAGACAGGGTTTCACCACGTTAGCCAGGATGGTCTCGATCTCCTGACCTCGTGATCCACCCGCCTCGGCCTCCCAAAGTGCTGGGATTACAGGCTTGAGCCACCGCGCCCAGCCAATTTTTTGTATTTTTAATAGAAATGGGATTTCACCATGTTGGTCAGTCAGGTCTCGAACTCTTGACCTCAGGTGATCCTACCACCTCGCCTCCAAAAGTGCTGGGATTACAGGTGTGAGCCACCATGCCTGATCTGACTAAACTTTTGAAACATTCCATTGTAGGTTCTTCCTAAAACATTATGAGACCAGATTCTGTTATTTACATTATACAGAAGAGGAAAGTTGGTTGTTGTTGTTGTTGTTTGAGACAGGGTCTCTGTTGCCCAGGCTGGAGTGCAGTGGCACAATCTCGACTCACTGCAAACTCCTCCCAGGTTCAAGTGATTCGCCTGTCTCAGCCTCCCAAGTAAGTGGCTGGAATTACAGTCGCCTACCTCCACGCCCAGCTACTTTTTGCATTTTTAGTAGAGACGGGATTTCACCATGTTGGCCAGGCTGGTCTCGAACTCCCGACCTCGGGTGATCCACCCGCCTTGGCCTCCTCAAGTGCTAGGATTACAGGAGTGAGCCACCATGCCTGGCTAGAAGAGGAAACTTCTTTTAAGGAGATAATCTGATTTGTTTACCTTACATAATCTGTTTTTTAAGTTACTGAAGTAAACCCACTATTTAACTGAAAACTATAATACTCTTAGATTGCCATTTATTAGCCAACTGAGGTAGTGTGTGCCTGTAGTCCTTGCTGCTCAGGAGGCTGAGGCAAGAGGATCTCCTGAGCCTAGGATTTAAAGTGTGCAGTGAGCTGTGATTGTACCATTGCACTCCAGCCTCAGCAATAGAGCAAGACCATATCTCTAAAAAAAGAAAAAGATTGTCATTCAGGGGTGACATTGCCAGAATTAAGTCTTTGGTTTACTGTATGCTGTAAGTAAATACCAAAACACTGAACCTTTCCTCCATCTGTCACAGTAAGGAGAGCTGTGTCTTTTACTATAGATCAAGAATGAAGCTCATTATGGTATGGCTAGTATAGGTGAGGGTCTTATTCTTTTTTTTTTTCGAGACAGTGTCTCCCTCTGTTGCCCAGGCTGGAGTGCAGTGGTGCTATCTCGGCTCACTGCAACCTCTGCCTCCCGGGTTCAAGCGATTCTCCTGCCTCAGCCCCCTGAGTAGCTGGGACTACAGGTGCACACCACCACACCCCGCTAATTTTTTGTATTTTTTTAGTAGAGATGGAGTTTCACCATGTTAGCCAAGCTGGTCTCGAACTCCTGACCTCATGATCCACCCACCTCAGCCTCCCAAAATGCTGGGACTGTAGGTGTGAGCCACTGGGCCAGCCAATTTACTAGGTTTTTAACCTTATTCAGAAACTAGATGACTGTGTTATTCTCCTTTGGCTCAATTCTCGGTGGTTAACTTTTTGCCCAAATTCCAAATACTGTCTTTAATAGTATTAGAACATTTCGCCACGGCCTTAGGCCCTGGTACTCTTGTGAACCATTTGGGAACTGAGACAGTGAAACTTGGTAAGAGGCATGCAAGCACTGCTTTTCTTGTACCCTGTTTGTGACTTAGTGGAGATGGGGGTGGCCTGGCTTTGCACGTTCTTCTTGCTTCCGCCCTCCCGAATTCAGGATTCTGTGAATCAGTAAGCTCCAGGCGTTGGCCTTCCCTTCAACCTCTGCAGCTCTGCCAGTTCCTCTACTGGGTTTTTCCTGGTTTTGCCCTTTACTTGAGATAATTCACTGTATTCATGAGTTTTGATTTTTAAATTGAAATGCTCTGTCATTTAGGGAGGATTTCCTGATAATATATATGAGGATCTAATGCTAAGTTTAGAAAGAAAAGATACGAGATTGTCAATTTATAACTTCTTTATTAAAGATTTTACAGAAAACGGAAAGTATTTCAAAAACTAATCGTCAGACGTCTACAAAAGGCCAGGTAAAATGTTTTTTATCATTTTACGTGCAAGATATTAGAGAAGGATAAGTAGGAAAACATTCAAGACTACCATAGCTGATCAATATTCAAATTGATGTCTTTTAAAATTTATTTTAAGGTTTTACGTAAGAAGAAGAAGAAAGTTTTAGGTACTCCTGACACTCCTGAGAAGACTGTGGATAGCCAGGTAAAATGGTTTTCAATATTCTGGGTACCAGATATTATAGAAATAATTTGAAGGAGGAAAAGTAGTTTCTGCTACTCTCATTTTAAGATTTCAAATTAAATATTGTGACATTTGGTAGATCTTTATTGTCGATTTAGCAATTTTCTGCCTAAAACCTTGTAATGGAACATGCTATATTTGTTGTGAATTTCTGTACTAAGTTGATAAGCATCTGAGTTCTTTTTTCTTTGCAATAGTATCACCAAAAGATGGAAACAGACCTAAAATAATGGGGCACAACTTGTAAAAATAGAGAAGAGGTGTTATTTTTAAGTTAAGTCATAATCTTGGTCTACATTTCTGTATTACAATCTTTACTTGTTGAATCCAGGGCCCCACACCAGTTTGTACACCAACATTTTTGGAGAGGAGAAAATCTGAAGTGGCTGAACTGAATGATGATGATAAAGATAATGAAATAGTTTTCAAACAGCCCATATCCTGTGTAAAAGAAGAAATACAAGAGACTCAAACACCTACACATTCACGGAAAAAAAGACGAAGAAAAAGCAATCAGTGATTTTTAATGTATTATATTTCTTCTGAAAAATATAATATTTTTATGAGAGTGGACTTTGTATTTTACTAGGTGCAATGAATTGCAACCTTTGACAAGATTTTCAGAGGAAAAATACACTGTTTGGTCAAGTTAAGAAAAGCAATCTGTAATTTTGGATTGCCTGCCCTTGTCTGAAATACAGAGGTGCATACCAGCTTGCATTGGGTTGGCTGACACTCCCTCTTTGTCCTGGCCTCTAGTTTTCTTTTGATGTTTCATAACTATCCTTAGTTTACTCTGCCTGGATAGAAAGTTGACCACTAACTGCAGGTTTAAGTACTAAACTGCAGCCTTTTCTGTCACTGGCATTTAAAGACCACCAATCTTGTTTGTCCACCTACATGGTTTGTCAGGGACATTTAACTCATGGGGATGCTTTAGATTTCAACATGAAATGGTTAAAGCTGGAAGTTTAATTCTATGTAGAGTGAGAAGGCAGTTCCAGTGTTAACACAGATTTGTTTTTGTGTTCAGATTTTAATCGAGATTCAAAAATGACTCATTTTTACCGATAATGTTAACGTTAGTTTTGGTTGTGCTAGCATGGATTAATAACCACCATTTTATACCAGTGTCATCAGTGAGGAATTGTATTTCAAGATTCAAACAAGAACCAGCAATTAAACTTTTTTTTCTACGATTTATTTGTTTGCGAGTAGGACTTGGGAGTCATTGGGGGGAAAAAAAAAGTAAATTTTCCCCTTCATTAGCGAATTCAGATTCATTAAAAACATTGCTTTCAGATGTCATAGCTCATGCCTGTTATCCCATCTCTTTGGGAGGCTGAGACAGGAGGATCATTTAAGGCCAGGAGTTGGAGACCAGCCTGGGCAACATGATGAGAGCCCCTCTCTACAAAAAATTTTTAAAATGAGGCTGGGCACAGTGACTCACACCTGTAATCCCAGTACTTTGGGAGGCTGAGGCAGGTGGATCATAAGGTCAAGAGATTAAGAGCATCCTGGCCAGTATGGTGAAACCCCGTCTCTACTAAAAACACAAACATTAGGTGGGTGTGGTGGCACATACCTGTGATCCCAGCTACTTGGGAGGCTGAGGCAGGAGAATCACTTGAACCCAGGAGGTGGAGGTTGCAGTGGGCCAAGATCGCGCCACTGCACTCCAGCCTGGTGACAGAGCAAGACTCTGTCTCAAAAAAAAAACAAAAATGAGCTGGGCATGGCAACGCATTCCTGTAGTCCCACCTACTTAGGAGACTGAGGTGGAAGGATCACTGAGCCCAGGAGTTTGAGGCTACAGTGACCTGTGGTTGCACCATTGCACTCCAGCCAGAGTGACAGAGCAAGACCCTGTCTCTTGAAAAATAAAAAATAAAAAAGCTGGGCACGGTGGCTCACGCCTGTAATCCCAGCACTTTGCGGGGCTGAGGTGGGCAGATCGGCTGAGGTCAGGAGTTCAAGACCAGCCTCACCAACATGGAGAAACCCCATCTCTTCTAAAAATACAAAATTAGCCAGCCATGGTGGCGCATGCCTGTAATCCCAGCTACTCAGGAGGCTGAGGCAGGAGAATTGCTTGAATCCAGGAGGCGGAAGTTACAGTAAGTCGAGATCGCACCATTGCACTCCAGGCTGGGTGACAAGAGTGAAACTCCATCTCAAAAAACAGACACCAGTTAGAATGGC
>NW_012102587.1:3746205-3760019 GCF_000951045.1 Mandrillus leucophaeus
AGGGACATGGATGCAGCTGGAAACCATCATTCTGAGCAAACTATCACAAGGACAGAAAACCAAACACCGCATGTTCTCACTCATAGGTGGGAACTGAACAATGAGAACATGTGGACACGGGATGGGGAACGTCACACTCCAGGGCCTGTCGTGGGATGGGGGGAACGGGGAGGGATAGCATTAGGAGATGCACCTAATGTATATGACGAGTTAATGGGTGCAACACAGCAACATGGCACATGTATACATATGTAACCTGCACATTGTGCACATGTACCCTAGAACTTAAAAGTGTAATAAAATTCATTGTCACTCTAAAAAAAATTTTAATTCATTGCCACTAAGCATTCTTTATAATTTTTTAAGTCTTGCATATGATATTGAGCTAGGTATTCTGATGCAAAATAGAGTTGGTTTTAAGTACATGCAAAGAGCAGATTAGATCTCTAGAATTGTTCTGGCACATAGAAGATTTAGTATGTATTTGTTAAATAATGCCCTATTTGAACCATCTCTCAAACTTTGCATCTGGACAGCCATCTGGTTTCCGCTGGGAAAGCATCAGATAAAGTTCTCCATGTGAAGACGTACGTCTGTTGTGTTTGATCTTAAGGGGCATGTGCATTCAAACACATACATGTACATGGCAAGATGAACTGAGTATTTCTCCCTGAACAACCACCTGCCACCCCCCTTATTTGTTTGTTTAGAGATGGAGTCTCACTCAGTGGTACCCAGGCTAGACTGCAACCTCCACCTCCCTGGTTCAAATGATTCTTCTGCCTCAGTCTCCCGAGTACCTGGGATTACAGGCATGCACCGCCATGCCCAGCTGATTTTTGTATTATCAGAGACAGGATTTCACCATGTTGGCCAGGCCTGTCTTGAACTCCTGACCTCAAGTGATCCACCCGCCTCGGCCTCCCAAAGTGCTGGGATTACAGGCATGAGCCACCACACCTGGCCAGCTATAGACATTTCTTGTAAAAAAACAGTGTTTTTTTTTTTTTTAATGGAAAAGTGTATATCAGAATTAATTCAGTTATCAAACTAATTAGGTTTTTCCCTGTTTCTTTTATGTTTTTTTAGTTGAAACAGGTCTCGCTGTGTTGCCCACAGTGTTCTTGAATTCTGGGGGTCAAACGATCCTCTTGCCTCAGCCTGCTAAAGTGCTGGGATTCCTAGCATGAGCCACCAGGCCAGCCATTTTTCCCTTTCTTAATTTTTAAAAATTAATGAGGTTTGTTTTGCTATCATATATAATCAGACAAAAAGCTATACAGGAAAAAATTTGGAGCCCGACATTTCGCAAGTTGTGTATTGGCCATAAGATGGAGTGTTGAGTGAATAGATGCCACAGAAATGGCCTTTGAATGGCAAATGAATAAAGTTGACACAAGTTCAGAATGGGGTTTTCCATTACTATTGTTTGGAATACAGCGTGGCCAAAGCCAAGGTAACTGGTCACTGTGACTGGAAATTGTAGCCCTGGCTGATTGTGGTATGAGACTGCTAATATGAATTCTAAAATCTCACTTTAATGCATCAAAGGCAATTTCTTGAAGTGGTTGGGGGGAAAGTACAGCACATGAAAATGATAGAGAATTCACATTTCAGTGTATATAAGTAAAGACTTACTGGAATGCAGCCACACTCATGTGTATATGTTGTCTCTGGCTACTTTTCTGCTATGGGAACTCAGTTGTAACAGACCATATGTGGTCCTCTGCTTAGCACTGCTGCTGGATGCACTACAGATTGTGCATTTCATCATTGGAGTAGTCCCAACTCATAGGAAAGCATCAGAAGAGTTAGATGTTTAAAATGGAGTATCAGCTGGGTGCTGTGGCTCATGCCTGTCAATCCCAGTACTTTGGAAGGCCACGGCAGGCATATCACCTGAGGTCAGGAGTTCGAGACCAGCCTAGCCAACATGGTGAAACCTCATCTGTACTAAAAATACAAAAAACTGGACTGGGCACAGTGGCTCACGCCTGTAATCCCAGCACTTTGGGAGGCTGAGGCAGGCAGATCATGAGGTCAAGAGATGAGACCATCCTGGCTAACATGGTGGAACCCCCATCTCTACTAAAAATACAAAAAATTAATCAGTCATGGTGGCACGAGTCCCAGCTACTCGGGAGGCTGAGGCAGGAGAATTGCTTGAACCTGGGAGGCGGAGGTTGCAGCGATCCAAGATCATGCCACTGCACTGAAGCCTGGGCGACAGAGTGAGACTCCATCTCAAAAAAAAAGAAAGAAAAAAAAGAAAAAAATACAAAAAATTGGCCAGGCACAGTGGCTCACACCTATAATCCCAGCACTTTGGGGGACTGAGGCAGGTGGATCACCTGAGGTCAGGAGTTCGAGACCAGCACGTCTAACATGGTGAAACCCCATGTCTACTAAAAGTAAAAAAAATTAGCCAGGCATGATTGCCAGCATCTGCAGTTGCAGCTACTCGGGAGGCTGAGGCAGGAGAATCGCCTGAACCTGGGAGGCAGAGATTGCAGTGAGCTGAGACCATGCCATTGCACTCTAGCCTATGCAACAAGAGTGAAACTCCGTCTCAAAAAAATAAAAATAAAATAAAATGGAGTATCAGCACCCAATTTCTTGACAGGAAAATGAGGCTGTAACTAAAGTAAGTTTCCAAGTGGCTTGTTAGCCAAGCAAGGAAAGCCATTTAGCAATGATGGGATAATTGTGTTTGATTCCAACAGCAGAAATGTGGCCAGAGAAAATAAACTACTTCTTCTTGTTGTTAGAGACAGGATCTCACTCTGTGGCCCAGGCTGGAGTGCAGTGGCATGATCATGACTCGCTGTAGCCTCTGCCTGCCAGGCTCAAGTGAACCTCCCCACTCGGTTTCCCAAGTAGCTGGGACCACAGGCACACGCCATCATGCCCAGTTAACTATTTTTGGTAGAGACGTCTCACTTTGTTACATGGGCTGGTCTCGAACTCCTGGTCTCAAGCCGTCTTCCCTCCTCATCCCAAAGTGTTGGGATTACAGGCATGAGCCACCAAAATAAACTTAGAACTGTTGGCCTTTCAGTGAAAACAGTTGCTTGAGGAAGCAACGTCAGTAGTTTAAAAACAAGACAAATGATTTTGAACCTTTTCCTTGGCTCCTGAGGGGCTAACAGGTGTTACGAATACTGTTCAGTTGATAATTCAAAGAGTCATTGCCGAGTTGGAAGTGTTCGGGCGATCAGTTTGTTTCAGTTTGCCCAGAACCTTTCTGGCTTAAACACTGGAAGTCTTACATTCTGGGAACCTCCTCAGTCCCTGGAAAATTGGACCTTAGAAGTCACCCTGGAAGTAACTGAACAATTAGCCTCTGAATAGTCTGTGGAGCAACCGTAAGCAACAATATTTTCAAAGTTGAGAAATATATTACAACCTGAAGCAGGATTTGCCAAGTTGGGACACAAACTGATAGCAGTAAAAATATGTATGTAGTAGAAAAGGGCTTAGTCGAACAAATTTCCCACTTGTGAAAATACAGGGCATTTGAAGGCTAGTCATTGTATGAATTACCAGCAGATGCTTTTCAGAAAATACGTAAACCTATCGTGTCATTGAAGCAGTAGTCACCAGTGCACTTCATTTGTTCCCATGAACTTGGTCATCATCAGCAGTTCCATGGATTTTTGACAGAAATAGAATATCCTGACTCATCCTACCTACCACACAGCAGTTTGATGGCTTAGCAGAGATAAAGATTTACCTAGACTTCCTGAGTTCAGGGCCAAGATTTAAAATTTCTGAGTGAGAACATTCAACTATTATCAAATCCTGAAGAGGTGCAGAAAGTAAATTTTGCTGCAAACTCGCTGTTTCTGCATGAATTTAAGTCAATGAATTCAATTTAGAATTAAAAGCCAAAGCCACTTACATTCAAAACTGACAAGGCTGAAAAGTCATTTGGATGACAACATTTGAATCACGAGTAATATCAAGCTACTTTATGTACTTCCTGTGCTGTGGGGAGTTAAAAGCCGTGAGATCTGCATTCCTACACATATATTTACAGCAGATATACTTTCCAACCTCAAACTGTGGTTCTAACAGTGTTTTCAGACCTCGGTAAAAGTGCAAAGGAAATTTCCATGTTTCAAAATGTATGTAACTGAGTGACTGCAAAGCTTCCACCTATCTTTCAACAGAAGATGACTAACTGCAGTGTAATAACATGCTGGCACATACCACAACAGAAAGGTAATAGAATTCTACACATGATTTTCAATTGAGGAATATACTCAATTGAAATCATATGTGGCCAGGGGCGGTGGCTCATGCCTGTAATCCCAGCACTGCAGGAGGCTGAGGGTCCCAAATACCTGAGGTCAGGAGTTCAAGACCAGCCTGGCCAACATGGCGAAGCCCGTCTCTACTAAAAACACAAAAATCAGCTGGGCGTGGTGGCAGGTGCCTGTAATCCCAGCTACTAGGGAGGCTGAGGCAGGAGAATCACTTGAACCTGCGAGGTGGAAGTTGCAGTGAGCCGAGATCCAGCCATTGCATTCCAGCCTGGGTGACAGAACGAGACTCCATCTCTAAAAATATATATATGTAAAATCTTATTGCAGATCAACATCAACATGTGAACATCTGCAAGCAATGTTGATAGGAAACACTAGCTTCACACCTTCTACAAAAATGAACTCAAAATGTATCACAGACCTACATGTAAACATAAAACTAAAAAACTTTTAGAAGAAAACATAGAAAAATCTTCATGACCTGTGTTTAGGCAAAGAGTTAGACGTGAAACCAAAAGCATGATCTATAAAAAGGAAAAGTTGATAAATTGGACTTAATCAAAATTTAAAACTCACTTGGTGAGGAGTCTTTCTGAACCTGTTCTGGTTCAGGGCTGCCCAATTGGAAAAAAAAAAAAAAATGCGGCCGGGCACAGTGGCTCACACCCGTAATCCCAGCACTTTGGGAGGCCAGGGCGGGCAGATCACCTGAGGTCAGGAGTTCGAGACCAGCCTGGCCAACATGATGAAACCCCACCTCTACTAAAAATACAAAAATTAGCCAGATGTGGTGGTCCACACCTGTAATCCCAGCTACTCGGGAGGCTGAGGCAGGAGAATTGCTTGAACTGGGGAGGCAGAGGTTGCAGTGAGCTGAGATCTCGCCACCGCACTTCAGCCTGGGCAACAAAGCAAGACTCTGTCTCTGGGGAAAAAAAAAAGGCTTGGTGAAAGACTGTTAAGAGAATGAAAACACAAACCAGACTCCGTGAAAATATGTGCAAAATACTTTTGATCCAAAACAGACCTCTCGGCTGAGCACAGTGGCTCACACCCGTAATCCCAGCACTTTGGGAGGTCGAGGCAGGTGGATCGCCTGAGGTGGGGAGTTCGAGACCAGCCTGACCAGCATGGAGAAACCCCGTCTTTACTAAAAATACAAAAATTAGCTGGGCATGGTGGCACGTGCCTGTAATCCCAGCTACTCAGGAGGCTGAGGCAGGAAAATCACTTGAACCTAGGAGGCCAAGGTTGCAGTAAGCCCAGAGGCACATGCCTGTAATTCCAGCTACTCAGGAGGCTGAGGCAGGAGAATGGCTTGAACCTGGGAGGCAGAGGTTGCAGTGAGCTGAGATTGCGCCATTGCACTCCAGCCTGGGCAACAAGAGCAAAACTCTGTCTCAAAAAAAAAAGCCACGCGTGGTGGCACGTGCCTGTAATCCCAGCTACTCAGGAGGCTGAGGCAGGAAAATCACTTGAACCTGGGAGGCCAAGGTTGCAGTAAGCCCAGATCGTGCCAGTGTACTCCAGCCTAGGCAACAGAGCAAGACTCTGACCACCCCCTACACACACACAAAAAAAGATAAATCAATCAGCCTGAATTGTCATAGGGAACCTAATTTCTGCTTTTTGACCATAAAATTGGAAGTAATAATGACTTTTCAACACTTGTACTCCATTTAAGGACTCAGGCGGCCGGGCATGGGGGCTCAAGCCTGTAGTTCCAGCACTTTGGGAGGCTGAGGCAGGCGGATCACGAGGTCAGGAGTTCGAGACCAGCCTGGCCAGCATGGTGAAACCCCATTCCTACTAAAAATACAAAAAATTAGCGGGGCATGGTAGCACGCGCCTGTAATCCCAGCTACTTGGGAGGCTGAGGCAGGAGAATCCCTTGAACCCAGGAGGTGGAGGTTGCAGTGAGCCAAGATCACGCCATTGCACTCCAGCCTGGGTGACAGGGTGAGACTCCGTCTCTAAAAATAAAAAAAGGACTCAGGCATAACATGAAGTATGCAATAATAATTAACATTTATTACATGTTTGCATATGTAAAGTACTATTGTAAACATTTAAAATATGTTAACATATTTCCTGAGAACAACTCTATGTAATCGATATTTACTATTCCCATCTGAAAGATGAGTAAACTGAAGCCCAGGGAGCTTAAGTAGCTTGCCCACAGATTGTATATGGTGACCCAGCTGAACTGACTCAAGCCCTTAAAGTTTACTTTCAGTGGGATTAGCATAAATGCTAGATTATTCGTGGCCATAGAAAGGAAAAGGGCATAGTGTCGCCCAGGGTGCAGTGGCTCATGCCCGTAATCCCAGCAGTTTGGGAGGCTGAGATGAGATGGAAGGATTGAGTGAGGCCAGGAGTTTGAGACACCAGTGAGCACTGGAGGGCACCACTGCACTCCAGTCTGGGTAAAAAAGCAAGACCCCCTCTCTTAAAAACAAACAAACAGGGAGAAGTAAAAAGCTTGCATTGACAAGACCTAGTGACTTTCCTTTGTTGTTGTTTTTTGTTTTTTGGGGTTTTTTTTTTGAGACAGAGTCTCACTCACTCTACAGCCCAGGCTGGAGTGCAATAGTGCGATCTCAGCTTACTGCAACCCCCGCCTCCCAGGTTCAAGGGATTCTCCTGCCTCAGCCTCCCGAGTAGCTGGGATTACAGGCACCCGCCCCCACACTTGGCTAACTTTTGTATTTTTAGTAGAGATGGGGTTTCACCATATTGGCCAGGCTGGTTTCGAACTCCTGACCTCAAGTGATCCACCCATCTCAGCCTCCCAAAGTACTGGGATTACAGGCATGAGCCACCGTGCCTGGCCGACTTTCCTTTTTTGCTGTTTTTCTTCTCCAAGTTATTGGTAGAGGGACCTAGTGACTTCATGAATTGGGGGCAGAAATGGGGCACTGGGGCACACATGGAAGGAAGAAGGCCAACAAGATTTCTATTCGTAAATGCTCAGCCTTGAAATAACTGAGAGCAATATAACGCTAGGTGGCAATAGATCCCAGACACTTGAAATTTACAGTCAGCCTGGCACGGTGGCATGAGCTTGAAGTCCCAGCTTCTGAGAAGGCTGAAGCAGGCAGAGAAAATCTACAGTTAACTCATTGCACTTGAAGAGATTGGCAAAAATCCAAAAGTATTAAAGGGGTTTAGACCCTAGTGGTTTTTTTTGTTTTGTTTTTTGTTTTTTTGAGACAGAGTCTCACTCTGTTCCCCAGGCTGGAGTGCAGTGGCACAATCTTAGCTCACTGCAACCTCCGTCTCCCGGGCTCAAGCAATTCTCCTACCTCAGCCTCCCGAGTAGCTGGGATTATAGGTGCCTGCCACCATGCCCAGCTAATTTTTGCATTTTTAGTAGAGATGGGGCTTCACCACATTGGCCAGGCTGGTCTTGAACTCCTGACCTCAGGTGATCCACCCGCCTCGGCCTCCCAAAGTGCTGGGATTATAGGCATGAGCACTGCGCCCGGCCTCAGCACACCAACTTCTACAGTACAACAGGACAGAAACTACCACTATCAAATGCCTCTGAAGCAATTTGGTGCTTAGGAAACAGTCTTTCCAATAATTGACAATTGGTGAAAATATATTTGCCAAATGGGTTTGGATCACCAGCAATACAACATTCCGATGACATGAAGCATGAAAATATTTACCTTATGAATTTGTGTATAAAGAAATATAACTTTGATTAATTTTACAATTTTATGGGCAAATTATTTATTTATTTATTTTTTAAATAGAGATGGAGTCTTTAATCTCCCAACTTCTGGCCTCAAGCAGTCCTCCCACCTTGACCTCCCAGAATGCTGGGATTATAGGCGTGAGCCACTTTGCATGGCCAAAGCAGTTTTGGTTTGGTTTGCATCGGTTTTTAGAGACAGGATCTCACTGTGTTGCCCAGGCTAGAGCACAGTAGCATGATCATAGCTCACTGCAGCCTCAAATTCCTGGCCTAAGGTGATCCTTCCACCTTGGTCTCCTTAGTAGGTGAAACTACAGGAACTTGCATGAGGCCCGACTAATTTTTTTTTTTTTTTCTTAAGACAGAGTTTTGCTCTTGTCGCCCGGGCTGGAGTACAATGGCGTGGTCTCGGCTCACTGCAACCTCCACCTCCCAGGTTCAAGTGATTCTAGTGCCTCAGCCTCCCCAAGTAGATGGGATTACAGACATGTGCCACCATGCCCGGCTGTTTTTTTGTATTTTTCGTAGAAACAGGGTTTCACCATGTTGACCAGGCTGGTCTCGAACTCCTGACCTCAAGTGATCTGCCCGCCTTCCAAAGTACTGGGATTGTAGGCATGAGCCACCAAGCCCAGCCGTTGGTTTTTTTGTTTTTGTTTTTGTTTTAGAAATGGGGACTCAGTATGTTGCCCAGGCTGGTCTGGCATTCCTAGCCTCAAGTGATCCTCCTGCCTCCATGTCCCAAATTGCTAGGCTTAGAGGCATGAGCTACTGCCCGTGGCCAGCAAATAATTGTATATAATTATATACAGTGTATATAATTCTCTTAGGTATATATTAAAATGATGGCTCTATTTAAAAAGAAAATTTCAGCTGGGCGCAGTGGCTCACGCCTATAATCCCAGCACTTTGGGAGGCTGAGGCAGGTGGATCACTTGAGGTCAGGAGTTCAAGACCATCCTGGCCAATGTGGTGAAACCCAGTCTCTACTAAAAATACAAAAATTAGCTAGGTGTGGTGGCAGATGCCTGTAATCCCAGCCGGGAGACTGAGGCAGGAGAATCACTTGAACCTGGGAGTTGGAGATTGTGGTGAGCTGAGATTGCACCATTGTACTCCAAACTGGCGACAGAGCAAGACTCCGTCAAATAAATAAATAAATAAATAATTTTACACAAGAGAAGGTTGCTTTAGTATCACAATCACTGTAAACACAATCTGTAGCCCACGGTATTCAGAGTATGTTTCCTGTTTTCCAGTCACTGGGCTATTTTGGTTTTATTTCTTATTCATGAGGCCTGAAGTATAAATGCGAAGTAAACACTGGACTTAGAATTTGGAGCATTTTTCTACTTCAGCTAGTAAACCTCAACATTTTGGAAATATTTTTCAAGTTATATGTAAGTAATCTGTTTCTGTCCTTTTTTCTCTCCAAAACAAAGAAAAACAAAATAATAAAACTCTTTGGCTAGCTAGGGTTTACCTGAGGTCAGGAGTTAATGTCCCATCCCATCGATCCAATTAGGGAATGTTTCACATACCTGTCTACAAATCCATCCTGTTCCAGTAACTAATCTGTTTTATAATTAAGTAGCTTACCAATTATTGCAGTGGCCTGCTCTGCTTCAATTTGTATTAACAAAAAGAAAATGAACTTGTAGCAGTATCGCAGACATTACTTTTCTCTACTGATAGGGACCAATTTTGGAATCTCCCCTGTTAGAAATAAATGCTGTCAACCCTACAAAGTCCAGGAAAAGAAATCCAGACATTTGATACTTGCCAAACATAGTTCCTGCAGCAAATGTGCCATGAGTAACGCTGTTGTTCTCTGCAGCTTCATTCACAGGTTCTGTGATCTGGTTATTCAAAAGAGGAGTTTGTTGGTTTGGGGGAAAGTAGGACTTTTGCAAGAGGAACCAGGGGAAATATCTTAATTATCTGTCCCCAAAGAGAAACTGTTGAGATGTTTTTGGCAGTGATGCAGGATACTCATTGGCAGTTTTTTATACTGTGTTAATTTTTCTTCTATTTCTCCTTTAACACTTGGCTAGATGATCAATATTGTGGCTTTTCTCTAATTAACTTTATTTATTTATTTTATTATTATTATTATTTTTGAGACCAAGTTTTGCTCCTGTCGCCTGGTCTGGAGTGCAATGGCGTGATCTCGGCTCACTGCAACTTCTGCCTCCTGGGTTCAAGCGATTCTCCTGCCTCAACCTCCCGAGTAGCTGGGATTACAGGCATGCGCCACCACGCGCGGTTAATTTTGTATTTTTAGTAGAGACGGGGTTTCTTCATGTTGTTCACACTGGTCTCGAACTCCCAACCTCAGGTGATTCGCCCGCCTCAGCCTCCCAAAGTGCTGGGATTACAGGCATAAGCCACCACGCCCGGCCTTCTAATCAACTTTATAAAAAACAAAAACCACTGCCAAGGCATGCCTGGTGTAATTTTAAACACTGCACCTAGTAGTTTAGTAAATGCAAACTGTATAACTTCCCTACCTTGCAAATTTGTACTTGGCCAGCTATCTGATTTGATGTTAATGTAGAACCAGCCATAAAAAGCCATGTTATTCAGTAGGCTCCTTATTTTCTGGTGACTTTTTTTTTTCCATTTAATTTATTATCTGAATAGGTAATACATGCAAATGGTATGAAAATTCACATGGCTTGAAAAGGTATCTCTGTCCCAGGTATTGCTCCTCCGCCCCAGTCCCCTGACCGGCTTGCTACTCAAGTGGACATGCCACCATCCTCCCCAGCTTCCCAGGCGGTATCCCCAGCGATGGGGACAGGGCTGGCACATCACATTCGTTTAATGAATGAACACATTCAAAACATTCGTGAGTGCCCACCATGTGTCAGGCACTGGGGATCAGCAGTGAACAAAACAAAAATTCCTGACCCCATGAGGCTTATATTCGGCATTGCGAGACAAACAATTACCAGATAAAGAAGTAAAGAAGGTCGGGTGCAGTGGCTCACACTTACAATCCCAGCATTCTGGGAGGCCGAGGTGGGCAGATCACCTGAGGTCGGGAGTTCAAGATCAGCCTGGCCAACATGGTGAAACCCCGTCTCTACTAAAAATACAAAAAAAAATTAGCCAGGCATAGTGGTTGGGAACCTGTAATCCAGCTACTTGGGAGGCTGAGGCAGGAGAATTGCTTGAATCCGGGAGGCAGAGGTTGTAGTGAGTAGAGATCACGCCATTGCACTCCAGCCTGGGTGACAGAGGGAGACTCCATCTCAAAAAAAAAAAAAAAAAAAGAAAAAGTAAAGAAATATATTATGTGACACAAATGGTAAGTAGTGTGGAGAAAAATAAAACAAGAAATGGGCTTAGAGACTTCTAGAGGTGGAAGTGGGACTGCTATTTTCAGTGGATGATCACTGAAAGTCCTCATACTGAACATGACATTTGAGTGGAGACTCCCTTGAGGAAGTGAGGGAGCCATGCAGAGATCTTGGAGGAAAAGCTTTTAAGGCAGAGGAAACAGCACGTGCAAAGGCCTAGAGGCCAACCAAGCTGGGTTGTTTTATTATTTTTACTTTTTTAGAGTTGGGGCTCACTCTGTCATCCAAGTGGGAGTCCAGTGGCATAATTGTAGCTCACCACAGCCTCGAATTCCTGGGCTCAGGCATTCCTCCCGCCTCGGCCTCTTGAGTAGCTCAGACTACAGGCATGGTCATTTTAGAAACAGCAAGGGCACCAGTGTAGCTGGAGCAGAGTTGCCAAGGGGCAAGTAGAGAAGGAAAGTAGACAGGTAAACCATTGGCTTTGGCTCTGAGCGAGTCAGGAGCATCAGTGGGTTTATGGTTTAAGGGATCAATGCTCAATACAGAAGCACTGAGAATAAACCGTAAGGACACACAGGAGGTTGATGCTATTGCAGGAATCCAGATGGGTGTCAGTGGCAGGTTGGACCTGGTGATATCAAGGAAAGTGAAAAGTGTTTACATTCTGGATAAATGTTGAAAGTAGGCCGGACGTGGTAGCTCACCCCTGTAATCCCAGCACTTTGGGAGGTGGAGGTGGATGGATCTCTTGTGCCCAGGAGTTTGAGACCAGCCTGGGCAACATAGAGGACCCCATCTTTACAAAAAACGAAAAATTAGCTGGGCATAGTGGCACATGTCTGTAGTCCCAGATACTTGGGAGGGTAAGGCGGGAGGATAACTTGAGCCTGGGAGGTCGAAGCTGCAGTGAGCTGAGATCACGCCACTGGGCTCCAGCCTGGGTGACAGAGAGAGACTCCTCTGACTCAACAACAGCAACAAAAAAGTGGCTGACAGGTGTAGCTGATGATTTTGATATGAATGTGAGAGGGAAAAAGAGGAGTCAAGTTTGACACCGAGGACTTTGACCTGAGCAACTGGAAGAAGGGAGCTGCCTTGGCTGAGATGAGGAAGGCTGTGGGAAGATGTTTGAAGGAAGAGTGGAGATCAGAAGTTACACTTTAAAGATGGAAAGTTTGATGCTCCTGATAGTTATGGGGTAAGACAGAGTGTGCAGCTGAAGAGAAGCCTGTGGTTCACAGGAGAGTTCTGAGCTGGAGACATCCCTTCAGGAGACAGCCATGAGACCCAATGAGATCGTAAAGGAGCAAGGGCCCTGAAGCCCTCTCATGTCTAGAGGCCAGGACAACGGGCAGGAACCAGCAGGCGACACCGAAAAGCAGAAATAGCGAGGTGAGGAAAAAGCCAGTGCACTGTGTCCCGGAAGTCAAGTGAAGAGGGTGTTACCCAGGGGGAGAAAGTGATCCGCTGGGCCCCATGTTGCTAGACATGTTAAGATGCAGTCTGAAAATGGACAATTGGATTGAGCAATCTGGCAATGACCTTGCAATAGGAGAGCTAAGCAAGTTTCCAGCCTTGAAATTGTATAATCCTTTTAGTTTTTTGGGTTTTATTTTTATTTTTATTTTTTGAGGCTGAGTCTTGCTCCATTGCCCAGGCTGGAGTAACTCACCGCAACCTCCGTCTCTTGGGTTCAACCAATTCTCGTGCCTCAGCCTCCTGAGTAGCTGGGATTACAGGCGCTCACCACGCCCAGCTAATTTTTGTATTTGTAGTAGAGACAGGGATTTCACCATATTGAGCAGGGTGGTCTCGAACTCCTGACCTCAGTCTGCCCGCCTCAGCCTCCCAGAGTGCTGGGATTACAGGCATGAGCCACGGAGCCCGGCCTATCCTTTCAGTTTATACAAGCTATTATATTTCAAATTAAACAATGAAGGAAGAGTCAAATAACGCTAAAGCAGTCCCCTCATCAGAGGTAACATGGCACCTCCCACATCGAAGAGCGAGGGTTGGAAGTGTGGAGCCCCCCAGCTGTTCTTGAAACTATGACTGCCCTCGTCATTTCTGGGACATTACTTCTACCTGAGGCCTCTAGATTGGAGTCAAAATTGAAACCCAAGTCAGCCTGGTTCCAACGGCTATGTCCCTTTCTCCTTATGCATTTTTATTTCTTTTTAGAGCAAAATGTTTTCACCAGCTTCTGGAAGTTACAAATCCATTTTCTTCATCTTTTGCTCTGCTTTAGAAAAATGTGAAACTGAATGGCCGGGTGCGGTGGCTCACACCTGTAGTCCCAGCACTTTGGGAGGCCAAGGCAGATGGAGCAAGAGGTCAGGAGATGGAGACCATCCTGGCTAACACGGTGAAACCCCATGTCTACTAAAAATACAAAAAAGATTAGCCGGGCGTGGTGGCGGGTGCCTGTAGTCCCAGCTACTTGGGAGGCTAAGGTAGGAGAATCGCTTGAACCCGGGAGGCTGAGGTTGCAGTGAGCCGAGATTGCGCCACTGCACTCCAGCCTGGGTGACAGAG
>NW_012102587.1:3761204-3763395 GCF_000951045.1 Mandrillus leucophaeus
ATCTCAGCTCACTGCAAGCTCCGCCTCCCGGGTTTATGCCATTCTCCTGCCTCAGCCTCCCGAGTAACTGGGACTACAGGTGCCCACCACCTCGCCCAGCTAGTTTTTTGTATTTTTTAGTAGAGACGGGGTTTCACCGTGTTAACCAGGATGGTCTCGATCTCCTGACCTCATGATCCACCCGTCTCGGCCTCCCAAAGTGCTGGGATTACAGGTTTGAGCCACCGTGCCTGGCCAGCTACTTATTTTCTTACTTCCCCCATTCATTCAATGAAAATCTGTCTCCAGAACTCATTTTCCTCTTTTGGAAATGGCACTCTGGAAATCAGAGGCATTGCCTTTTATTTCTTCTCTTACTGGATTCATTTTTTTGCCTCCCAGGAAATGAAATTAACTACATTCCATAAAGCCCCGGCCGCAGTGGTGGGGAAGGCAGGAGACACAAGGCAGAAGTCAGGGATGGAGATTGTCTTCCGGCCCTGTGGGAACTTGCTGGGGTGCCATGGTGTAGCCCCCTTCCCCCTCTGAGCCTAGGCACTTGTATCAGGGAGAGAAGGCCCTGAATTTGCCAGTCAAGGTCCTTCCTGCCCTAACTTCTAGAGTTCATTTGAGCCCCACACATCCTCACTGGAAAAGAAGTTCTGATGCGACCCCCAGCCTGCCCTGGTGAGGGACAGCTCCAAGACTGTCCTGACCAGGGCAGTCAGTGCCTCCTCTCTGGCAGAGTAAACAGCCACAGTCAGTGCACCTCCCACAACCACGCTCCTCCACCACCTTGACTGATCTGTCCTGCCTGTCACAGATCAGTGTCTAACATCAGAGAGCATTTCTGAGGTACAAATACTGGGAACGCAGGAAGGTGGGCACAAACTGGAAGAGTCAGAGGGACAGACCCCACTGTAATTGTTTACCATCTGTCTCCCTCAGACTGTGTCCCGTTCAACCTTGTGCCCACCCCCACCTACTCCCCCATACTTAGCAATCAACTGCACAGAACTGCACAGAACAGGTACCCAGGAAGTGCCAAGGGAGTGAATAGTTCAGATGTGGGCGTATGTAAGAGAAGTGCCCAATGAGTTCATTCACTGGAAAGGAGGAAATTATCTGATGCCAGTGTGGGGGATAGGGAAGAGCGAAGATTCGGCATACCATGCTAGGAAGCGCCTCAGACACACAGGAGGACTGTGGCAGACATCTGCTGTTTCTGGTTCCCAGCCTCGTTGGCCTTGCGCGTTCGCCTTCCCATTTTCTTTGAATTCACCACCTCTCCCCACTCTAGTCAACCCTTACGAGTCTCCCTTTCAAATCAACCCATGTGAGTGACCCCAGCAAGAGGTCCTGCCAGTGGCAACAAGGCCCAGGCCAGAGGGACAGACATGTCATAAAGTCTGAGCAAATGAGAGTCCTCCCCAGGACTCTTGCTAGAACTGTTGGGACAGGCACACTTCCCACAGTGTCTGTAAACTCGCAGGAGCAGCTGGTGGCCCTTTTATCACCACAGGGAGCTCTAGCCCAAGAATAAAGCCAGCCCCAGAGAAAGCCAAATGAAGAGATAGAAGGAGACGGTTTCCTAATGCCCTTGTCTGAGTCCCTCAATCCAGCCATGCATCACGTCCCCTAGACTTTTTAGTAAGGTGTGCTAATACTTTTCTTTTACACCCCGAAACCAGTTTGAGTTAGATTTCTGTCACAGGCAAGCAAAAACATCCTAATACAGGCAACAGATTTTTTTTATTATTATTAATTGGCTGATTTGCTGGGCATAGTGGCACATACCTGTAGAACCAACTATTTGGGATGTGGGAGTATTGCTTGAGTCCAGGAGTTTGAGACCAGTCTAGGCAATATAGCGAGACTCTGTTTTAAAAATAAATAAATAAAATTAAAAAAAAACAAGAAAAGGCCGGGCACGGTGGCTCAAGCCTGTAATCCCAGCACTTTGGGAGGCCGAGACGGGCGGATCACGAGGTCAGGACATCAAGACTATCCTGGCTAATACGGTGAAACCCCGTCTCTACTAAAAAAATACAAAAAAACTAGTCGGGCGAGGTGGCGGGCGCCTGTAGTCCCAGCTACGCGGGAGGCTGAGGCCGGAGAATGGCGTGAACCCGGGAGGCGGAGCTTGCAGTGAGCTGAGATCCGGCCAATGCACTCCAGCCTGGGCTACAGAGCGAGACTCCGTCTCACAAAA
>NW_012102587.1:3765535-3766584 GCF_000951045.1 Mandrillus leucophaeus
TTGTAAATGTCTTGCATAATTTAGCCTCTCTTTTCCTGGTGAAACGTTACCCACAGCTGCCTGCTAAATGGAAAAATGGTCAACAAATCACCAGGCAGGTATGTATGTGTCAGTGAAGAATTTCCCACTGACCAGCAGGGATGTTGACCCTTCATTTTAACAACCTGGGGTTGGGAGACCATAAAAATCCCTTGTGTGGGGGCGTATAGGGTTGCAATTAATTGTTCCTCACAGATGCTACATGTGTCAGGAAGTGAGGGCTTTCTCTGATGATACAATGACCTTCATTCAGCCACCAGATCCTTTAAGCAGGTAACACAAGCCCAGTGGCAGAGTTTGTCTTTATTTTTTTCCTTTCAAAAGCCATGTTTTCGGAGATTAAAAATTTGTTCTGCTTGCACTGAAGTAGGCCTTAAAAACAAAACAAACTTTTTTTTTTTTTTTTTTTTGAGACGAAGTGCTGCTCTGTCGCCAGGCTGGAGTACAATTGGTGTGATCTCAGCTCACTGCAACCTCTGCCTCTCCAGTTCGAGCAATTCTCCCTCAGCCTCCCAAGTAGCTGGGACTACAGGCGCATGCCACCATGCCCGGCTAACTTTTGTACTTTTAGTGGAGACGGGGTTTCACCACGTTGGCCAGGCTGGTCTCGAATTCCTGACCTAGGTGATCTGCCCACTTTGGCCTCCCAAAGTGCTTGGATAACAGGCGTGAGCCATGGCGCCTGGTCCAAAACACACTTTAATGTCAGTTTATTGCACCTCAGCCTCTCAAAGCACTGGGATTACAGGTGTGAGCCCACCATGACCAGCTGTTGAATGAGTTTTCACAAATACATACACTTGTGCAACTAGCCCCACAATCAAAATGTAGAATATTTCCATCACCCCAAAGTTCCCTCATGCTCCTTTGCCATCAATCTCCTCCCACAACCCCTGGTTCCAAGCTACCACTGATCTCATTTCTGACACTATAGTTTGTCTTTTCTATAATTTCTTTTTCTTTCTTTTTTTTTCTTTTTTCTTTTCTTTTTTTTTTTTTTTTTTTTTTTT
>NW_012102587.1:3766634-3767784 GCF_000951045.1 Mandrillus leucophaeus
TTGGGAGGCTAAGGTAGGAGAATCGCTTGAACCCGGGAGGCTGAGGTTGCAGTGAGCCGAGATTGCGCCACTGCACTCCAGCCTGGGTGACAGAGTGAGACTCTGTCTCAAATGAAAGAAAGAAAGAAAGGGGAAGGGAAGGGAAGGGAAGGGAGGGGAGGGAAGGGGAAGGGGAGGGAAGGGGAGGGGAGGGAAGGGAAAGGAGAAGGAAAAAAAAGAAAGAAAAATGTGAAACTGTACTGTAGGGTAGTTTTCTTTTTCCAAACATTTTTTGTGCTGCTTATTGGTCTGAAAAATACTCTTCTAATCAATAATTATATATCTGAGACATCATGGACAGGTTAAGAATGAGAGGATCCCTTTGGAAGGAACAAGGCAACAAAGACCCCAGGTCCTAGAAGGTCATGCTTTTGTCGGGGAGCTTGCCTCAAACATCTCCTTTGATGCTTAGCATCCAAACTGGTGCAAGGTAAATGATTCCTCCTAGTTGAGTCCTTGTCCTGTCCTTAACCGTGCATCCCAGATCAGTCCTGTCCGTCACACTTAGTGGGATTGGGAGCAAGGAATGCAGGTTTGTTTTTTTTTTTTCACTCCGTTGCCCAGGCTGGAGTGCAGTGGCATGATCTCGGCTCACTGCAACTTCTGCCTCCCGGGTTCAAGTGATTCTCCTGCCTCAGCCTCCTGAGTAGATGAGATTACAGGCATGTGCCACCGCCCACCTAATTTTTGTATTTTAGTAGAGGTGGGATTTCACCATGTTGGCCAGGCTGGTCTCGAACTCCCGACCTCAGATGATCCACCTGCCTTGGCCTCCCAAAGTGCTGGGATTACAGGCGTGAGCCACTGCACCCGGCCAGGGTACAGATTTTACATCTACCTCTACAGGCCATAGATTTGGCCACAGAAATTTACCTGTGGCATATCAGAGTATAATTGGCAGTATTTTCTTTCTTTCTTAATGGTACATAAATTGTGGAGTGTCTTATATCCACAAGCATCTTGGCTTTGATGAATTATGATGCTGGCCACATGCAAGCTGTCCATGGCCCTATCTATGCTGCTGTAGGTGCCCCACAGTTGCTATGCTCACCTGTATCTCTTTTAGTCCCCACTATGTCATTTTTTTCTATCAATATTAGCTACTTATTTT
>NW_012102587.1:3777571-3781811 GCF_000951045.1 Mandrillus leucophaeus
AGTCTCGCTCTGCCACCCAGGCTGGAGTGCAGTGGCATGATCTCAGCTCACTGCAACCTCCTGGGTTCAAATGATTCTCCTGCCTCAGCCTCCCAAGGAGCTGGGACTACAGGCACCTGCCACCACGCCTGGCTGAACTTTCTGTAATTTCATATGAATGGAATCATACAGCATGGACTCATTCTTCTCTGTTTCACAGACCATCATCCATGTATCAGTAGTTCTTTTTATTGCTGGGTGAATGAAGCAGTTTGTTGGTCCATTCACCAGCTGATAAACATTTTCATTGCTTCCAGTTTTATGCTATCATTAATAAAGCACTTATAAATATTCATATACAAGGCTTTGAATGAACATATGTTTTTATTTCTCTTGGATAAATGCGTACAAGCTGGGTTATATGATAAATTTATTCTAACTTGATAGGAACCTACCAAACTATTTCCGACAGCAATGTATGGGAGTCCCAGTTGCTCTGCATCCTTGCCAATATTTTGTGTAGTCAGAATTTTAAATTCTAGCCACTCTAGTGGGTGTTTAGTGATACCTCATTGTAGTTTTAATTTTGGCCCCTCATTTGACAGAGAATCATAGGCAGAAGAGTCAGAGCTTGGACTTCGCAGCCATGGTCTGTTGAAGGCCACAGGCAGGGGAGGCAACGCCCATGCACCCAAGTCAAAACGTGGAGAAAATCTTACCCTGTGGAGGAGAAACCCACTTGTGGATTTGTTTCAAAACTTAGTTTAGATCTTTTGAGTTTTCAAAGAACCTGAAAGAACGCAGAAGCCCAGGCTCATGGCAGCAGGATGGGGCCTGGGCCTTTGTTTTTTCCCAAGTTCCCAAGCTGTCCTGGTGGCAACCGAAGTTTGAGAACCTCAGCCTAAGAACAATCCGCCAGGCCACCTCTCCTGCACCAAACACAGCCCCTGGTTGGATGGAAGTTGATTCCTCCAGAGCGCCCTGTCTTAAGCCACCATACTGTGTAGTTCTCTATAATTTCTTTAATCTTCTTCCAGATGGTGCGGTTTTTTCATTCTTATATGGCTTTATTTACTTTCTTTTTTTTTTTTTTTGAGATGGAGTCTTGCTCTGTGGCCCAGGCTGGAGTGCAATGGCGTGATCTCTGCTCACTGCAAACTCCGCCTCCCGGGTTCAAGCAATTCCAGCTGCAGCTTCCCGAATAGCTGGGATTACAGGCACCCACCACCATGCCTGGCTAATTTTTGTACTTTTAGTAGAGATGGGGTTTTGCCATGTTGGCCAGGCTGGTCTCGAACTCCTGACCTCAAGTGCCCGCCTTGGCCTCCCAAAGTGCTGGGATTACAGGAGTGAGCCACCATGCCCAGCCTATTTATTTTTTAAATCAACTTTATTTAACTATAATTTACAAACAGTAAAGTTGACCAATTTTAAATAAAATATTCAGTGGGTTTCAACAAACCCTTACAGTTGTAAAACCACCATTACTCCAACCATCACTCTTCCCCCTTTGCAGTCAAGCCCCTTCCCCCATTCCCAGCTGTAGGTAGCCACTGATCAGCTTTCTGAAACAATGGTTCTGCCTTTCTATTCTTTCTTGTAAATACAGTATGTGGTGTTCTGTGTCTAGTTCCTGTCATTTAGCATAATGCTTTAGAGATTCATCTGTGTCAGGTGTATCAGTAATTCGTTTTTTAACATTTCTAAGCAGTGTTCTATTGTATCGATTACTACAATTTGTTCACCAATTGATGGGCATTTGGAGTGTTTCCAGTGGTTGGCTATTATAGATAAAACTTTTGTGAAAAACAAGTACAAGTCTTTTTGTGAATGTTTCCATTTCTGTGAGTAGATACTCAGGAGGGAAATGCTGGGTCATAGGTATGTTTACTTTTTTTTTTTTTTAAGATGGAATTTCGCTCTTGTTGCCCAGGCTGGAGTGCAGTGGTGCCATCTCGGCTCATCGTAGCCTCCGCCTCCCGGGTTCAAGCGATTCTCCTGCCTCAGTCTCCCGAGTAGCTGGGATTACAGGCATGTGCCACCATGCCCGATTAATTTTGTATTTTTAGTAGAGACGGGGTTTCTCCATGTTGGTCAGGCTGGTCTCGAACTCCTGAACTCAGGTGATCCTCCTGCCTTGGCCTCCCAAAGTGCTGGGATTATAGGCGTGAGCCACCGCGCCTGGCTGGTATGTTTATAAGAATCTGCCAGAAGTCAGGCCTGTTAGCATGTGCCCACAGCCCTAGCTATTCAGGAGGCTGAATTAAAACCCGATTGTGTTTGAATAAAAGCACTGTCAGGCCAGGTGCAGTGGCTCATGCCTGTAATCCCTGCACTTTGGGAGGCTGAGGCAGGCGGGTAGCTTGAGCTTAGGAGTTCAAAACCAGCCTGGGGCCAGGCACAGTGGCTCATGCCTGTCATCCCAGCACTTTGGGAGGCCGAGGCAGGTGGCTCACCTGAGGTTCACCTCCCTGGCCAACATGGTGAAACCCCAACTCTACTAAAAATACAAAATTAGCCGGGGGTGGTGGTGGGCACCTGTAATTCCAGCTACTCAGGAAGCTGAGGCAGGAGAATCACTTAAACCCAGGAGGCGGAGGTTGCAGTGAGGCAAGATGGCGCCATTTCACTCTAGCCTGGGCGAAAAAGCAAAACTCCGTCTCCAAACAACAACAACGACAACAACAACCAGCTTGGGTAACACGGTGAAACCCTGTCTCTACAAAAAAAATACAAAAATTAGCTGGGCATGCTGGCACGCACCTGTAGCCCCAGCTACTTCAGAGGTTGAGGTGGGAGAATGGTTTGAGTCCGGGAGGTGGAGGCTGCAGTGAGCCGAGATGGTTCCACCGTACTCCAGCGTTGGCGACAGAGTGAGACCCTGTTTCAAAAAAAGATATATTTTAGGCATATTTAACACACACACACACACACACACACACACACACACAAATAGGCCAGTGCAAGATGAGCCAGAAGAGAGCTGCTTTGTTCAGTCTGAGTGACTAAGAGTGATGATGCCACCCACCCAGTCAGGAAGCAGACCGGGTGAGCAGGTTTGTGGGGAGAGATGAGGTCAGCTCTCGGAGGTGACAACGCTCCTGATGATCAAGCCCTCAGTAGAGGCCCGCTGTGCCCGCATGGGAGGTGCTTTGCCCTCATGTCCTTCGGCCTCGCAAGGCGAAGGCTCTTGCTTTCAATTCACAGGGGAGCTAACGGTGTTTAACCAGTATGACCCAAATTTGTCCAGCCCACTGTGCCTGTTTGGGTTTGGGTGCTGAGGGCCATCCCTTGTAATGCGGCCAGCAGGCAAGGGGCGACCCGGAGCTGAGACAGCAGATGAGAGTCAGAGGAGCTGCAACGTTTCCTGCACTGAGATCCTGGTAATGCCACAGGCTCAGCTTGGCCCCCGCAGGCGGGAAGAAAGAGGAAGAGATGGGGAAGCCCTACATGGAAGATGCTCTCTCTACTGAGTCCTGCCCATCACAGCAGCTCCTCCTGGAGAAGTGTCCACCCCAGTGTTCCTGAGTTAAGACCTCGGCCTTGCTCAGCACCTGCCCGGCAGCTGATGCTGGGGCCTTTGCCAAGCATGAGGAGAGGAGCCAGCTCAAAGTGACTCATTCTAAATCAGGCTGGCTCCATGGATCCACATCAACGCCCTGGACCGCACCTGGCAGTGAGGAACCAGTGGGAGGAGAGGTACATGCTGGACTCCACTGGACAGCACGTCGTCTCTCGGCGCAAGCAAAGACACCAGCCTTGCACAGAGCCAGCCCAGCCAGGGAAGGGTGGAGAGGAGGCAAGGCTGGGGGCTGCTGGGTGACTGTTAATCCCCAAGCCGGGTGAAAATCTGTACAGGTTTTGAGGAGGAGGTAACTTCCCAGCTCCAAATAATAGAAGCATCCAGAAGGAAATAACCAGAGGCTTCTGCCAATTGATCTGGAGACTGGGAAAAGGTCCCACAGTTATTAATAACCTCTGTGTTCCGGGAACTGATTTCATGCACCAGACAAAGGGATTAAAAAGTTGCTGGTGAAGGCAAAGTGGTTTCAGCCAAACCTCTCCTTTCTGTCTCCCAATAAATGAGCATTTTTCTCCACAGGAACCCTTCGAGCTGATTGGCCCTTTGACAAATCTGGTGAGCTGGGAGCTGTGTGGCTGATTGGCATATTTTGATAACCACTCTGTCGTCGTGAAGTACTTTCTTCCGGCAACCCCCATTTCGTTCGCTCTGAGTATGGGGGTGAAAACAGTTGCTTCT
>NW_012102587.1:3782776-3788139 GCF_000951045.1 Mandrillus leucophaeus
AGGCAGGAGAATCACTTGAACCTGGGAGGCGGAGCTTGCAGAGAGCCAAGATGGTGCCATTGCACTCCAGCCTGCGCGACAAGAGACAAGAGCAAACTCTGTCTCTTACTAAGCTATGAGCAACTGGAAGGAAGGGTAAGTGTCTCACCCGCATCCATACCCATACCTGACAGTGCCCATCAAGATTAGCTGCTCTGCAAATTAATAATAATTGAATGCTGTTGTGACATGGTATTATTTCAAAAGACAACCAGCCACTGCTTACAACTCCATTCCTGTGATAATTGATTTCCTGGTCTCAGCCAAGGAGATAAGAACTGAAACCGCCTTTGCAAAATTATGACTGAGACAATGAAAGAGATCTAACTCAACCGACTCAGTCTTGCTTCTAACCTCTAAACTATCCTTATTCTTTCCTGGACATAGGCTAAACTAACTTTGGGAGAAACTTAGTTTATAGTTTAAACAAAGATAGTAACAGCTCTTTCCCAAGCAGACCTCCTCCTTGCCTGAGGACTAGATTGCCTTTGTAGCTACAAGATTAGAAATTATGGTTTAGGAGTCATGCAGCTGGAGGCTACAAGATTCTGACCCTCCCTACACGGCTCCTAAGATCAGTGCCTGAGATATTCTTCAGACCCTGCACTTGATGGATCAGCTGGCTCCACCCAGATCAATAAACTGGCTCATCTGATCTGGTGGCCCCCACCCATGAACTGACTCAGCACAAGAAGACAGCTTCGACTCCCTATGATTTCATCTCTGACCTGACCAATCAGCACTCTTGGCTCACTGGCTTCCCCTCACCCACCAAATTATCTTTAAAAGCTCTGCTCCCCGAATGCTTGAAGAGACTGATTTGAGTAATAACAAAGCTCCAGTCTCCCGCACAGCCAGCTCTGGGTAAATTACTCTTTCTCTATTGTAATTCCCCTGTGATGAATCGGCTCTGTCTAGGCAGCGGGCAAGGTGAACCTCTTGGGTGGTGACAGAACTGACTCTTGTCTTTGTTCTCACCTGTTCCCATTGGTGGGATCCCCGGTCCCCAAGCACAGTCAGGAGCAGGTCTTTGCTAGGCTCTGTGACTCACTCACAGCCCAGCCCTGGTCAAGTTCACACTTCCTCTGTGCACTCAGCACATGCAAAGGTAAATTCTTCTTTCCTATCCCTCTTCCAGCAGCCCCTTTGTCTACTGATATAAATGTTGACCAGAGGTTTTCTAACTCCCTCTCAAAGCCTCCCACCTAAATTACTGTAAAAGATGCTTAACTGGCCTTTGGTCCCTTTCAACCCATTTTCCTTTCTGCAGTGAGAGTGCTTTTGTTGTTGTTGTTTCTTTTCTTTTTTCTTTTCTTTTCTTTTCTTTTCTTCTCTTTTCCTTTTTAAGACTGAGTCTCGCTCTGTTGCCCAGGCTGGAGTGCAGTGGCACAATCTTGGCTCACCACAACTTCCATCTCCCGGGTTCAAGTGATTCTCCTGCCTCAGCCTCCCAAGTAGCTGGGACCACAGGCACGTGCCACCATGCTCGGCTGATTTTTGTAGTTTTAGTAGAGATGGGTTTTGTCCATGTTGCCCAGGGTAGTCTCGAACTCCTGATCTCAGGTGATCCATCCACCTCGGCCTCCCAAAGTGCTGGGATTACAGGCGTGAGCCACCGAGCCCGGCCTATAATCTATTTTTTAAAAGGACTTTTGGATAGGAAATTAGCACAGAGAGCTTTAAAACCCACCCACTACAGAAGAGGATAGGGTGCCTCTTGTCTCCTGGTGGTCCGAGGGCAGGACCTCCTTTGGGCCTCCTTCCCCTGCCCTCTCCCTGTCCACAGTCCTCTGTCTTTCCCTCAGCAGTGTCCTTCCTGTTGGTCTTCCTCTCTGTTCCCACTGCCCAGCTCTGGTTTCTGCTCCAATACCTTCTTATCCCCAGGTGTTCCCACCCAGACTCTGCCTCCTAGAAGCTGCCCTACAAGTGCTGCCAGGGAAGCTGCCTAAGGTTCAGCCCCTGCCCTACTGGCCCTCGGCCTCTGAGGCTGCCCTCCAGCTTGTCCCACTGACCACGACTGATGCGTGTCCCCCCGCACCGGATGGACTTCCTTTCCAAACTGCTTGGAGAGAGAGCCCTTCTTTCTCCCAAGAGTCAGCACAAGTTCTCCTTCCTTAGAAAGGGCCCTGAACTCTTCCTGCCAGCCCTACCTGAATTTCTCTCTCTCCTTTGTGCTCCTACAACAGTGACCCTATTCTGACTCGTGGCTCTGTAGCCACTTGGCTACTTTCCAATCTCTTCTAAGATAAGCAAACTCCTGGAAGGAAAAAACAAGGCCCATTTACCTTTGAGTGTCCCCAGGGCTAGCCAGTGCCCTGCATAGAGGAAGCCACAGTCAGCAAGTGTGGAATCTGGAAAGCTCGCAGAGGAATCTTTGCCAGGCCCAGGTGCAGAGACTGGACTGGGGGTTGTTTTTTTAGATTATCGGAGCCTCCATTTCCTCAGCCTGGGAAAGTGGTTTTTCCTCACAGGCTGGCAGAGAGAATGCAACCAGTGTAAATTAAAGACAGTATTTGATAAATGTGGGTCCCCCTAGGTGGGAGCAGGACTGGCTGTTAGGTGTCAAGGGTCTGTGAAACAATCCCCTCTCCAGGGCAGGTGGCTGGTGCAGGGCTGGTCCAGAATCATTGAAGGCAGAGAAGCCTGGCTTGGGAGAGGAAGGTCCATCCTCCAGCAGGGAAGGAGAGGGGTGTGAGTACTTCCATGGTGTCCCGCCCACAGATGCTCAAGGCCCCTGTGCAACTGGGCTTAGGAACAGGGTCACATGCAGAGGTCTGCACTGAAGGTGCAGCCAGCCAAGCTTCATCCTTGCTTCCCAGCCCCAGCTGTTCCTCTTCCCTCTGTCCCAGCCATTTCCTTGGGCTCTTCCTATGGGCCGAAGGCAGGAGGCAGCCAGCAGCAGCCACACCAAGGGAGGCCTGGCACTGAGCACGGATGCATGTGCATTTAGCCCTTGAGTGCCAGTGCCATAATGTGGCCTCAGCCCTGGGGGCACAGATTCAATGTCTCAATGTGGAGAGGTTCTTCTGATGTGCCCTCTTAATAGGACAACCAGAGAGGCCTCAGTTCCAACTGGAAGGCCATTCCTTTACCCTTTCACCCATTCATTAACAAATGTTTATTAAGCATCTAGATGGGTTAGGCACTGTTCTATGGGGCACAGCCTGCTTCTAAACAGACTAACAAACAGTCCTGCTGTGAGCCCCATCCTGCCCTCTCCTGTGCCTGTTCCTTCCCATTGGACTCCTTGACCTCCAGGCCCTGTAGCAGCTGTAAGGAACAGCTTTCTCTTCCCCGCCACTCCCCGCCACAGACAGTCTTACTCTATTCCCCAGGCTGGAGTGCAGTGGCATGATCTCGGCTCACTACAACTTCCACCTCCCGGCTTCAAGCAATTCTCCTGCCTCAGCCTCCCAAGTAGCTGGGATTACAGGTGCACGCCACAACACCCACCTAATTTTTGTATTTTTAGTAGACATGGGGTTTCACCATGTTGCCTAGGCTGGTCCCAAACTCCTGACCTTGTGATCCACCTGCCTTGGCCTCCCAAAATGCTGTGATTACAGACGTGAGCCACCGCGCCTGGCCAGCAGCAGCTTTCTCTGTGCAGTGCTAGTTCTCTGTCCCTTACTTTTTGGCTTCCTCTACTTTGTGGACATCTCCAAGCTATTGTCATCTTCTTTCTCCTATTTCTTTGTCTTTTGGATTTATGCCTGCTTTAATACTTTTGCTAACTTTAGTGATGTTTCAAGTAGGAAGAAGAAATAAATTCTGATGTTCCATTTGCCATATTTGACTAGAATTTCCTTCAAACTGAGTTTTCACTTAAAGTATTTTTACAATGATTTATGAAGTCTGGATGTTTTCAATTTGAAAATGGCAGTTGTTTATTTTAGAAATTTACAAATAATATACAAGTGTAAAGAAGAATATAAAGATGACTTGTCATCTCAGAAATTCAGAAGTAACCCCTCTTAACATTTTGATATATATACATATGTAGATACACATTAGTTAAAGGGAATTAAATAACTCTTTCTGTTTGCTTAAGTTTGATGCTGACATTTGGATGCTGCCAGCTTTGTGGAAGGCTTTTGCTGTGGGAGGCACTTGCAAGCCTTGCTATGACACAGGAGTATCCCTTGTCATGCTGACATTCCTGCCTCTCACCTTCCCTCAGGCCTGCCTCTCTCCCCTAGTGAGCCTCGGCCTAGACTGCCCACTTCCACTGGAGATGTTCATCATCAAGTCATTTACCGATCAAAACCACAGTTCTTACCTGCAGTGCCTGAAGGAGGGTAAGAAACAGAATCTGGATGTGCCTTCCCCAACTCTGTCATCCCTAGGAATATTCTCCCAGCTTGTGACAGAGCCTGGAAAAAAGCCGTTTGCGATGACCTCACTGTACCCAGACTTCTACCAGAGTCCCTGACCTTCTTCTGGCCCTTGGTGATCCCTCATGGGGAATTGTCAGTTGGGGGAAAGGTGATTTGTTTCATTCCATCCGCCAAATGCAAATGACCCACATTTTGGGTCTCAGCCAATTTTGAGGTTTTGGATTCAGAATATGTTCTGTTGGGGCTCAGGGCACACCATCCCAAAATATGACACCAAAAAATCTTCCACCCCAATAAATTGCAGATCTTTTCAAAAAATATTTATGAGAGACAGAGACTTATATTGCTGGTGGGCATGTATACTAGCAAATGCTTTTGGGGAGTAATTTTTTAATTTTTTAAATCTTTTTTACCTTTTTTTTAAAATAATAGAGGCAGGTTCTTGCTACGTTGCCCAGGCAGATCTCAAACTGCTGGACTCCCAAAGTGCCGGGATTATAGTCATGAGTCACCGTGCCCTGCTGGAAAGTCATTTTTAAAGTGTCAAGAACCTTAAAAATGTTTGTACTTTTTGATCTTTGTTCTGGGACTCTAGCCTAAGGAAATAATTCTAAATACAATAAAAGCTTTCTGTACCAAAATACCAATTGCAACATTATTAATAATGTAAAAAAAGATACTAAAACACTCAACTATAGGAGAATAGTACTGTGAATTGTAATCATGAAAAACACATTATAATAAAGCCAAATGATTATTATTGAAATAAATTAAAACAACTAAACTCAGTATTTAATAAAGAGTTCGATGATGGCTGTGTTAAAACAAGAGTAATGTATGGCTGGGCGCGGTGGCTCATGCAGGTAATCCCAGCACTTTGGGAGGCCGAGGCGGGTGGATCACCTGAGGTCGGAAGTTCGAGACCAGCCTGACCAACATGGAGAAACCCCATCTCTATTAAAAATACAAAAAATTGGCCGGGCGCGG
>NW_012102587.1:3788634-3801243 GCF_000951045.1 Mandrillus leucophaeus
GAGATCACGCCATTGCACTGCAGCCTGGGCAACAAGAGTGAAAGTCCATCTCAAAAAACGAAAAAAACCAAAAACCAAGAGTAATGTATACAGTGAGACATTTTAATACTAGTTGTCTTTGGATAATGAGACAGAGAAAATTTTATTTTTTTCTACTTTGTTTGTTTGCTTGAGACGGAGTTTCATTCTTGTTGCCCAGGCTGGAGTGCAATGGTGCGATCTTGGCTTACCACAACCTCCACCTCCTAGGTTCAAGCAATTCTCCTGCCTCAGCCTCCCTAGTAGTTGGGATTACAGGCACCCGCCATCACACCCAGCTAATTTTTTGTATTTTTAGTAGAGACAAGGTTTCACCCTGTTGGCCAGGCTGGTCTCAAACTCCTGACCTCCGGCAATCCACCCACCTCAGCCCCGCAAAGTGCTGGGATTGCAGGCGTGAGCCACCATACCTGACTACTTTCTTTTTAATAGTACAAACTTTGTTCATAAATAAGACTTTGACTGGGCACAGTGGTTCACATCTGTAATCCCAGCACTTTGGGAGGCCGAGGCAGGCTGATCACCTGAGGTCAGAAGTTTGAAACCAGCCTGGCCAACATAGTGGACCAGCCTGACCAGCATGGTGAAACCCCATCTCTACTAAAAATACAAAAATTCACCAGTCGTGGTGGCGGGTGCCTTTAGTCGCAGCTACACGAGAGGCTGAGGCAGGAGAATTGCTTGAACCCAGGAGGCAAAGGTTGCAGTGAGCCAAGATTGCGCCACTGCACTCCAGCCTGGGTGACAGAACGAGACTCCATGGGAGACTGAGGCAGGCAGATCACCTGAGGTCAGGAGTTTGAGACCAGCCTGGCCAACACGGTGAAACCCTGTCTCTACTAAAAATACAAAAATTAGCTGGGCGTGGTGGCGCACACCTGTAATCCCAGCTACGCAGGATGCTGAGGCAGGAAAATCGCTTAAACCCGGGAGGCAGAGGTTGCAGTGAGCCAAGATTGCACCACTGCACTCCAGCCTGGGCAACACAGCGAGACTCCATCTCAAAAAAGAAAAAAAAATTAGCCTAGGGTGGTGGCGTGTGCCTGTAATCCCAGCTACCCGGGAGGTTGAGGCAGGAGAATCGCTTGAACCCAGGAGGCAGTGGTTGCAGTGAGCCAAGATCACGCCACTGCACTCCAGCCTGGGTGACAGAGCAAGACTCTGTCTTAAAAAGCAAAAAGAGAAGAGTAGAAGGCAACATGCCATTTTATTTAAAATTGCCAGTTAGGTTTTTTAGATGGATGACAGTTGAGATCATTAAATCCCATTTCTGCCTCTCAGATTTCCACAAAATAGTACATTAAATACTCAGTCCTGAGAAATGGCAGAGATTCCAAATTGCCTCTCAATACCAGAGGGAACGGCCCAGTTTCTTCCCTCACAATAAAGGTACATCATTTGATAAACGAAGGAGTGTAGCATTAAGACTCTTACAGGATTGTGTTGCAGAAGTTACTTCCATGTCTTCATTCACAGTGTGTATTCTCGCCTTTATTTCCCACTCAGTAACACTGCCAGTTTCATCGTCTCTTCTTTCTTTCTTTCTTTTTTTTTTTTTTTTGAGACGGGGTCTCGCTCTGTCACCCAGGCTGGAGTGCAGTGGCCGGATCTCAGCTCACTGCAAGCTCCGCCTCCTGGGTTCACGCCATTCTCCTGCCTCAGCCTCCCGAGTAGCTGGGACTACAGGCGTCCGCCACCTCACCCGACTAGTTTTTTGTATTTTTTTAGTAGAGACGGGGTTTCACCGGGTTCGCCAGGATGGTCTCGATCTCCTGACCTTGTGATCCGCCCGTCTCGGCCTCCCAAAGTGCTGGGATTACAGGCGTGAGCCACCGCGCCCGGCCATCTCTTCTTTCAACTTCATTTAAAAGAGGATGCTGACTGGAATTTGGCATAATAGTATCCACCACAGCCAGGTTCCTGTAGTCCCCGCTACACAGGACGCTGAGGAGAGAGATTTTCTTGAACCCAGAAGTTCGAGACCAGCCTGAACAAAACAGGGGGACTCCAGCTTTGCAGACAACATGCAACAGAAGCATTTCAGATGGGACAGTAGAGTTTCTTGAGATACACTTGATTTTAATTTTAAGCAGAGGAATTTCCTGGAGAGTTTCACTCATGAGGATAGTAGAAAAACTCATAGTAAACATTCAGCAAAACAGGTTATAGGGCAGTCATCTCCTTCAACACTTTATCGGGGTTTGTATACGAATTCTGAAATATTGTAAGCCTAATCCTGGCACAGAACCAAAGCTGGCTACATTGTACTTGAACAGCTGACCAGTCCCCAGTACAGATTCGTATAAAGTCATGGAGAAGAAAGAACCCTCTTAACCCCAGAAAAGTCTTTATTTGCCCTGGTTGAAAATCAAATCTCATTCAAGAAACTTTTTCTACTTTTCTATAGTTTACAAATAATCTCATTGCTTTTATAATTGGAAAAACAACGGTAAACCCACTGTTCAAGGGAAACAGCCAGTTGTACTTTCCATTAGTCAACGCTACTGTTTGGATCACAGACTTTTTTTTCTAGAAATGGAATGAATATGAGCTTATCTTCTGCAACCATTTATTTGATTTATGAGAAAACTGAGGTTTGAAGAAAGGCAATGTCTCCAAATCAATCCTGCCTCCTGGCCCTCTGGCCCTCCCTCCACACTGTCTTGGAGCATGACTATGGCACAGTGTGGCACCTACCAGGCCCTTCATAGCATCTAAGTGAGTTACAGAGGATTGGGCTCAAGGTAGCTGATCCTGGGGGTGATGGGTGTTCTACATTCTTGCAGAGAGGAGGGAGCTGGAGTTGGGAATATGCTGCATGATATGGTTCAGATGTGTGTCCCCTCCACATCTCATGTTGAAATGCGATTCCCTCCCATTGGGCATATACTCAAAGGAATATAAATCATTCTACTCTAAAGACACATGGCCAGGCATTGTGGCTCACGTGGCTCACGCCTGTAATCCCAGCACTTTGAGAGGCCGAGGCGGGCAGATCATGAGGTTAGGAGTTTGAGGCCAGCCCGACCAACATGGCAAAACCCCTTCTCTACTAAAAATACAAAAAATTAGCTGAGTATGGTGGCATGCACTTGTAATCCCACCTACTCGGGAGGCTGAGGTAGGAGAATTGCTTGAACCTGGGAGGCGGAGGTTGTAGTGAGCCGAGATCTTGCCACTGCACCCCAGCCTGGGCGACACAGCAATACTCTTGTCTCAAAAATAAATAAATAAATAAATAAATAAATAAATAAACAAACACATGTACACGTATGTTTATTGCAGTACTATTTACAATAGCAAAGACTTAGAACCAACCCAAATGCTCATCAATGATAGACTGAATTAAGAAGTGGCAAATATACAACATGGAATACTATGCAGCCATAAAAAAGAATGAGTTCATGTCCTTTGCAGGGACATGGATGAAGCTGGAAGCTGGAAGTCATTATCCTCAGCAAACTAACACAGGAACAGAAAACCAAACACCACATGTTCTCATAAGTGGGAGCTGAACAATGAGAACACATGGACACAGGGATGGGAACATCACACACCAGGGCCTATGTGGGAAGGGGTAGGGGGAGGAAGAGTATTAGGGCAAATACCTAATGCATGTGGGGCTTAAAACCGAGATGACGGGTTGATAGGTGCAGCAAACCACCACGGCACATGTATACCTCTGTAACCTGCACGTTCTGCACATGTATCCCAGAACTTAAGATAAAATTTAAAAACAAAGAAAAAGAAATGCGATTCCCAGTGTTGGAGGTGGGGCCTGGTGGGAGGTGTCTGGGTCTTGGGGGCGGATCCCTCATGAATGGCTTGGTGTCCTTGCCGTGGTGATGAGTGAGTTCTTGCTCTATTAGTTCACATGAGAGCTGGCTGTTTAAAGAAGCCTGGCTCCTCTTCCCTCTTTTGCTCTCTCTTGCGCTCTCTCTCTCCCTCTCTCTGTCTCTCTGTCCCACTCTCACCAGGTGACACACCTGCTCCTCCTTCACCTTCTGCCATGATTGAAAGCTCCCTGAGGCTTCACCAGGAGCAGATGCCAGCGCCATGCTTCCTGGCGCCTACTCAACTCTGAGCCAAATTAAACTTCTTTTATTTATAAATTACCCAGCCTCAGGTATTTCTTTATAGCAATGCAAAAATAGACTAACACAGAAACGGGGCATCACCTGAACTACAAGGCCCTCTGAGCTGGCTATTGCTCCCTCCTCAGCGACAAGTCAGGCCACAAGGTTCCTAGTAACTGCCTGTAACCTGGCCTTTTTCCTCACCCTGGCCTTCCTTCCATCAGTGTACCTGCATTCACTGGGTTTCCTGCTTGGAATGACATCTCCATCCACAGAGCTCTGCCTCCAGTTAATTCATGCTCAGCCTCAGGCCTCAACTCCACGTCCCTTCCTTGGGGAAGTCTTCCCTGACCCCTACATCAGGTTAGGCTTTTTTTTTTCTTTGCTTTTCCTCCATTGACAGTTCACCACTATAATTAAGTAACCATCTCCCTATTGCGCATTAACGTCTGTTTCTTCCTCCAGACCACAGGAACCTTGTGCGATTGTTTACCCAGCATCCCTGGCAACAAGCTGATCCTGGCAGATAGCGAGTGTGCAAAGCACATTAGATGAATAAATAAATGAAAGTTATTGATTCTTCCAGCTCCACCAGGGGGCAGGGGCTGTAGCCTTCTTTCCCTGTTTGCTCCCTGGATCTACTCCCATGGTGCTGGAGAAAGCAAGTGTAGTATTGCTTGTTTATTTATGCTTCCATTTGTTCAATAGATATCTATTGAGAGCCTGCACTGTGTCATTTTGGAGTCAGTGGTGAACATAGCAACAAAATCCTGCCCTCACAAGATTACTCTATTTTTTTTTTTTTTTTTTTGAGATGGAGTCTCACTCTGTCACCCAGGCTGGAGTGCCATGGTGTGATTTCAGCTCACTGCAACCTCTGTCTCCCGGGTTCCAGCAAATCTCCTGCATCAGTCTCCCGAGTAGCTGTGACTACAGGCTTATGCCATCATGCCCGACTAATTTTTTTGTATTTTTAGTAGAGACGGGGATTTCACCATGTTGGGCAGGCTGGGGTGTTGAACTCCAGACCTCAAATGATCCATGCGCCTCAGCCTCCCAAAGTGCTGGGATTACAGGTGTTAGCCACCATGCCCACCACAAGATTACATTCTATACTGAAGGAGACAGACACTAAGCAAATAAACAGGAAACTATGCTGTACGCTGGTGCTAGGGCCAGAACAATTTATGAGAGAAGTGGAGGTGGGGGAGCCATACTAAATAAAATGGTTGGGAAAGCCTTCATGATAAAATATAATTGAGGAAAGACATAGGATATAACAATTTGATGAAAGGACATGTCAGATAAAATTCGGGATAACCAGATAATTTTGAATTTTATTTTATTTTTTTATTATTTATTTATTTTTTGAGACTGAGTTTCACTCTGTCACCCAGGCTGAAGTACAGTGGCATGATGTTGGCTCACTGCAACCTCTGCCTCCCAGGTTCTAGCAATTCTCCTGCCTCAGCCTCCCAAGTAGCTGGGACTACAGGCACGTGCCACCACACCGGGCTAATTTTTGTATTTTTCACCATGTTGGTCAGGCTGGTCTTGAACTCCAGACCTCAGGTGATCTGTCTGCCTCGCTCGGCCTCCCAAAGTGCTGGGGATTACAGGCATAAGCTACCACGTCCAGTCAAAATTTTTTCAAATTCTAATGCTTTTAATTCACAAACTGCAATTCATATTGCCATGGAGGAAACAAAATTGTTACTAACGAAGAATTATTTTTTTTTTTTTTTTTTTTTTGAGGTGGAGTCTCAGTCACCCAGTCTGGAGTGCAGTGTCGGGATCTCGGCTCACTGCAACCTCCACCTCCTGGGTTCAAACAATTCTCCTGTCTCAGCCGAGTAGCTGGGATTACAGGCACCCATAATTATGCCCGGCTAATTTTTGTATTTTTGTAGAGACAGGGTTTCGTCATGTTGGCCAGGCTGGTCTCGAACTCCTGACCTTAAGTGATCTGCCCACCTCGTCCTCTCAATGTGCTGGGATTACAGGCATGAGCCACTGTGCCAGGCTAAGAGCTGTTAAAAGTAGTACCTGATCTTTGACTTTTGGGGTACCAGGAATTACTTTTTACTGTGAGAGAGAACTTGACTTTTGTGTGTGCAGTGGCTGGCAAGTCACTGGCAAAACCTGGAAAGTGGCTGACAGGATTGTAGTGAATGGTTGTTATTGCAAGAGGCCATTTGTTCTTCATGCACTTAGATTAAAAGGCAGGTTTGAACACCTGGACGTTGTGGGAACATTCGCTACCAATGGAGAACAATGGAGAAGGCTCTGATGGAAGATGGGCTGGTCACAGAGTGGGCTGATTTGCGTTGGCTTGCCCAGTAGCCTCAGGAGAATGTCTTTACAGCAAGGTGCGCTGTGGAAGCGCTGTGTGGCCTGGTCTCATGGTGTTCCTGTCTTTGGGAACCCAAGATTAAATGTAAACGTGGAATACTGGCAGGCACAAGTGGAAGCCAGCACAACTAGTGATGCAGAATTTTTTGTTCCTTGGTTCAGCTAAATCCAGAAAAATTAGGCATGCAGAAACATTGAAAGGTGAGGATGGGGCCAGGTGCCGTGGCTCACACCTGTAATCTCAGCAATTTGGGAGGCTGAGGTGGGCAGACACTTGAGATCAGGAGTTTAAGACCAGCCTGGCCAAATTAGTGAAACCCCATCTCTACTAAAAATACAAAAAATTAGCCAGGTGTGGTGGTACGTGCCTGTAGTCCCAGCTACTCAGGAGGTTGAGGCAGGAGAATCACTTGAACCTCGGAGGCAGAGGTTGCAGTGAGCCAAGAGCATGCTACTGCACTCCAGCCTGGGCGACAGAGCAGGACTCAGTCTCAAAAGAAAAAAAAAAAAAACAAGGTGAGGAGGGCGGAATTTATTAAGCAAAAGGATGGTCCTGTATGCAGGTGTCCACCTGACAAATTGAATACAAGGCCACCACACCCAAGTTGAAGAGGCCCAGCTCCTCCTCAGCATAAGGCATGAATTCCTGGTGACTCCACCCCATTCTTCCAGTGTGCATGCAGGCCCTTAGTCTGAGTCACTCTGCATTGATTTATTTCCCTTACTGTGCATGTGTTAAGGGACGGAATTTTTCACCGTGGGCATGTTTAGGCAATCTCCCTATATATAATGACATGGACGGCACTTGGCTGTCTCCTGCCTCTATCACTAGTGGAAGTTAGCTAGCTGTGCTGGTTTCTACTTGTGTCTGCTTTCCACATATTAAAAAAAAAGAAAAAAATTTAAGGCCAGGTGTGGTGGCTCATGCCTGTAATCCCAGCACTTTGGGAGGCCGAGGTGAGAGGAATGCCTGAGCTCAGGAGCTCGAGACCAGGCTGGGCAACATGATGAAAACCTGTCTCTACAAAAAAATACCAAAATTAGCTGGGCAGGGTGGTGCATGCCTGTAGTCCCAGCTACTCAGGAGGCTGAGGTGGGAGGATTGGCTGAGAGGTTGCAGTGAGTGGAGATGGCACCACTGTACTCCAGCCCAGGCAACAGAGAGAGACCCCATTTCAAAAAAAAAATTTTTTTTTTTTTTTAATAAGATAGGGTCTTACTATTTTTCCCAGGCTGCTCTCAAACTCCTGGGCTCACGCAATCCTCCTGTCTTGGCTTCCTGCTAAATATAGTGAACCCCAAGTTTCTCTTCAAAGAATCAGTATATCAGTATGTTCAGCTCTCTTATTCTTTGATTCTCCATTTTAAAGTTCAACTTCCTGGTTCTCTTCGCCTCCTTGCCTCTAGTTTCAGTAAACAACTTTCCCCTTCCCACCAGTCCTAATCAGTAGTTCACATCTGTTCCGTTGGTCACCTGCTCTGACCTAAGTCACCTTTAGTTACCTGTTCCTAACCATCCTTCCTGCCAAACTACTCATCTCATCCCACCACTCCAGCTCACACTCCTGCTCTTTTTAACATAGCCAATAAGAATTAGCTTAGACTGTGAGGTCCAACCCTAGCCATTAGAGGAATGACACAGCAGTAGGGATACTTGGATCAGGAATAAGAACTCCTGCCCCTCCCCCGTCCAGGTGTGCTCTCGCCATTGTTCCATCTGCAAGGAACACCCTTTCTGCAAAAAGTAAAAATTGCCTTGCTGAGAAAATTAATGCTTGAGTGCTATTTCTTTGAGGCACCAGGGAACAAGCATTTTGCGTTTCTAACAATTTGGTGGCCTGTACAGGGACCCACTCTCCTCTGGGCAGTCTCCGGTCCTCTCTCGTGAGGAGGTGCCTCGCCGCCTTGTTTTGGGAGCCTCAGGGGTGAGGAACCGAGACCTACCTGGTGTGATGAATAAACCCAGACTCTCAGCAATGTAGAAAGAAACTGGCCAGTGACCTGGGGTAAAGTATCCTCACATACCACGTGGACCAGACAACCTCATGCTCAAGCCAAGGAAGGAAATGACGGAGGAACTGGTAAAGTATTTCTTTGGTAGTCGGGACTAAGGAAAGAAAAACTGCAGGGGCAGTGAAACATTCCTTGGTTGGGACATACCAAGGAAAGAGAAGCCCTAGGGGCAGTAAGGCACTCCTTAGCCAGGACTAAGGAAAGAAAAGCCACAGGAGGCAGTGAAGTATTCCTCGGTCAGGGTATCTTGGGGGTTAAAAAGACGCAAGACATTTCCAGTAAGGGAAATTGAGCCTCGCCCCAAAAGGTGAGACATTTCCAGTGAGGAAAACTGAGCCTCGCCCCAAAAGGTGAGACATTTCCAGTGAGGAAAACTGAGCCTCACCCCAAAAGGTGAGACATTTCCAGTAAGGGAAATTGAGCCTCACCCCAAAAGGTGAGACATTACTGGTAAGGGAAATTGAGCTTCCCTCCCAAAATGAGAAATACCCCAAGTAAGGTAAAGGATAAAAGAAATAAAGCTAGCAACAATAATATTCCCCCTAATAATCCCTGAGGACTAATGTTAAAATATTAGCAGGATAAAAAAAAAAAAACTTAGAGAGACAGAGAGTCAGAGAGAGAGAGAGAGAGAGAAAGAGACAGAGTCAAAGAGAGAGAGAGAGAGAAAGAGAGAGAGGTAGTAAAGAGAAAGCAATGCACCCTATTCCTTTAAAAGCCTGGGTAAATGTAAAACCTATAATTGAAAATTGAAAGTCTTCTCCATGACCCTATAACACTCCAATACTGTCTGTAAAGAAGCCAGACGGGTCACACCAGTTAGTGCAAGACCTTAGAGCTATTAATCAAGTCCAAACTACCCACCCTGTTGTTAAGGTAATAGATTTAAAAGATGCCTTCTGGGCTTGTCCATTCACAGAAGACAGCCAGGACCTATTTGTCTTTGAGTGAGAAGACCCTCACGCTGATTGAAAATAGCAATACCGATAGACAGCCTTACCTCAAGGGTTTACGAAGTCTTCAAATTTATTTAGTCAAATATTAGAACAAGTCACTTAATTAGCAAAGGTAAATGGCAAATTGAGCTTGAATGGATTGAAGGCATCATATCCTTGCCTCTGCTGGAGACTAAACAAGAACTTAGAAAATTTTAAGATAAGTCAGATACTGTCATCTATGGATAGACTCTTATGCCGTACAAAACAAAACCCTTATACAAAAAACTCACACAAGATGGGCAAAACCCCCTCCTCATTTGGCAATTACCAGAAATCCAACAGGTGGAAAGGTTAAAACATCTATTAGTAACTGCCCCTGTCCTAGCTTTACCCTCCTTAAGTAGCTATTCCACCTTGTTGTCACTGTAAACAACCCGTAGACTTCCTATCAAAAATCCTTAACCCACTAACCCGCAGATGGCCCAAATGCATTCAATCTGTAGCGGCTACTGCTTTGCTAACTGAAGAAAGTACAAAAATAACTTCAAGAGGAAACCTCATTTGAGCACACCTCACCAGGCGAGAACTATCCTAAGTCAAAAAAGCAAAAAGGCAGGTTACTTACTCAAGAATCTTACAGTATGAGGCTATTCTGTTAGAAAAATATGATTTAACATTAACCACTGGTAATTCCCTTAACCCTGTGGGCTTCCTAATGGGGATCTAAATCTTAATTAACCACCATACAAAGGTCCAACCAGACCTAGGAGGAACTCCCTTCAGGACAGGATGACAGATGGTTCCTCCCGGGTGATTGAGGGAAAAAGACACAACGGGTATTCAGTAATTGACAGGGAAACTCCTGTAGAAATAGGAAAATTGCCTAATAATTGGTCTGCTAAAAAGTGGGAGCTGTTTGCACTCAGCCAAGCCTTAAAATACGTACAGAACCAGGAACCATCTATACTAATTCTAAGTTAATTTGGACTAAAGAGGTCTTAGTAATAGCAAAGGATAATTAAAATCCCAAACTTACAAGGTTTTCAACAAAGTTTGCTAAAAGTTAACAGTGTAACATGTATTATCCTAACTTCCCGAATCTTGTGGCCTTAGGAAAGTGGAGACTGCCGCAAGCCAAAATTGCACCATTGCACCTCAGCCCAGGTAACAGAATGACACCTTGTCTAAAAAAACAGGCCGGGCATGGTGGCTCATGCCTGTAATCCCAGCACTTTGGGAGGCCAAGGTGGGCAGATCACAAGGTCAGGAGATCGAGACCATCCTGGCTAACACGGTGAAACCCCATCTCTACTAATAATACAAAAACAAAATTAGCCGGGCGTGGTGGCGGGTGCCTGTAATCCCAGCTACTTAGGAGGTTGAGGTTGCAGTGAACTGAGATCATGCCACTGCACTCTAGCCTGGGCAACAGAGCAAGACTCTGTCTCAAAAAAAGAAAAAAGAAAAATAAAAGAAAAACAAAAAAACAAAACAAAAAAATCCCTGGCAAATGAAGTTTATCAAGCTACAGACTCTGCCTTTGTGTGTCTGTATGTATATATGTTTATGTACATCATGTGGATGTGATATTTCATTACCAAAATACATGAAAACTCTAATTAATTGGGTTAAAGAAAAAGTAAGCACTTACATTATATATTTTATGAGAAAAATATAAACTAACTCAAATGCCTTTTAGTTCAAATGATTTGTGTAAATTGTTGGTAACTAAGACTAGTTTAATACTGTTGATTTAATGAAAACAACTGTGTCCTCTGATCAACAAAATATCCGTGTATTTAACTTTAGAGTTCTGCCTAAAGTGCTAAGTTCCTAACATTTGTGGGCTGTAAACATGATTACAAAGAAAAAACTGAAGATGATCATATAAGCACCCAATGGGTTCACCTCGCCCACTGCCTAGACACAGCCGATTTCTCCAGACAGGGGAATTGCAATAGAGGAGGAGTAATTCACACAGAGCCAGCTGTGTGGAGACCAGAGTTTTATTACTCAAATCAGTCTCCCCAAGCATTTTGGGAGCAGAAATTTTAAGGACAACTTGGTGGGTGGGGAGAACCCAGAGTTGAAGCTGTCTTCTTGCACTCAGTCAGTTCACGGGTAGGGGCCACAATATCAGATGAGCCAGTTTATCAATCTGGGTGGAGCCAGCTGATCCATCTAGTGCAGGGTCTGCAAAATATCTCAAGCACTGATCTTAGGAGAAATTTAGGGAGGGTCATAATCTTTTAGCCTCCAGCTGCATGACTCCTAAATCATAATTTCTAATCTTGTGGCGAATGTTACGAAGACAATCTAGTCCCCAGGCGAGATGGACTGAACAAAGACAGCTTGTAGGCTAGAAGCAAGATGGTCAGTTAAGTTAGATCTCTTTCACTGTCTCAGTCATAATTTTGCAAAGGCAGTTCTTTTTTTCTTTTTCTTTTTCTTTTTCTTTTTTTGGAGACCGAGTCTAGGTCTTGTTGCCCAGGCTGGAGTGCAATGACGCGATCTCAGCTCCCTGCAACCTGCACCTCCTGGGTTCAAGTGATTCTCCTGTCTCAGTCTCCTGAGTAGCTGGGATTACAGGCACCCACCATCACACCTGGCTAATTTTTTCTATTTTTAGTAGAGAAAGAGTTTCAGCATGTTGGTCAAGCTGGTCTCTAACTCCTGACCTCAGATAATACACCTGCCTGGGCCTCCTAAAGTGCTGGGATTACAGGCATGAGCCACTGCTTGGTCCTGCAAAGGCAGTTTCAGTAGCTAACTTTATTTAATGAGCTACTCAAGCATAATTCTTAAGAATAAATAAAACTTTATTTACTTTTTTATGTTTTTTATTATTTACCGTAAGGTTTACTTGCAAAAGAGAATAAATAAAAGTTTATAAATGAGCTTTATATTGTTTAAAAAACCTTTTTCAATAACTTAAAGTCATGTTATGTCAACTTGGGTAATAGCTAATCACAAAATGTCTGAGTCATCTATATGATACAGAAAAGCTAAATATTTAGTTCTGTTAAGCAACAAAAAATTGTGGAAACATCTTTCTAAACATTAGAAAATAGTTTTTTGGCCGGGCGTGGTGGCTCAAGTCTGTAATCCCAGCACTTTGGGAGGCCGAGATGGGCGGATCACGAGGTCAGGAGATCGAGACCATCCTGGCTAACACAGTGAAACCCCGTCTC
>NW_012102587.1:3801469-3805576 GCF_000951045.1 Mandrillus leucophaeus
TTTTTTTGTCTGTTTGTTTGCTGTTGTTTTTCTTTTACAAGCCCACAACTAACATAACTTCCCAGGATTTCCAGTGGAAATCAGGGTTAGGCTGGTTCCATATTTTTGCAATTGCAAATTGTGTTGCTATGCACATGCGTGTGTAAGTCTGTTTCATATAATGACTTCTTTTCCTTTGGGTAGATACCCATTAGTGGGATTGCTGTATCAAATGGTAATTCTACTTTTAGTTCTTAAAGGATTCTCCATACTGTTTTCCATAGTGGTTGTACTACTTTACATTCCCAGCAGCAGTGTAAAAGTGTTCCCTTTTCACCACATCCACTTCAACATCTATTATTTTTTGATATTTAAGTTATGGCCATTCTTGCAGGAGTAAGGTGGTATTGCACTGTGGTTTTGATTTGTGTTTCCCTGATAATTAGTGATGTTGAGCATTTTTTTCATGTTTGTTGGCCATTTGTATGTCTTCTTTTGATAATTGTCTATTCATGCCCTTAGCCCACTTTTCAATGGGAATTTTTTTTTTTTTTTTTTCCTGATTTGTTTGAGTTCCTGGTAGATTCTGGATATTAGTCCTTTGTTGGATGAATAGTCTGTGAAAATTTTCTCTCACTCCGGGGGTTCTCTGCTTACTCTGCTGATTTATTTTATTTTATTTTTGAGACAGGGTCTCGCTCTGTCACCCAGGCTGGAGTGCAGTGGTGCGATCTCGGCTCACTGCAACCTCTGTCTCTCAGGTTCAAGTGATTCTCCCGCCTCAGCCTCCCGAGTTGCTGGGATTACAGGCATGCACCACCACGCTCAGATAATTTTTGTATTTTTAGTAGAGATGGGGTTTCAGCATGTTGGCCAGGCTGGTTCGAACTCCTGACCTCAGGTGACCACCCACCTTGGCCTCCCAAGGTGCTGGGATTACAGGCGTGAGCCACTGCACCCAGTCAAGTCTGCTGATTTTTTTTTCCCCCTGCCGAAGCTTTTTAGTTTAATTAAGTCTCATCTATTTATTTTTGTTTTTGTTGCGTTTGCTTTTGGGTTCTTAGTCATTAACTCTTTACCTTAGTCAATGTCTAGAAGAGTTTTTCCAATGTTATATTCTAGAATTTTTATGGTTTCAGGTTTTAGATTCAAGTCTTTGATCCATTTTGAGTTGATTTTTGTATAGGGTGAGACATGAGGATTAAGTTTCATTCTTCTGCATGTGACTTGCCAACAATCCCAGCACCATTTGTTTAGGGTGCACCACTTATTGAATACGGTGTCTTTCTCCACTTTACGTTTTTGTTTGCTTTGTCAAAGATCAGTTGGCTTTAAATATTTGGCTTTATTTCTGGGTACTCTATTCTGTTGCATTGATGTACATGCCTATTTTTATACCAGCACTATGCTGTTTTGGTAACTATAGCCTTGTAGTATCGTTTGAATTCAGGTAATGTGATGCCTCCAGATTGGTTCTTCTTACTTAGTCTTGCTTTGGCTATGTGGGCTCTTTTTTGGTTCCATATGAATTTTAGGATTTTATTTTTATAGTTCTGTGAAAAATAATGATGGTATTTTGACAGGAATTGCACTGAATTTCTAGATTGCTTTTGACTGGTCATTTTCACAATATTGATTCTACCCATCCATGAGCATGAGATGTGTTCCCATTTGTTTGTGTCATCTATGATTTATTTCAGCAATACTTTGTAGTTTTTCTTGTAGAGATCTTTCACGTACTTGGTTAGGTATATTTCTAAGTCTTTTATTTTTTTACAGCTGTTGTTAAAAGGGTTGAGTTCTTGATTTGATTCTCAGGTTGGTCACTGCTGGTGTATAGCCGTGCTACTTATTTGTGTACGTTGATTTTATATCCTGAAACTTTACTGAATTCATTTATCAGGTTAGGAGCTTTTTGGATGAATCTTTAGGGTTTTCTAGATATACAATCATATCATCGGCAAACAGCAACAGTTTGACTTCCTCTTTACCAATTTGAATGCCCTTTATTTCTTTCTCTTGTCTGATTATTCTGGCTAGGATTTCCAGTACTATATTGAATAGCTGTGATAAAAGTGGGTATCCTTGTCTTGTTCCAGTTCTCAGGGGGAATGCTTTCAACCTTTCCCTGTTCAGTATAATGTTGACTGAGGGTTTGTCATAGATGGTTATTACCTTGAGGCAAGTCCCTTCTATGCCGATTTTGCTTAGGGTTTTAATCATAAAGGGATGCTGGATTTTGTTAAATGCTTTTTCAGCATCTATTGAGATGATCATATGATTTTTGTTTTTAATTCTGTTTATGTGATATATCACATTTATTGACTTGCATATGTTAAACTATCCCTGCATCCCTAGAATAAAACCCACTTTATCGTGATGTGTTATCTTTTCGATATGCTGTTGGTTTTGCTTAGCCAGTATTTTGTTGAGGATTTTTGCATCTATGTTCATCAGGGATATTGGTCTGCATTTTTGTTCTTGTTGTTATGTCTTTTCCTGGTTTGGGTATTAGAGTGATACTGGCTTCATAGAGTTTTTTTTGTTTTTTTTTTTTTGGACAAAGTTTCACTCTTGTTGCCCAAGCTGGAGTGCAGTGGTGCAATCTTGGTTCACTGCAATCTCTGCCTCCCAGGTTCAAGCAATTCTCCTGCCTCAGCCTCATGAGTAGCTGGGATTACAGGCGCCTGCCACTACACCCAGCTAATTTTTGTATTTTTAGTAGAGACGGGGTTTCACCATGTTGGCCAGGCTGGTCTTGAACTCCTGACCTCAAGTGATCTGCCTGCCTCGGCCTCCCAAAGTGCTGGGATTACAGGCATGAGCCACTGTACCCGGCCTTCATATAATTATTTAGGGAGGATTTCCACTTTCTCTTTTAGAATAATTTCAGTATGATCAGTACCAATTCTTCTTCAAATGCCTGATAGAATTCATCTGTGAATCCATCTAGACCTGGACTTTTTTTTTTGCTGTTGGCATTTTTTTTCTCATTACTGTTTCAATCTCACTACTTGTTATTGGTCTGTTCAGAATTTCTATTTCTTCCTGATTTAATCTAGGAGGCTTGCATATTTCCAGAAATGTATCCATCTCCTCTAAGTTTTCTAGTCTGTGTGTGTAAAGGTGTTCATAGTAGTCTTGAATCATTTTTTATTTCTGTGATATCAGTAGTAATATCTCCCATTTCATTTCTAATTGAACTTATTTGGATCTTCTCCCTTCTTTTTTTTGGTTTATCTCATTAATGGTCTATCATTTTTTTTGAAAGAACTAGCTTTTTGTTTCATTTATATTTTATATATTTTTTTTATTTCAATTTCATTTAGTTCTGCTCTGATCCTTGTACTTTTTTTCCTCTGCTGGATTTGGGTTTGTTTTGTTTTTGTTTCTCTAGTTACTTGAGGTGTGACCTTAGATTGGTTATTTGTGCTTTTTCAGATATAGGCCTTTAATGCTATGAACTTTCCTCTTAGAACCACTTTTGCAGTATGCCAGATGTTTTGATAAGTTCTGTCACTATTATCATTCAGTTCAAGGAATTCTTTAATTTCCATCTTGATTTCACTGCTGATCCAAAGATCATTCATGAGCAGATTATTAAGTTTCCCTGTATTTGTATAGTGTTGAGCATTCTTTTTGGAGTTAATTTCCAGTTTTTTTTCCACTATGGTCTGAAAGAGTACTTGATATAATTTCAATTTTCTTAAATTTATTGAGACATGTTTTGTGGCCTATCATATGTTTTATCTTGGAGAATGTTCCATGTGCTGCTGAAAAGAATATATACTCTGCAGTTGTTAGGTAGAATGTTCTGTAAATATCTGTTAAGACCATTTGTTCTATGGTATAGTTTAAATCCTTTGTTTGTTTCTTTGTTTCTTTCTTTTTTTTGAGACAGTCTCACTTTGTCATCCAGGCTGGAGTACAACAGCACGATCTCGGCTCACTGCAATCTCCACCTGTGGGGTCCAAGCAATTCTCCTACCTCAGCCTCCCGAGTAGCTGGGATTACAGGTATTTGCCACCACACCCAGCAAATTTTTGTATTTTCAGTAGAGACGGGGTTTCACCATGTTGGCAAGGCTGGTCTCAAACTCCTGACTTCAGGTCATCTGCCCACTTTGG
>NW_012102587.1:3811896-3814359 GCF_000951045.1 Mandrillus leucophaeus
CGCCCGGCCCTGGCCTACATTTCTTTAAGTTGGTTTTTACATTTTTCTAGTATCTCCTTGAGTAGCTTAATAATCGACCTTCTGAATTCTTTATTTGGCAATTCAGAGACTTCTTCTGGGTTTGGATCCATTGCTAGGAACCTAGTGTGGTCTTTTGTGGGTGTTATATAACCTTGTTTTGTCATATTACCTGAATTATGTTTTTGATTTCTTCTCATTGGGAAGACTATTTTAGTGGAAAAATCTGGAACGCAAGGGCTGCTGTTCAGATTCTTTTGTCCTACAGGGTGATCCCTTGATGTGGTGCACTCCACCTTTCCTTAGGCATGGGGCTTTCTGAGAGCTGGACTGTGGTGATTGTTATTGCTCTTCTGGATCTAGGCATCCAGTGGGGCTTCCAAGCTCCAGGATCGTGCTGGGGTCTGCAAAGCGTCTTGTGATGTAATCCATATTCAGGTCTCCCAGCTATGGATCCCAGCACCTCCTCTGGGGGAGGTGGCAGGGGAGTGACATAGACTCTATGAGAAGCCTTGGTTGTAGATGTTTAGTGTGCTGGCTTTCTCAAATGCTGGTTATGATAGCAGTGATGTTGCCACATGGACAGGACTTCTGTTTAGCCAGGATGTTGCAGATAGTGGAATTAGCTATTTTTTCCTTCCTTGGAGCAGGGTTATTTTGTCATGAGTTGCTGCCATACCCTGAGTTGGTTGGCCTTCAGCCAGGAGGTGGTACTTTCAGGAGAGCACCAGCTGTGATAGTAGAAGGGGGATATAAGCTTGCCCTAAGTTGGTCGGGATAAGTGTTCAGGTTTCTCAGGTGATGAGTAGGGCCATAAAGTTCCCAAGAGTTTGTCTTTTGTGATTGGGCACTGGGGTGGGTAGGGAAATACCATCAGGTTGGGGCAGGATTAGGCATGTCTGAGCTCAGACTCTTTTGCCACAGCCACTGTAGGGGGCTGATTCTCAGGCAAATGGGGTTATGTTCCAGTGTGGATTATGGCTGCCTCTGTCACCATGGAAGTGAGGGAAAGTAAGTAGCCACAGGGCTCACCCAGCTCCCACACAGTTGGCAAGGCCAGTTTCACTCCCACTGTGCCCCGCTAACAACGCAGTTTATCTCCAGACAGCTGGTGTGCAGGACTCAGACCTAGTCCCAGGGTATAAGTTTCCCCATTGATAAAGCAAGCATGGCTTTCGGGCCTCGCCCCTCCCTGTCTGCCCACACTGTCAGCTGTGGCTCCTGGGCTCCTTTCTGCAGCAGTTCACTTTTACCCCCGATTTCTGCTCGACAGAGTTTGCACCCAGTCAAAATTATTACTAAGTTCAGTTGGAAGCTTATTTCACCCTGTGACCCTGCCCAAATTTTGCCACTGTCTTCCTCAATGGCCTCTATGAGATACAGTCAGGGATGGCTTCCCTGGCCCAAGCTGGAGAATGGGAGCACCTACAAGGCTTTTCCTGCTACTGTTTTTTTCTACTTTTATATTTTACACTAAATCCATTTCAGCTCTAGGCAAGGTTAAATCCTTCTTCCATAATCTGGGTTTTGAGGTTCCCCAGTGGAGATGTGCGTTCAGAGGCAGGTTTCCCCCTTCTCACATGTTGGGAACTCATAGTTTTTCACTCATCTCATTTGCAGCAGTGTGCTGTGAGGCTGAGGTGGGAGGATCGCTTGAGCCCAGGAATTTGAGACCAGCCTGGGCAACATGGCAAGACACAGTCTTGGTCTGTACAAAAAACTAAATAATAGCTGGGCATGGTGGCATATGTCTGTAATCCTAGCTATCAGGAGGCTGAGGCCGGAGCATCACTTGAGCCCAGGAGTTTGAAGCTGCAGTGAGCTATTGTTGTGTCAGAGTACTCCAGCCTGGGTGACAGAGCAAGACCCTGTTTCTAAATAAATAGACTATTTTTTAAAGCAGTTTTAGTTTCATGTAGATTTTTACATATGGTGTGAGGCAAGGGGTCTAACTTCATTCTTTTGCATGTAGCTATCCAGTTGTCCTAGAACCATTTGTTGAAAGGATGTTTGTTTCTCACCGAATTGGCACCCTGGTTGAAAATCAATCCAATACAGATGTATGAGTTTATTTATAAACTCTTAATTCTATTCCATTTGTCAATATGTCTATATGTAGGCCAATACCATACCATTTTGATTATTTTGGTTTTGTAGTAAGTTTTGATTATTGTAGCTTTGAAATTAGAAAGTGTGAGTCCTCCAGGAATGTTATTTTTTTTCCAAAATAGTTTGGCTTTTCTTGGTCTCTTGCATTTCCATATTAATTGTATGATTAGTTTGTCAATTTGTACAAAGAAGCCGGCTGGGATTTTGTTTGGTCTTCTTTAATTTATTTCAACAATTTTCAGTGCACAAGTCTTGTACATCTTTTGCTAAATCTATTCCTAAGTGTTTTATTCTTTTTGCTGTTATTGTAAGTAGAATTTTCTTTCCTTCCTTTCT
>NW_012102587.1:3816209-3824695 GCF_000951045.1 Mandrillus leucophaeus
CTAGATCTCCTGACCTCGTGATCCGCCCGCCTCAGCCTCCCAAAGCGCTGGGATTACAGGCATGAGCCACCGCACCTGGCCCATTCTGCATCTTTTAAGAGGAGCATTTAGGCCATTTACATTCATCTTTAGTATTGAGATGTGAGGTACTATTTTATTCTTTGTGCTAGTTGTTGCCTGAATACCTTATTGTTTTTCATTATTTTACTGTTTCATAGGCCCTGTGAAATTTATGCTTTAAGGAGGTTCCACTTTGGTATATTTTGAAGTTTTGATTCAAGATTGAGAACTCCTTTTAGCATTTCTTACAGTGCTGGCTTAGTAGTGACAAATTCTCTCAGCGTTTGTTTGTCTGAAAAATAATTTCTCCCTTTTTCATATATGAAGGTTATTTTTGCTGGATACAGAATTCTTGACTGGCAATTATTTTGTCTGAGGATGCTAAAGATAGGACCTCAATCACTTCTGGCTTGTAGAGTTTCTGCTGAGAAATCTGCTGTTAATCTGATAGGCTTTCCTTTGTAAGTTGTCTGAGGTTTCTGCTTCACAGCTCCCAAGATTCTTTCCTTCATTTTGGCTTTAGATAACCTGATGACTATGTGCGTAGGTGATCTTTTTGCAATGATTTTCCCTGGTGTTCTTTGAGCTTCTTCTATTTGGATGTTTAGATCTCTAGCCAGGCCAGAGAAGTTTTCCTTGATTATTCCCTCAAATAAGTTTTCCAAACTTTTAGATTTCTCTTCTTCCTCAGGGATCCCAATTATTCTTAGTTTTGTTCATTTAACACAATCCCCAATTTCTTGGTGGCTTTCTTCATTTTGTAAAATTCCTTTTTCCTTGTCTTTGTCTGATTGGGTTAATTCAAAAGCCTTGTCAAGCTCTTAAGTTTTTTCTTCTACTTGTTCTAGTCTATTGTTGACACTTTCCAGTGCATTTTGAATTTCTTTAAGTGTGTCTTTCATTTCCAGAAGTTGTGATTGTTTTTTCTTTTTTTATTTTTTTTGAGACAAGAGTTTCGCTTTTGTTGCCCAGGCTGGAGTGCAATGGCATGATCTTGGCTCACCACAACCTCCACCTCCTGGGTTCAAGCAATTCTCCTGCCTCAGCTTCCAAAGTAGCTGAGATTACAGGCATGCACCACCCTGCCCAGCTAATTTTATATTTTTAGTAGAGACGGGGTTTCTCCATTTTGGTCAGGCTGGCCGTGAACTCCCGACCTCAGGTGATCAGCCCGCCTTGGCCTCCCAAACTCCCAAACGCTGGGGTTACAAGGATGAGTCACCATGCATGGCCCAATTGTTTTTTCTTTACGATATCTATATCTCTAGAGAATTTTTCATCCATGTCCTGTATTGTTTTTTAATTTTTTTGTCGTTGTTGTTTTGTTTTTTGAGACAGGGTCTCACTCGTCACCCAGCCTGTGTGCAGTTGCATGATCTTGGCTCACTGCAACCTCTACCTCCTAAGTTCAAGTGATCCTTCCACCTCAGCATCCTGAGTAGCTGGGGCTACAGGGATGTACCATCAAGCCAGGCTAATTTTTTTTTTTTTTTTTTTAGTAGAGACAGGGTTTTGCCATTTTGGCCAGGCTGGTCTCAAACTCCTGGCCTCAAGTGACCTTCCTTGGCTTCCCAAAGTGCTGGGATTACAAGGGTGAGCCACTGTACCTGGCCTGATTTTTACATTTCTTTTTTTCTTTTTTTGTTGAGATGGAGTCTCGCTCTGTTGCCCAGGCCGAAGTGTGTGGCATGATCTCAGCTCACTGCAACCTCCACCTCGCGGGTTCAAGGGATTCTCATGCCTCAGTCTCCCAAGTAGCTGGAACTACAGGCATGTGCCACCACACCCTGCTAATTTTTGTATTTTAGTAGAGATGAGGTTTCACCATGTTGGCCAGGCTGGTCTCGAACTCCTGGCCTCAAGTTATCTGCCCATCTCAGTTTCCCAGGAAGTGCTAGGATTACAAGCGTAGGCCAGCACACCCAGCCATTGTAAGTAGAATTGTGTTCTTAACTCCACTTCCAGAGAAAGTGTCTTTTTATATCATTGGAAGCAACTGGAGTCCTCTGCTGGTTGCTATTGTTCTACTTAATAACACTGAAGGACCACAGAGGCCCTTTGTGGACAGGTATCCAAGGCCTGGATGTCTCTCATGAGACACACATGTGAGTTCTTAGAGGGCCCCACAGGTCTCCACAGAGCACAGTTCCTTGGTGTGGGACACTGATTTCCAGTTCCAGGATTCCCACTTCCCCACTCAGCTACTGCAACGATGGCTGATCCCATAGTTTCCAATATAGTTTTCATGTCCCCCTAAACCTCATGTTAAAATTTAGTCCTCCATGTTAGAGGTGGGGCCTAATGCAAGGTGTTTTGCTCAGTCATGGGGCAGATGCCTCATGAATGGCTTGGTGCTGTCCTTGTGGTACTGAGTCTCACTCTATTAGTTCCCAGGAAAGCTGGTCACTAAAAACAGCCTGGCACCTCCTCCTACTTCTTGCCTCCCCTCTCACCGTGTGATCTCTGAATCTGCCAACTCCCCTTACCCTTCTGTCACTGGTGGAAACAGCCAGAAGCCCTTGCCAGAAGCAGGTGCTGGTGTCATGCTTTTTTTTTTTTTTTTCCTGAGATTCTGTTGCCCAGGCTGGAGTGCAGTGGCATGATCTCAGATCAGCAACTTCTGCCTCCCAGGTTCAGGCAGTTCTCTTGCCTCAGCCTCCTGAGTAGCTGGGATTATAGGTGCGCCACCATGCCCGGCTAATTTTTGTATTTTTAGTAGAGATGGGGTTTCACCATGTTGGTCAGGCTGGATCATGCTTCTTATACAGCCTGCAGAACTGTGAGACAAATAATCCTCTTTTCTTTATAAATTACCCAGCCTCAAGTATTCCTTTATAGCAACCCAAAAGGGCTAAGATAGCATCCTTCTGGGTTTCCTTCCCCACAGTATTCATACCTCTTGGGTGGTATTCAAGAAGGATAGGGCAAATCCATCTAGCTCCCATTGCATCCACTTGATAAATAGGGGCTTTCCACATATTGAGACTTACCACAAAGATATAGTAATTAATATGGTATAATAAGGCACAGGAATAATAACCTGACTGATAGAGAGTCCAGGATATATGATGAAAGTGCCATTACCCGCCTGTGGGGAAGAAATGTAATATTCAATTAATGGCTTCTAAACAATTGCTTGTCAATATAGAAAAAAATAAAACTAGCTCCTGATCTCACACCACACACAAGTTAATTCCAGGCATATAAAAGACTTAAAGGTTGTAAAAAAATAAAACTTTAAAAAAACTAAATAAAAATATTGGAGAATATCTTATGACCTTAGAGTGAAAAATGATGTTTTAAAGAAATGATAAGCATAAATAAAAAATAAAAGATTCATAAGTATGTTCATGAAAATACATCATTATAAAAGTGAAAAGTCAAGCTCCAGATTAGGAGAAGATATTGGCAATGCATACAATAAGGATTTACATAATGACTATAGAACATTTTTCAGAATGAACAATAAAATGTTCAGCAGCTCGCTGGGCGTGGTGGCTCATGCCTGTAATCCCAGCACTTTGGGAGGCCGAGGCAGGTGGATCATGAGGTCAGGAGATCGAGACTATCCTGGCTAACATGGTGAAACCCCATCTCTACTAAAACACAAAAAATTAGCCTGGCGTGGTGGCGGCACCTGTAGTCCCAGCTACTTCAGAGGCTGAGACAGGAGAACAGCGTCAACCTGGGAGGTGGAGCTTGCAGTGAGCCCAGATCGCCCCACTGCACTCCAGCCTGGCCGACAGAGCCAGACTCTGTCTCAAAAAAAAAAAAAAAAAAAAAAAAAAGTTCAGCAGCTTATCTGAAAAGTGACCTAGGCAGAAGAGGAGATCCAAATTGTCTGTGAACACATGGAAAGGTATTCAGCCCCACAAGCAATCAGAGAAATTAAAACCAGAAGGAAATAGTATTTCACACTCTTCAGATTCACAAAAAATCAAAACTCTAAAAATACACAGTCCTCGTGTTAGTCTCATAACCTGCTATTTTGAGACGTTTTTGCTAAATTCAAGATTTGCACACACACACCGAGACCTTGTAAATGTCACTAGACAAACTCTTTCACACATGCACCAGTTTCATAAAAATGTTTGCAATAGCAACTTTAAAATAAAACAGCAAATGAAACAAAGCGAATCAAAAAACCTGGAAACTCACTAGATGTCAGTCAATAGGAGATTAGCTAAATGTTGAAACATTCATACAATGGAACACCATAAAGCAGTTAAAATGAATTAGCTGGCCTGGTACAGCAGCTCGGGCCTGTAGTCCCCAGCTACTCAGGAGCCTGAGGCAAGAGGTCACTTGTGTTCAGGAGTTCAAGGCCACAGTGTGCTATGATTGTGCCTGTGAACTGCCACTGCATTCCAGCCTGGGCAACGTAGTGGGACCTCATCTCCAAAAAATAAAATAAATTAGTTACAGCAATCCTATTCATCAACAGGATAAATCTCAAAAGCTTAGTATTAAGCAAAAAACAAACAAACAAAACAAAACAAAACACACGCAAGTTGTAGAAAGATATATACAATATGATAGCATCTATGCAGCTTAAAATATGAAAATAATGCTAAACATCACTTAGGGATACATTTACATATAGGAAAACCACATGAATAGGCATGGAAATATAAGCATCAAATTCAGTGGGGACGGAAGAAAATGGGGTCTGGTGGGGCTACACAAGGAGTTCATTATAGTCACTATTCTTTTTTGTGTGCCTGAAATATTAAAAGCAAACAAAAACAGAATAACTCCCAGTGTTGTGAGATAGCTCCAAATTCAATTTTCTCTAAACTCTTATATTCAATTCTAATTTCAGCCTACTGCTTCCACAGAATGTCTGCTTTCAGCCTGGTGATATAATGGTTTTTAACTTTAACCAGATGACTAAGACTCTTCTTTGTCTTAGGGAAGCCAAATACTTCCAGTCAGCAAGTCTACACAGGTATTTCTTGTGACTTTATAATAAAGGTTTTCTATTCCAAATATTCTAACCTGTTTGCTGTGAAAGGGGTGTTCATACAGAAAACCAAACGCCGCATGTTCTCACTCAAAAGTGGGAGTTGAACAATGAGAACACATGGACACAGGGAGGGGAACATCACACACGGCGGCCTGTCAAGGGATGGGGGGCAATGGGAGGGAGAGCATTAGGACAAATACCTAATGAATGCGGGGCTTAAAACCTAGGATGGTAGGTTGATGGGTGCAGCAAACTACCGTGGCACATGTATACCTATGTAAGAAACCTGCACGTTCTGCACATGTATCCCACAACTTAAAATATAATCAATCAATAAATAAATAAAATAAATTTTAAAAGGGGTGTTTATAAGCTCGATATAAGATACCTTTTGGAACATGGGTTCAATATGAGTTGTCGAATTTGTCAGCCAGCTCTAAGACTACTGAAATGCAGTCAGGATGATCTAGTTCTAGCTCTGGGTCTGTCACTAACTACGAGTGTGAGACCTTAACAGATCTGACCTTCAGTTTTTCACCATAAAATAAGGGCAGTGGATTAAATGATCTCTAAGTTACCTTCTAGATCTAACTTTTCATGATTCCAAGGCAGAATTTGAGGCTCTGCCAAGAAATTCCTTGGCTCTGAAGTTTCTCTCTTGTAACAGTTCCACTAAGCTGGCTGGTTCAATACTGGACATCCCCAGGCAACTTTTAGGGAGGCTGTTTTTCATGTGCCCAAGTTGAAGGTGTGGAGTCCAATTACCCCATCTGCCATTAGGCAAAGTCCTGGCAGCTCATCTAGATATACACTAGTTATAGGTTAGCATTGTCTTTGTAACTTACACAGGCGGTTACCTGATAAATCCCTTGAAGTGGTTGATAGTCTCTTTACAATAACATTTTTCTACTTTTCCCCTGTTTTGCATTAATAGTAATCTAATTTGTTTTCTGAGGTATGGTACAAATACTCTTTGTTTATATTGCAATATTATGTTATCAATGGACAAAGAGGGCCCATTGATAAGAAAGGTATGATTTTGCTTTTTGAATTTATATAAATGTAACATACTAAGTTCAGTGGGAGTAAGAAGTGTCAGCTTCTAGTCAAATCTGTTCATTTCAAGAGGTGGCAACTAACTACCTGCTGCAGTCAGGAATTACAGGTTAAAAGCAACCAACGTTAATTTAATTCATGCGGTGTTTGAATACAAAATAAAGGAGATGGGCAAGCGGGGAAGTTTAAATATTACACAGTTAATAGCAGGAAGGATACCCAATCCCAGATGACTCAGAATGCCAATGCAGTGTGGTCATGATGTTGAGAAATACACTCCATGAGTGAGGGCAGAGCTGGGGAAGTTATGTAGCTATATTATGAACCAGCAAAGGCAAATTTTGGAAAGTGATAGAATCAAATACATTTGAGGATTCGTGACTATGAACAGACTAATGAGAAACTATGCTCAATGTTGTATACACTATATTTAAAAATTAGAGGAAGCAATAGGAAAACTAGAAAACCTGGCATAAATATAAGTAGATTATCTGAAGAGATGAAAAAAGACTCAAGTTACTGCAAACAGCAGAAGACAAGAGAATTTCAACCGCGATAGGAAACTCTAAATAAATAATACTAGCTAGGAAATAAGGCAAATACAAATCTTGAAATAATTTTAAAATGTGTTGACTTTTTTTTTTTAAGACAAAGGGTCTCACTATGTTACCCAGACTGGATTCAAACTGCTAGGCTCAAGCAATCCTCCTGACTCAGTCTTCCAAGTAGTTAGGACTACAGGCACACACCACCTTCCTGGCAAAATTTGTTGATTTCTTAATGCATCATCTAACTTTTTAAACTGCAGGCTGACAGAGTCACAGACTCCACCTTCGTTTCAAGTACTGCATGATATAACTAACGTTGCAAAAACAAAAATAGAAGAAACACAGTCATGAAATTGCTGTAGTTGCAGTCCAAGATTCCCATGCATGACAATCAGGCAGTATGCCAACATTTGTAATAAATGGCTGGAATTATCTTATGCCTAATATAAGTGAACAAATACTGACCAGGATCTGTTGTCCTGAGGATTATCCTGCCTCAGCCTCCTGAGTAGCTGGGACTACAGGCGACCGCCACCACACCAGCTAATTTTTGTATTTTTAGTAGAGATAGGGTTTCATCATGTTGGCCCGGCTGGTCTCGAACTCCTGACTGCAGGAGATCTGCCCACCTTGGCCTCCCAAAGGGCTGGGATTACAGACATGAGCCACCACACCCGGCCTCATTTGCACGTTCTGATCTAGCTAATAAACTGTTTCCTCATTTTGCTGTATGAAAGTGACCTTGAAGTGTGTGTGCATGTGATGGTCCACAAAGTCAAAATATGCCCATTTTTGGAGATATTATCTGTCAAGCTCCATATGCCCTTGTTAAAATGGAAAGATGAAGGGGTGCTCAAAACTATAAGAGTAAACAAACCCTGTCCAAATGAGAACTAGTCTAAATCATTATTGTAGTTCTAAGAGTTTGAAATAGGTCATAATTGTAAGTTGCAATGTTTTGTTTATTTGGTTTAGCTCAAGAATGTTGCCTTCGTTCCTCCCCAGCTCCCTTTGACTCACCCACACCTGTTAGGCGCTCCCTTTTATGTTCCTATAGCACCCTGCACACATCTCCATCACTGTAGTAACTGTATAGTTTAGTAATAGTTGATTTTTTCCTATGAAACTTCCTTGAGTGTAAAAATTGTGTTTTTTCAGGTATGCATACCCATTATCAGGTAAATTTTTGGTGAAAGAGAGGCTAACAGACAGCATACAAATGAAAGAAAATTGCCCCTCATTTGGTTTTGAATGCCTCCAAATGGTTCTCTGCATTTGGATGGGTTGATTGAGCCACTGGCACAAGAGCCCATTTGCAAACTGGCATGGACCAGTGTTGCTTGAGAAATCTCAATGAGGGCAATTCAAAAGGAAATCTCCAAACTCTGTGTCAGGTTACTTACTTTTTGCTATTTGCCCTGGGTCCTTACTAGGTGTAAGAAGAGTCTTCAAAATGCCTGAGCAGGTGCAGATTATAACACACTGGGCAACAGTTAATGTTCAAATGGCTATTCGATCACTTGTTTTACATAAACACTGTCCATAGAACTGCCTGTATTTGTCACGCTTCTCACAAGAACCCTTTCAAACTGCCTTCCTTACTGAGAAGTGGGTTTTCTTTTTTTTGTTTTTTTTTGAGACGGAGTCTCGCTGTGTCTCCCAGGCTGCAGTGTAGTGGCGCGATCTCGGCTCACTGCAAGCTCCGCCTCCCAGGTTCACGCCATTCTCCCGCCTCAGCCTCCGAGTAGCTGGGACTACAGGCGCCCGCCACCACGCCCGGCTAGTTTTTTGTATTTTTAGTAGAGACGGGGTTTCACCATGTTAGCCAGGATGGTCTCGATCTCCTGACCTCGTGA
>NW_012102587.1:3824765-3825811 GCF_000951045.1 Mandrillus leucophaeus
TGGCCGGATCTCAGCTCACTGCAAGCTCCGCCTCCCGGGTTCACGCCATTCTCCTGCCTCAGCCTCCCGAGTAGCTGGAACTACAGGCGCCCGCCACCTCGCCCGGCTAGTTTTTTGTATTTTTAGTAGAGACGGGGTTTCACCGTGTTCACCAGGATGGTCTCGATCTCCTGACCTCGTGATCCGCCCATCTCGGCCTCCCAAAGTGCTGGGACTACAGGCTTGAGCCACCGCGCCCGGCCGAAGTGGGTTTTCTAATGTCAATTTTACTAGTCATGTTAACACTGGAAACTAGAACTATTCCCTCCATTAAAACTAAGTAACCTTGGAGTTTGTGACCGGGCTACGTCACTCGTCTGGATCAGGCAGTGAGTTGATAGCTGTGAGGGCACCCCTTACTCTACCATTCTCCAGGAACTGCCACTACAGTGCTTAAAGAGGGGCATAGCAGCAGCATAACACCTTTGCACATGGGGAAACCCATAAGAGTGAACCAAACACCTGTATTTTCTCCTACAGTGGGTGGTACTTACCAGGTAAGTCAAGTCATCAGAGTAATTGCTCTCCAGGGAGTGGTTATGAAAATGATTTAGCAAACTAGTTTTTAATCTTCTGCTTTCATCATTTACAAGAGACACACCCTGCCTTTGCCCATGTTTCTGTCACACCACTTCTCTAGCAGACACTACCTGTTCCCCAAGTAGTGCAAATCCAGATTCCATGAGTTATGACACACGTTGATAGCATGTATGTGCTACTGTCCTTCCTGAATCTTAATTTCTGTAGGCATAAAATATTTTTTCACTTAACATCTAATCTAGATGATTAAGAAGATTAAGTAAAGCTGACTATCTAATTAGTTACATGTAAATCTTTATTACTAAAGTATTTAGGTTAACCGAGCATGGAAGATGCTGCCAAACTGAATTATAGGAAGAGAAAGAAATCTACCTAACTCAAGTTTAGTGATTCCTCTTTGCTGGGGCATGCGATCAAAAACATGCTATCAAATCCTTTAAGAATAACTTTTAAAATATAAAAATATG
>NW_012102587.1:3828516-3850650 GCF_000951045.1 Mandrillus leucophaeus
GGAGTGCAGTGGTGCGATCTCGGCTCACTGCAACCTCTGCCTCCTGGGTTCAAGTGATTCTCCTGCCTCAGCCTCCCAAGTAGCTGGGATTACAGGTACCCATCACCACACCTGGCTAATCCACCTGCCTTGGTCTCCCAAAGTGCTGGGATTACAGGTGTGAGCCACCACGCCTGGCCAAAAAATATATGTTTGTAGAATAAAATAAAGAATACAAATGTAAGTTTTAAAATGACCAATAATCTTCCCATCTAGAAATAATAAATTGCTAATATTTTGGTGTATCTGCTTCCAGAAAGTTCTTTATGCCCAAGCTGAATTTGCTATATGAACTGACACCTGGGGCAGGCCTCTGCCAGTTAGTTGCTGAGTAAGACATAATCACAATGCAGACAAAAACCAGTAGGGCTAAAGATATTAACAAAAATAGCATCCTCAAAACTGTGGGAAAACTCAAGAATAGGCATAAAATCATAAAGCTTACAGGCCTTTAGAGCTACTCATGTAATCTTTTACTCTATGGACAGGACCCTGAGAGGGCATGCTGATTAGCTGAAAAAGTAGGCAGAGTCAGAACTAGAATCCAGAAAACAAAGCTTTTGGCCTTGGCTTCCTGCTGTCATGATACTTTTCACTTATTTTTTATTTTTTTGAGACAGGGTCTCACTCTGTCATCCAAGCTAGAGTGGAATGGCATGTTCATGGCTCACTGCAGCCCTGACCTCCTGGGCTCAAGTGATCCTCCCAGCTCAACTCCACCAAGTAGCTGGGACTACAGGCATGCACCATTGTGCCCAGCTAATTTTCGTATTTTTTGCAGAGATGGGGTCTTGCCATATGGGTCAGGCTGGTCCTGAACTCCCGGACTCAATCAATCTGCCTGCCTTGGCCTCCCAAAGTGCTGGGGTTACAGACATGAGCCACCATACCCAGCCTCATAATACTTTTAATGGACTCTGTTATATACTTTACTGGATTTCATGACTGACAAAGGTTGGCTTTAAAATAAACATTTTTGGTATGAAATGGGAATAACAACACAAGGTCAGCAGTTCCTTTTTAACTCACCCAAATCATCTTTGGTAAAGATCAAGTCCTCTACTTGTTTAGTCAGAGAATTTTAGAATAGCCAAAAGTCGTAGACATCGTATTAGTTTATTCCCCCATTCTACAGATGAGAAAACAGGTGCCAAAGAGGATGCTCAGCTAGTTGGGAGCAGATCCCATCTCCTGACTCCAGGGTTATTTATTTATTTATTTATGTTTGAGACGGAGTCTCCCTCTGTTGCCCAGGCTGGAGTGCAGTGGTGCAATACCTCCACCTCCCGGGTCCATGCAATTCTCCTCTCAGCCTCCTGAGTAGCTGGGACTACAGGCACAAGCCACCATGCCTGGCTAATTTTTGTATTTTCAATAGAGACAGTGATGGATGCAGCTGGAAACCATCATTCTCAGCAAACTATCGCAAGAACAGAAAACCAAACACCGCATGTTCTCACTCATAGGTGGGAACTGAACAATGAGATCACTTGGACTTGGGAAGAGTAACATCACACACCGGGGCCTATCATGGGGAGGGGGAGGGATTGCATTGGGAGTCATACCTGATGTAAATGACGAGTTGATGGGTGCTGACGAGTTGATGGGTGCAGCACACCAACATGGCACAAGTATACATATGTAACAAACCTGTACGTTATGCACATGTACCCTAGAACTTAAAGTATAATAATAATAATTAAAAAAAAAATAGAGACAGTGTTTCACTATATTGGTAACGCTGGTTTCGAACTCCTGACCTCAGGTGATCTGCCCGCCTCAGCCTCCCAAAGTGCTGGGATTACACGTAGGCTTGAGCCACCGTGCTCAGTCCTGACTCCAAGGTTCTAAGAATAGTATAGAATGTAGTACTCATAATCATCAAAAGACACCTCCCAAAAGATCTTACAGTCAGGACTGATTGATGCCCACTTACTCTGCCTTCTGTTGAACTATTTCAATCGTAATAATGAATCCAGGCAGTGGTCATCAATGACTGCCAACTTCACGAAAAGAGGTACAATTGGAAATTATGTGCCTGATAATCGATGTATAAATAGTTTTGCTGCTTTCAGCTCTCAGCTCGGAGGAGGCCAAGGTGCAACTTTCTTCGGCTGTCCTGAACCCGGGTTCATCCGACACCAGCCACCTCCACTATGCTGCCGAAGTTTGGCCCCAAGGAGATCAAAGTCGCGTACCTGAGGTGCACCGGGGGTGAAGTCGGTGCCATGTCTGCACTGGTACCCAAGATCGGCCCCCTGGGTCTGTCTCCAAAAAAGGGTGGTGATGACATTGCCAAGGCAACAGGTGACTAGAAGGGCTTGAGGATTACAGTGAAACTGACCATTCAGAACAGACAGGCCCAGATTGAGGTGGTGCCTTCTGCCTCTGCTCTGATCATCAAAGCCCTCAAGGAACCAGCAAGCGACAGAAAGAAACAGAAAAACATTAAACACAGTGGGAATATCACTTTTGATGAGATCGTCAACACTGCTCAACAGATGTGGCACCGATCTTTAGACAGAGAACTCTCTGGAACCATTAAAGAGCTCCTGGGGACTGCCCAGTCTCTGGGCTGTAATGTTGATGGCCGCCACCCTCATGAAATCATAGATGACATCAACAGTGGTGCTGTGGAATGCCCAGCTAGTTAAGAAGCACAAAGGAAAATATTTCCATAAAGGATCATTTGACAACTGGTGGAAAAAAAAGAAATAGTTTTGCCATAAAAAAATCAAACCTAAATCACAATAAAGAACTACCTATCAACTAGCTAGGGAATAGAAGAACATGTTAATGACTTCCAAGAATACAATCAGAAAAATACAGAATATGGGAAATATACAAGTAATTTCATTTCTTCAACAAATATATACCAAAAAAAAAAAAAATGAGATTGAAGGAAATCTATATATTACAAGAGACCTCAGAGACAAATAAATTGATTGTCGTGTATCAGAATTATTTGTCCTGATTTGAACAAACTGAAAAAAAGAGTATTATGGGACAGTTATATTAATACTGACCTTACAGAAATAAAGAGAATCAAAAAAGAATACTATGAATAGCTAAATGCCAACAAAATACATAACTTACATAAAATGGACAAGTTCCTAGAATAACATAAACTACTGAAATGGACTTGAGAAGAAATAGAAAGTCTGAATAGACTTATAATAAAGAGACTGAATTATTAAGAAAGAAAAACTACCCACAACAAAAAGCCCAGGCCCAAATGGCTTCACTGGTAAAGTCTACCAAACATTTAAAAAATAATCGATGTCTGGGCGTGGTGGCTCATGCCTATAATCCCAGCACTTTGGGAGGCTGAGGCTGGCGGATCATGAGGTCAGGAGTTCAAGACCAGCCCCTGCCCAACATGGTGAAACCCTGTCTCTACTAAAAATACAAAAAAACAAAAATTAGCTGGGCTTGGTGGCGGGTGCCTGTAATCTCAGCTACTCAGGAGGCTGAGGCAGGGGAATCACTTGAACCCAGGAGGCAGAGGCTGCAGTGAACCATGATCGCAACACTGCACTCCAGCCCGGGTGACAGAGCAAGACCCTGTCTCAAAAACAAAGAAAGAAACAAACAAAAAAACACAGAATGCAGGCTGTGCATGGTGGCTCACACCTGTAATCTCAGCACTTTGGGAGGCCGAGTGGGTGAATCACTGGAGGCCAGGAGTTCGAGACTAGTCTGGCCAACATAACGAAATGCTGTCTCCACTTAAAATAAAAAAAGTAACTAGGCACAGTAGCTCACATCTGTAATCCCAGCACTTTGGGAGGCCAAGGTGGGTGGATCACGAGGTCAGGAGTTCGAGACCAGCCTGCCCAATATGGTGAAACCCCATCTGTACTAAAAATACAAAAATTAGTCGGGTGTGGTGACACACGCCTGTAATCCCAGCTACTCAGGAGGCTGAGGCAGGAGAATTGCTCGAACCTGGGAGGTGAAGGTTGTAGTGAGCCAAGATCACACCATTGCACTCCAGCCTGGGAGCCTGAGCGATACAGTGAGACTCCATCTCAAAAAATAAATAAATAAATAAAATACAAAAATTAGCTGAGTGTCACGGTGCACACCTATAGTCCCAGCTACTCGGCATGCTGAGGCATGAGAATCGCTTGAACTCAGGAGGTGGTTGCAGTGAGCCGAGATGGTGCCACTGCACTCTAGCCTGGGTGACAGAGTGAGACTCTGTCTCAAAAAAGAAAAGTAATAATAATGAAAAGAAAACTTCACAAATTCTTGAAAAAATAGATGAGGAGGGAGCACTTCCCAACTCATTTTATGTGGCCAGTATTATTCTGATACCAAAAATCACACATCACAAGAAAATTAGAGACAAATATCGCTTATTTACTTATTTATTTTCTGAGACAGTGTCTCACTCTGCTGCCCAGGCTGGAATGCAGTGGTGCAGTTTTGGCACACTGCAGCCTTGACCTCCAGGGCTCAAGTGACCCTTCCGCCTCAGCCTCCCAAGTAGCTGGAACTACAGGCACACATCATCATGCCCAGCTACCGTTTGTATTTTTTGTAGAGACAGGGTTTCAACGTGTTGCCTGGGCTTGTCTCCAATTCCTGAGCTCAAGCAATCCGCCCGCCTTGGCCTCCCAAAGTGCTGGGATTACAGGGGTTCATCACCATGCCCTGCCTCAATAGCTCTTATTAACAAAGATGCAAAAATCTTCAACAAAATACTAGCAAATCAATTTCAGTGACATATGAAAAGGATTGTACATCATAACCAAGTGAGATTTGCTCTGGGAATTCCTACACGCAATGTAATGTCCCATATTAATACAGAATAAAAAACACATGATCTACTGGGTGCAGTGGTTCACACCTGTAGTCCGAACTCTTTGGGAGGCCCAGGTGAGAGGATCACTTGAGCCCAGTAGTTTGAGATCAGTCTGAGTGACATGGCTAAATCCCGTCTCTACAAAAAAATTAAAAAAAAATTAGCTAGGCATGGTGGCACATGTCTGCAGTCCTAGCTACTTGGAAGGCTGAGGTGGGAGGATCGCTTGAGCCTGCAAGGCGGAGGCTGTGGTGAGCCAATATTGTGCCAGCCTGCGCACACACCAGCCTGGGCAACAGAGCGAGACCTGTCTCAGAAAAAAAAAAAAAAAAAAAAAAAAGAAAGAAATGCAAATTGTCCAGGCATGGTGGCTCAGGCCTGTAATCTCAGCACTTTGGGAGGCCAAGGCAGGGGTTCGCTTGAGCTGACTTCAAGACAAGTCTGGGCAACATGGTGAAATCCTGTCTCTACAGAAAATACAAAAATTACCCAGGTGTGGTGGTGCACGTTTGTTGTCTCAGCTACTGAGGAGGCTGCGACGGGAGGTTGAAGCTGTGGTGAGCTGTAATTGTGCTACTGCATGCCAGCCTGGGCGACAAAGTGAGACCCTGTCTCTCACACACACAAACAAAGCAAATCAAAATCACAAACACCACTTCACACTCAGTAAGACAGGTATAATAAAAAAAGACAGATAATAACAAGTGTTGGTGAGGATGAGGATGTGGAGAAATTGAAACCCTCATACACTGCTGATGGGAATGTAAAATGGAGGCTTCACTTTGGAAAACAGTCTGGCCATTTCTCAAAAGGTTAAATACATGGTTACCACGTGATCCAGCAATTCTACTTCTACATCTATGTCCAAGAAAACTGGAAACACATGTCCACACAAAATCTTATAATAGAATGCTGATAATATCATTCAAAATAGTCCAAAAATGGAAACAATTCAATGTCTGTCAACTGATAAGTGGACAAACAAAATGTGGTATATATACTTAGAATGGAATTTTATTTCACAATAGAAAGTAATGAAGTACAACATGGATGAACCTTCAAAAAAATGCTAAGTGAAAAAAGCCAGTGCAAATGTATGATTCCATTCATATGAAATATCCAGAACAGGCAAATTTATAGAGACAAAAATGTAGATTAGCAGTTGCCTAGGATGGGTGGGTTAGGGGGAAATGGAGAGTGCCCACTCATAACAGTAGAGTTTTTCTTTATTTAAGATTTTAGGACTTTTTTTTCCTTTTCTTTTAGTACCATTCTTTAAAGAAAAAAAAAAAACTTTATATTTTAGAGTAGTTTTGGTTTTACAGCAAAATTGAGCAGAAGATGCAGAGATTTCTCATATACCCTGCTGTTTCCGCACATGCATACTCACTCCATTATCAACATCCCTGGCCAGAGCGGTTACAATTAAAGAACCTACACTGACACAACATTGTCACCCTAAGTCCATAGTAATGTTTCTTTTTGGGGTGATGAAAATGTTCTAAAACAAATTGTGGTTGTGGTTGCACAACTTTTTTTTTTTTTTTACTTTTTGAGACAGGGTCTCACTTTGCTGCCCAGGCTGGAATGCAGTGGCACTCACTGCAATCTCTGCCTCCTGGGCTCTAGTAATCCTCCCACCTCAGCCTCCCAAGTAGCTGGGACTACAGGTGCATGACACCACGCCTAGCTAATTTTTGTAGAGAAGTGGTTTTGCATGTTGCGTAGGCTTATCTTGAACTCCTTGGCTCAAATGATCCTTTTGTCTCGGCTTCCCAATGTGCTGGAATTACAGGCATGTCCTACCGCGCCCAGCCTGCACAATTCTTTGAATGTACTAAAGTTGTTGAATTGTATACTTTAAATGAGTGCATAGTATATATGAATTATATCTCAATAAGCTGGTAGCAAAAAATGTTATGAGACAGTTGGGTTAATTTGAAGAACAACAGGGTAGTTGATATAAAGGAACGATAGCGGTCTGAAGTTATATTTATTAAAAAAAGAATTCTTTTAGAAATACTAAAAAATTTGTGAATTTTAAAACCACTGTCTTGACCCCTTGCAGTTATCACTTTTCTGCCCCCTATCCTTACAACCAACTCCGTCCCCAAATTATCTATTCTCCCTCTCTCCAATTCCGTTCCCACCACTCTATTCTAAAGCCATTCCCATCAGGCTTTAGAATACTTACTACTTTACTATCATAAGCAGTGGCCAGTTAGAGCCCAGCAATTGACATGGTTGTCTTTCCTTGAGCCATTCTCCCCACCCAGTTCAACTGGGATTCTTTTCCTGGTTTCCTCTGATTTCAGTGCCTAAGATACCTTTCTCAAACTTCTGTCCCCACTTTATATGTAGATTATTTCGTGGCTTCCAATACTCTCTACATGCTGTCTCCCAAATTTACATCTCCAGTCTGGACCTTTCTAAATTCCAGACTCCTACATATCTAACTCTCTTCTCGATATTTTCATGTGGTATTCTAACAGGCATCTCAAATTTACGTTCCAAAACAGAATTTTTATTTGTCTTTTTGGGACGGGGTCTCATTCTGTCTCCCAGGCTGGAGTGCGGTGGTGCTATTTTGGCTCACTGCAACCTCCACCTCCAGGGCTCAAGTGATCCTCCCAAGCAGCTGAGACTATGGGCATCTGCCACCATGCCTGGCTAATTTTTGTAGAGACGGGGTTTTACCATGTTACCCAGGCTGGTTTTGAACTCCTGAGCTCAAGCGATCTGCCTGCCTTGGCCTCCCAAAGTGCTGGGATTACAGGTATGAGCCACCGCGCCTGGCCCCAAATGGAATTTATCTCTTCCCATCCCCAACTTGCTCCTCCATCTTTCCCATTTCATTTAATGGCAACTCCATTCTTCAAAATGCTCAGGCCAAAAATCGTAGTCACCTTGGACTCCCTTCATTTTCTCACATCCTATATAAATTGTCATCAAATTCTGTGTGCCACCCTGAATATATCCAGATACCTTATCCCTCCACTGCTTGCACCTTTTCTATGCCACTTATCTCTCACCTAGAGTATTACAATAGCTTCGTAAGTGGTCCCCCTTGCTCCTCAATAATCTAGTGTCAAAATAGAAGTCAATATGATTCTTTAAATATGTAAGTAGAATTTCATTACTTTTCTACTAACGATGGCTTCCCATCTCCCTCAGAAAAAGCCAAAGAAGTCCTTAAAATGGCCTGTAAGTGCGTACCCAATTTGAATTCCTCTTACCTCTCTGACTTCATTTCCTCTTTTACCCTCCTGTAGTCGGACTGCTTTCTGTTCTTCGAATGTAGTAGGCATCTTTTTGCCTCAATGATTTCCACACTTGTTATTCTACCCGGAATGTTCCCTGTCCACCCAAGGCACATTTCTTGTTCCTTTGCCTCCTTTAGATCTTTGTACAGTTTGCCTTCTCAGTGGGGCTCCTCTGCCTCTGGGATAAACAAAAACCTCCCTCCCTACTCTCGGCTCACCCTATTCCCCTCTCACTGCTTCACTCTTTCCTGCCAACACTTATTCTTAGTATATACTTTACTTATTAATATTTTTAGTCTCTGCTATGAGGACAGGATTTTTCCCTGCTTTGCTAAGTGTTTGGCACAGGGTTGGCACGCAGTATTTTTGAGTGTATGAATGCTATTTATAATGCACTATATTCTCTGCCTCTTTGTTTAACTATCACTAGCTCCATGGGAGTCTGGATATGCATCCCTGAGGAAGCACAGACTGACTAAATAGAAAAATTGTCCACTCACTCTGACTACCGTTATCTATCTCTTTAAGGGAGACGAAAGCATAGCAGCAATCCTGGAGGCTCAGGTTCCAGTCAAAGCTTTGAGACCAATTAGGCATGTGACATTGAGAAGATAATTTTTCCTCTCTAGCCCTTAATTTCCTCATCCGCCAAAAGGAGATCATTTCCTTAAAAGACCTCACAGTATTTTTGAGAATATAAAATGAAAGATGAAATGTTGAGTAGGGAAGGATATGTCTTATTAATAAATTTCTCTACTACATACAAAGATATATTTACCTGGCATTTTATATTTGTTAAAGGTAATAAACCTAAAAGTAAACCCCAGGGTTCTTTTAGGAATCTTGCAAAATGTACTTCTGTTGTGCTGTGCCCTTATACTTACCACTAATGTAACAGCAAAGACTCTGATGTCAGCCTATTCTTTCTCCTGAGAAAAGTCACTCTTACATGTCATTTTTTTCTTTCAGTATCCTCATCCAAACCAATGAATAGTCAGTGCCTGCTGGGGCCTGGCTCCAATGGCAGTTTTCTTTCCTATTCTCTTGTATGCATGTGGTTGGTGAGCCTTTTCTCAGCCCATCTGTAACACAGAACCTTGATTTTCTTGTCTGTAAATTGGGGTGCATAACAACTGGCTCGCATTTATTTTAATGGATTCATGGACCCATCGATAATTTAAATAAAGCAGTAGTACAATGCCTGGCACATCTAGAGGCCTCCATAAATGCTTTATAGAAATGGAGTATGTGTTCAGCTTCCACTGCCAGAGTTGCTTGCTAAAACAGATCTTTCTAGCCGGGCGTGGTGGCTCATGCCTGTAATCCCAGCACTTTGGGAGGCTGGATCACGAGGTCAAGAAATCGAGACCATCCTGGCCAATATGGTGAAACCCCAACACTTTGGGAGGCCGAGGTGGGTGGATCACTTGAGGTCAGGAGTTTGAGACCAGCCTGGCCAACATGGTGAAACCCCATCTCTACTAAAAATACAACAATTAGCTGGGCCTGGTGGCGCGTGCCTGTAGTCCCAGCTACTCAGGAGACTGAGGCAAGAGAATCGCTCGAACCCAGGACGCAGAGGTTGCAGTGAGCTGAGATCGCACCACTGCACTCCAGCCTAGGCAATAGATGGAGACTAAGTCTTGGGAAAAAACCAAACAAACAAACTCAAAACAGTTCATCATGTTACTATGCCTAGTCAAGGACCTCAAACAATATAAAGTATGAATTTCTATACTTGGTTTCAAATCTCCCACATTCTATTAATATTATTAATTTTTGAGACGGAGTCTCACTGTCGCCCAGGTTGAAGTGCGGTGGCAAGATTTTGGTTTGCCGCAATGTCCACCTCCTGAGTTCAAGCAATTCTCCTGCCTTAGCCTCCTGAGTAGCTGGGTTTACAGGTGTGTGTCACCACACCTGGCTAATTTTTGTATTTTTAGTAGAGAAGAGGTTTCACCATGTTGGCCAGGCTGGTCTCAAACTCCTGACCTCAAGTGATCCACCAGCCTCGGCCTCCCAAAGTGTTGGGATTATAGGCATGAGCCACTGTGTCTGGCCCCACAATCTATTAAAATCAGGGCTTTTCTTTTTTTTGTTTAAGACTAGTCAAGTGCAGTGGTGGGAAGTGGAGCACAAGTCGAATAAGGAGTTTGGTCTGTAACTGACAGTGAACAATCACGATAACTTACTATCTCTGTATCAGCCTAAAAGGATCTTGAAGAGTTATTTGTACATTCATATCAAAGCAGTATTATTCACAATAGCCAAAAGGTGGAAATAACACAGACGGTATATACGTACAATGAAATACTATTTAGTCTTAAAAGGGAAGGAAATTCTGACACATCCTACAACATGGATAAACCACAATGAGATTATGCTATGTGAAATATGACAGTCACAAAAAGACAAATACTGTATGACACCACTTACATGAGATACCTAAAGTAGTCAAATTCATACAGACAGAACTAGAATGGTGGTTACCAAGGCTGGCTGGAAAATGAGGAATGAGAAATTGTTTAATGGGTGCGGGCTTTGTTTTGCAAGATGGAAAGAATTCTGGGGACTGGCCGCACAAGGTAAATGTACTTAATACTAACGAATTATTCACTCAAAAATGGCTAAGATGATAAAGTTTGTTGTGTCGATAAAAAAATTTAAAAATCTATTTCATCTTTCTCATGAAATCTTACTTTTTATTTTTCTCTCGTTTCTATTTTTCCCATTTCAGTTAGACTGATCTCTTCATTGTACTTCCAGTATGCCTCTTGAGCCTTTGCACCACGGTGTTTCTTCTCTGGAATGGTCTTTCATTATCACCCATCCATTTTCAAAAGGTTGCATGTGCTTTCGTCCCAAAGACATTACTTTATAGATCCAACCAGGAGTCGCATCCTCCATGTCATCCCTACTCTTTGAAACCACAGACCTCTCCCTTTTCTACACTACACAGAAGGGCCTACACATGGCTTTCATGCTTTAGCTTAGCCTCTCCGACCATACCTCTTAAGACCCTGAGGATCAGGGGGCGTTCTCTCACAGTTCTCCTGCACTTCTCTCCCATCCCAACACATACACATGATACTAGCGAGGAGCTCCGCACACAAGCTCCTCCAGTAAAAACGACGCACTAGGCAGTGCATCTCAACACATCAAATTACCGGCGCGCACAGGAGCCTGATGAGGCAAAACTGTGGGTCCTTCGGGATCCTTGAAAGCAGCACTATAATTTGCAGTTTTCTACCCTCCAAAACACTTTCCAGGCCGGATGTGGTGGCTCACTCCTGCAGTCCCAGCACTTTCGAAGACCCAAGCAGGCGGGTCACTTGAGGTCAGGAGTTTGAGACAAGGCTGGGAAACATGGTGAAACCCATCTCTACAAAAAAATACAAAAAGTACTTAGGAGTAGCGGTGCGCGCCTGTAATTCCAGCTACTCGGGAGGCTAAGGCAGGAGGATCACGTGAGCCTGGGAGGTCGAGGCTGCAGTGAGCCGTGATCGCGCCCAATGCACTCCATCCAGCCTGGGCGACGGCGGTGAGATCCTGTCTCAAAAGAATAAAAGCGACCACTTTCCTACTTATTATCCCAGAGAAACGCACGCGACGGAGGAGCGAAGGAGCGTTTATTTGTGGAGGCGCTCAAGTAAGAAACCCTGCTCGCAGGCCGACTCAAGGCTCTCCGAAGCCGTCTCAGGGCTGTCTCCCCTCCCCAAAAGGTAAAGAACCGTTACAAAGTTTACTTCCGGCACAAGCGTCCGCGCCTGCTCGGAAAAGGGAGAGTGGACGCACAGCTCTGTTACGGAAAGTCGCAGGGCACAATTTCCTTCGTTGCAGTCGCCTTGTAGGCGGCCGCACCAACCCAGAAGTGAAAGACCCTTTCCTTCGAGTATCAGACCCCCGACCAAAGGAAGTTCCACTTGGACGACTTTTACCCAGGGCTTCCCGACTTCTCTTTAGCTCTTCCTATCACGCTCCCTGCTTGCTGGTGCATTGTTGCTGTGGCCACTTAGTTCCGACCTTCCTTGTGTAACTCGAGTTTTGTCGCAACTTTCCAAGGGGCCTAACTACACTGGGGGCACCCTTTCCTGGAAAACAAACAAACAAACAAACAAAAAACCAAAACCTTTACCCTACGGGTACCCATCAGGGTCAACCAACGTTCTCCGTGAGGGGCAAAGCTCCCGGGGACTTTACGCCCGCGAAGCCTAACACGGCCAGGCCGGCGCGTGCGCGGGGCGTTACCATAGAGAGGCAACCGCCTCTCTGGTATCGGTTTACGCTCTCTATGGTGCAGCCGGGTCGGTGGCGGTAAGAAGAAAAAGGGGGACCGCACTGCGCAGGCGCCCTCGGCGTCTCTCTCGCTCTCTCGGTCTTTTTTTTTTTTTTTCCTTTTTTTTTTTTTTTAATCCCCGCACCAAGCGCTTAACCTCATTGGGGTGGAGGAGAAGGCGGCGGCTCTCTGGTCCGCAGCGGCAACAGTAACGAAAAACAGGGCTGTAAGTACCCGGTCAGGGGGTGGAGGGTCAGACCCGAGCCCTCCCGCGGCCCTGGCCCCTCCCGCGCAGTGGCGGGCGCCGGGTCTGGGTGGGGGCGATGTCCAGCGCTGTCATCGGCTCTTGGGTGCACTTTGGGGGGATGGGGCGGCTCTGAGGTGGGAGCCTGGCGAGGAGCGGGATGCGAGGGTTGTTTATCCAACCAGTAGGTCGCTGAACCCAGGCTGCTTTGCAGAGGGAGGGGATCGGCCGTGGGGTCAGTCGGCTTTGTGTGCCCCTCTCTGTTTCCCTTTTCCAGACCCCACCCGGGCCCCCTTCCTAACCCGAGTCTCCCCGGCCGGGTGGGAGAAGCCAGCGAGCCCGGGGCGCGTTTGAAAGGAAGGGAGGGGGCGAGGGAGAGAAACCCACAACAACTAGTCATCGGCGAGTGATGGGTGTGGAGAAAGATCCAGAGAGAAGGGGTGCCGGGAGGCGGGCGGCCCGGGCTCCCAACCGGGCCAGACAAAAGCTGCGCGAGCGGCGCCGAGCAGAGCGGCCGGCTTGATGGGATGCACAAGGTCCCCTTGGTCCCCGGGGCCTTCGAAGAGCTTCTTTCTGAAGCTGGGAAAGCGAACAAGTGCTGAGTTAAGCCTGTGCAGACTTCTCAACTTGCCTTTGTTGTTCTTTGGTATTGGCAGAGACGCTCTGACGAAGATGAGTGTGTGATCTTGCACGTTAGCCTGGCTAGATACAATGGAGCTAATCGAATTTTGCTTTCTATTTTCCGAGCTGCTGGGATGAGTGTGGGGCTTTCCAGAGTTTAAATTATTACATAATATTTTTAAAATAGTTGTTTCTAAAATTAAAAAAAAAATTAATGTGGAATCTGAAAGCACGCTGTGATGAGTTTGCAGCTGAGTTTGCAGCTGGGTGAGTTTCTGTGTAGTGGGGTGCTTTCGTTAAATACTGACCATTCGTAGAAACTGTGAGCTCTTTAAACATGATACTTTAATTTGTAGATGTGGCAATGAGAGCTTCAGATTCTCTAGTCCTTTGGAAGACAGTGATGCAGAAGAATCAGAAGCGAGAAATAGTTTCATGCCGTCACGTACCTTGGACCCTATTTGGGTGGCACAGAACGTTTTCAATTCTGGCATTAGAAATTGTTTTTATTGCTATGATCATTTACGACGTTAACTGATGTCTCGATATGAGGGGTCCTGGACTTTGCCTCTGTTTGCTCATCAAGGGAGTGGGAGAATAGCAACATTGATGTAGAGACCATATAGATAAAAGGTAGCACAATGCCTCAGAGTACTGAATATTATTTATTTTTTACCTTTGTTAAGAAAGATTTAAATTTTGATGATTTGGTTATCTTGTTAAATTGTGTAATACACCTTTTTAGCAGTTGTTACTCAAATCTCAGTTTCTATAATTCATTGTTTATTATGGGCTAGATGGTATTCATTGTTTATTATGGGCTAGATTGTAACACCATTTTAGACTTCTAAAGTTTTAGTTTTTATGAAGGAGTTTTCAGCCATAGCATTTAATTCTCCCAAGTAAGGTTAACCAAAGTCAGAACTCCTTAGAAAAGACTTTGTTGGTGGTGGAGGTATCAAATATTGTATCTCTGTGTTATAATTGAATTGGCAAATACAGAAGAGGCTTTTGCTAAGTTTGCACCATAAAGTTGTGTTAGAACGGAAAACCCAGATCTCCTAGTATGTCAAGCTTTTGAATTAACCTACCGATTAAACTTTATTTATGTAAAAGAGGTAAGCATTTTTTTTTTTTTAATTGATAGCAAGTGAAACTCTCAAGCCTGGTGTATTATGCTTCAGTAACTAGTGGGATAGATCTCTTTAAGTGTAGTTCAGATGATGGGAACTTGCTTTTTATAGAGCAAGATTTCAGACGCTTAAAATAGTTTGACAGGGATGTTGAGAAATGATTGGCCAGAAGAACATTAAGTTTGTCATTTAAGTGTGTTATATTTTGTTTACTGGTTTTATTTATTATTTATTTTTATTTTTGAAACAGAGTTTTGCTCTTGTCGCTCGGGCTGAAGTGCAATGGTGCAATCTCAGCTCACTGCAACCTCCATCTCCCGGGTTCAAGCGATTCTCCTTCCTCAGCCTCCTGAGTAGCTGGGATTACAGGCACCCACAACCATGCCCAGCTAATTTTTGTGTTTTTAGTAGAGACAGGTTTCACCATGTTGGCCAGGCTGGTCTTGAACTACTGACCTCCGGTGATCTGCCTGCCTTGGCCTCCCAAAGTGTTGGGATTACAGGCGTGAGCAGTCATGTTGGGCCCATGTTTACTGGTTTTAGATTGAGATTTTTTGCTTCAGTCTTGTTTATTTTCTTAAGTAGCTTAGTGTCATGATTTATAAGTTGAGTGAGATGGCTTCTTGGGCCTGAGACTTAAATTTACTGTTTAAGACCCGTCTATTCTTTTTTTTTTTTTTTTTTGAGACGGAGTCTCGCTGTGTCGCCCAGGCTGGAGTGCAGTGGCCGGATCTCCGCTCACTGCAAGCTCTGCCTCCCGGGTTCACGCCATTCTCCTGCCTCAACCTCCTGAGTAGCTGGGACTACAGGCGCCTGCCACCACGCCCGGCTAGTTTTTTGTATTTTTTTAGTAGAGAGGGGGTTTCACTGTGTTAGCCAGGATGGTCTTGATCTCCTGACCTCGTGATCCGCCCGTCTCGGCCTCCCAAAGTGCTGGGATTACAGGCTTGAGCCACCGCGCCCGGCCGAGAGACCCGTCTATTCTTAATAATCTTCTACTTAATAATTTTTAGATTATAATTTTTTTTTATTTTGTAGTGCTATTGGTAAATAGAAACATTTAAGTGATTACAAATATTAGGTTCAACTGAGTTACTGAAACTGTCAGTTTTGGTAACTACATCTAGTTGTCAAATAGTGGAAACAGTAGACAGAAGTAAAACTTAAATGTTTAAAAACAGAACATTTAAAATATCTCCTAGAAAACAAGAAAAGAGGCTGGGTGCAGTGGCTTACATCTGTAATGCTAGCATTTTGGGAGGCCAAGGCAGGCGGGTCGCATGGAGTTTGAGACCAACCTGGGCAACATGGTGAAACCCTGTCTGTCTGCAAAAAATACAAAAATTAGCTGGGGATGGTGGTGTGCACCTGTAGTCCCAGCTACTCGGAGGGAGGGGGGAATGAGGTGGGAGGATCGCCTGAGTCTGGGAGGCTGAGGCTACAGTGAGCTGAAATCATGCCACTGCACTATAACCTGGATGACAGAGTGAGACCCTGTCTAAAAACAAAAACAAAACAAGGGAAGGATCTGTTAGTCTTAAAAACAAAAACTAAGCGAAGTAGAAATCATTGATGATATAGTTTTTGGTTTGTAAGATGTAATTTTAAAAAATGAACTAACTGTTTTAGCCATTGCCAGCGGGGCATCATCGACAAAGTATGGGTATATGTGTTTGACTAAATGACCTCTAAATTGCCGGCATTTACTGCTTGTTTCTCGCTTGTTCTTCACCTCCCCAGGACTTTTCTGCCCCCTTTATGCCCAGACCATTACTGCCACACAGTGATTTTCCTCCCCACATTCTTATGACAGCCCTCCTCCCACCTCCCCTCATGGATCCTAAAGTTCTAGCTCAGGTGTGCTCAAATGGTGACATTTCTTCCGTAATACCTTTGTTAACTTCTGTCTTGTTTCCTGCCTGGAAGTTTCCTCACTCTTTGCTGCTTCCTGTTGTATATATCACCTTCCTGCTTGCTTAGATTCACTCTTGTGCATTTACTCTTCTCTAGATCTTTGAGGGCACAGGGAGTTTGTAGAACACAATGTGGTGTCCTCTGTTGCTTACTAAGTGACTAAGTGACTTGTATAACTAATGGAAACTGTAGAATGTATGAAAGAGTAAACAAATGTATCCTAATGTAGACTAATAAAATTTGAGCTTTGGAGGAGTTGTTAGAGGCCCAGTAGTCCAACATCTTTCCTTTTGTCTGCTACATTCTGATCATCAGTGTCAAACTGCAGGCATCTGTCCCTGGACAGGTCTTGGTTGCCAGAAATGTTTTTAGACTACTCCAGTCTGCTCCCTCCCTTTCACCTATTGACCTTAGTTATACTTCCTGAAGCAACCTGAATTAAGTCTGTTTCTTCTTCACATAATAGCCCTTCATATTTCCCATGACAGATATGACACTTCTAGACTTATTGATTGTTTATTAAACTCTCTCTAGAATTGAGCACCAGGTACAGTTGAAGAGACATCCATGGCCCCTGCACTTCAGGGGCTTGCAGTCTAGTTACGGAGACAACTATAACATGAATCGATGGCTGGTTATAATGCAAGTATGCAAACAGCCCTAAATCGTTAGTTCTTTCCTGGTTTGTTATGGCTCACCATGCTTTCTTTAGGCAACTCTGTTTTTTGTTTTGTTTTGTTTTTTTTTGAGACGGTTTTGCTCTGTTGCTCAAGCTGGAGTGCAGTGGCATGGTCACGGCTCACTGCAGCCTTGACCTTCTGAACTTAATCAATCTGCCTGCTTCAGCCTCTTGAGTAGCTGGGGCTACAGGTATGCACCACCACACCTGGCTAATTTTCTAAATTTTGTTTTAGAAATGTTTTGTAGAGATAGGGTCTCACCGTGTTGCCCATGCTGGTCTCGAACTCCTGGGCTCAAGTGATCCTCCTGCCTTGGCCTACCAGAGTGCTAGGAAGCCCGGCCCAACTGTTTTTTTTTCCCCCTGAGATGGAGTCTTGCTCTGTTGCCCAGGCTGGAGTGCTGTGGCGTGATCTCGGCTCACTGCAGCCTCCATCTCCCAGGTTCAAGCAGTTCTGCCTCAGCCTCCTGAGTAGCTTGGGACTACAGGCGTGTGCCACCATGCCTGGCTAATTTTTGTTGTATTTCTAGTAGATATGGGGTTTTACTGTGTTGAGCCAGGCTGATCTCAAACTCCTGACCTCAGGTGATCTCTGCCCGCCTCAGCCTCCCAGAGTGCTGGGATTACAGGAGTGACCCACCACCCCCAGCCGTTGTTTTTGGTGTTTTAATGTCCTTTAAATGTAGTGTCTGAAACAAAACAGAAGATATGACCTGACCAGAATATACAGCTGTTTTCTTCAGTTAGGAAACTGAATCAATGATTTTCAAATTTCCTTGTGCATTCTGGCTCTGCCACTTACAAGTGCTGTGATTTTAGGCCAGCTAAATAATCTCAATAATTTTAGTGTCTTCATCTGTAAACCGAGGGTGAGGGGAGGGCGGTGTTAATTGTAGCACCTACCTATGGGTTGTTGTCAGGATTAAATGAGATAATACATGTAAAGTGTTGAGGGCAGTGACGGGTATGTGTTAAGTGGGTAATACATGGTAGGAGTTAATAACCATGTAGTAATAGTTGCAGTAATCAAGTCACTGGACTCTCTTTGGGACCTTGTTAAAATACAAGCAGCCTGTTCTCATTATCTTCTACCCAGAGAATTTGTATGGTACCTGGGTGACCACAGTTTTAACAGTCCCCAGATGATTCTTAGATGACCCAGAGGTGGAGAACTCTGCACTTTACATGCATGATATCATTAGCTTTTAGAAATTAAAATTTTAAAATTCCCCAAGTAATAGATGAATAGATCTTCCTGAAAGATTCAAACAATGCAGATACAGGTAAAGGCATGGCTCCCAATTTCAGAGTCCTGGAGAAACACCCACTTAACCAGTTTGGAATGTATCCTTCTACACATTGTTACCCTTTTTTTGTAAATTTATAAATAAATGTCTTCATCATAATAATGGCCAGATTTAAAAGATAAAAATGATTTTTAGTGCACTTTTACAGTCATAATCTTTGTTCCCTTCCAAGTCCTATGAGATGGGTAGGGGAAATAGCATCACGATCCTATCAATTTGCAGATGAGAAATCAAGGCCTGCAAGTGAAATTCGCCCTGATTGATCTAGAATGAGAACTGGGCCTTCTGTCTCTCAGCCTAATGTCCTTTTCGTGTGAACCACACTGTTTCCTAGCTGCATCATCTCGGCTTCCATTGAAGTTGTGGCTCATGAAGTCTTCTAGTCTTTTTGCCATGCCAATAGCTGTCAAATCAGATTTCCTCCTTTGCCGTAGTGTGTATATACTTGCTTTTAGAAAAATACTACTTTTAGAGTAAAGAAAAGAAAAAAAATAGGAAAAAAAGTAAATTCAAGGTTTTATATTTTTGTGTATCTGTTAAAGATTGATCTTTTGGGGACAGAAATCTAGAACGGGCCTTGTGGCCATCTGATAGCATGGTGCGTTTAGGTGAGCCTGTCTTCATTTAGGATAGCTGAGGTCAGTGTAGGACTTTTCCTCACTGCTGTCCAATTAACTCTCCAGGCAGAATCAGTTAAATTTATTTAGTCTTACTCCAATAATGTAGCAATAATATGGAAAGTTGAGAGACCAGTGGAGGAAAACCACATCAGACCATTTCAACATGAGCTGTTACTTCCCAGCGTATCACTCTTTGAGACTGTCCATGTGTCCATTCTTTTTGTAAGTAATTTTAGGTCTTCCATGTTTTATGAATGGTTTTCTTATAATTACATAAGATATGTAATTTTAAGTTTTAATAGCTTTGTCATTTTGAGTTAATATGGCAAATGTTGGTAAACTGTTTGAGATTTTTTTTTGAGACAGGGTCTCACTCTGACGCCCAGGCTGGAGTGCAGTGGCGCGATCTCGGCTTACTGCAACCTCTGCCTCCCAGATTAAAGCAATACTCTTACCTCAGCCTCCCAAGTAGCTGAGATTACAGGCGTGCGCCACCATGCCCAGCTCGTATTTTTAGTAGATACTGGGTTTCACCATGTTGGCCAGGCTGGTCTCGAACTCTTGACCTCAAATGATCTACCTGCCTTAGCCTCCCAAATGCTGGGATTACAGATGTGAAGCACTGCGCCTGGGCTGAGAGTTTTGACATGAAGATTTTCTTTCTTTCTTTTTTTCTTAGCGAAAAGATACTTGCTCTGTCACCCAGGGTGGAGTGTGGTGGTATGATCATGGTTTACTGCAGTCTTGACCTTCCACCTCAGCCTCCTGAGCAGCTGCGATTAGCCAGGTGTATGCCACCACCCTTGCCAATTTTTGTATTTTTTGTAGAGACAGGGCCCCACTATATTGCCCAGACTGGTCTCAAACTCCTGGACTCAAGCAATCCTCCTGCCTCACCGTTCCAAAGTGCTGGGATTATAGGCATGAGCCACTGTGTCTGAGTAGTTATTTATTTATTTATTTTTTATTATATGTAATCCAATAGTGACTATCTTTTTTGTGTAGTTTCTCCTGTGTTATTCCCTTAGGATAAATTCAAAGAAGTGGGATTATTGAATTGAAGGGTATTTATGACCTTTTTTTTTTTTTTTTTTTTTTTTTTTAAAGAAGCAGAGTCTTGCTGTGTTGCCTAGTCTACTCGAACTCCTGGGCTCAATGATCCTCCCGCCTCAGCCTCCTGAGTAGCTGGGACAGTAGGTACACACCAGCACATCCAGCCTCATATTTATGACTTTTAATACGTATTGCCACTGGCTAACCAAAAATTTGTACCATTTAGTAATTTTCCCAGCAATCTAAGGATGTGCTAGTTTCACAAAAATGTTACCAACTTCTGGTGAATATAATTTAAGTATATTTTTGCTATTATATAAGGTGTAGCTGGTACATTATTTTTATTTTTCATTACTTTTTGTGTTTATTTTTAAAAAGAATAAGCAATCATGAGGGCTTTCAGTATGAAGAAACTGTATGAAACTCACATTGGGTATTACATGCAGGTGGTCTCTGTTACTTCCTAGGTTTCCAATCCTGTCTGGCATGACCAAAATTATTGCATTTCTTGATGGGCATAGAGGTGAATGCAGCCTTTGCTTTGTGGGACAGATTGTTGGAGTTAGACTGTCCACATCAGAATGTGATCTTACTACATTTTTGTGGCCTACTTTCTAGTGTTTCTTTAAACAGTTTTGTGCTAGGCTCCTGTGTAAAATATTTAGTAATCAGAATATCTGTGGGTGTGGGCAATACCTGTTTTTTTTTTTTTTTTAACAGATTCCCCAAGTGCTTCTGGGGCTACGCAAGTTTGAGAGCATTCTCTGGGGAGTACGTTTTAGCTAATTTTCTTCACTGACTGTGTCTTTCCTGTGGATAGAGGCAGACTCTGTTACAAACAGTAGCCCAGACATGCCAACAGAGGCCTGTTGTATAGAGAGAATGAATTGTGTAGCAGTGCCTTCCTAAATGAAGAGTAGCTGGGTTCGTTCTTGGAGCAATAAACCAGTCTTTCCTAAGAGAGTGGAACTGCATAAAAACAGCTCCTTCTCTGATGTTTCTCTGTGGTGCTGGTGGCTGTTTTATTTCAGTTCTGATAAGTCATAGTGTTTTCCCAACGCAAGCCATATCCTGCTCAGCCCTTGGTTGGCCTAAAGGTGGCACATAGATCTATTGTCACATGAGCAATTACCATGGGCTAGAACACTCATCATTTGCCAGGCAGTTGGATGGGTGCTAGAGGTATACTTCTGCCAGTTCTTACAGTCACATTTAAAGGCAGGTGCTATTGTCATTTTATAATGAGAGAAAGCAGAGACTTGGAGAAGTTGAGTAATTTGTTCATTGTCACACACCTGCAGAATAGCAGAATTTGGCTTTCAAAATCTTCAGCATGCTTTTCATTTGTCCCATTTTTTTTTTTTTTTTCCCAGCTCAGGTTGTTCTTCCTTCGTGAAGGTCAGTGGGCTGCCTTGGGGAAAGGTCTGCTCCCACTATCTGGCAGCATCTGGAAACCACTCGCTAGTCAGGAGGGATGTAGAGATGCAGACTTCCGACTAGGGTTTCCACGAGGATTAGATCAGTGACTGCACAGTTCTTTTTAGATTTGAGTTCCTGATATGAAATCTAACCTTAGACAATCCAGATAACTGGAGACCTGATAAAGTTTTTTTTCCTTTTAAGTGTTTTATTGTAATAAAATATACATAACATAAAATTGTCCATTTAAACCATTTTTTTGTATTATACTTTAAGTTCTAGGGTACATGTGCACAATGTGCAGGCTCATTACATAGTTATACATGGGCTATGCTGGCCCGCTGCACCCTTCAACCTGTCATTTCTATTAGGTATTTCTCCCAGTGCTATCCCTCTCCCCACCCCCTACCCCATGACAGGCCCCAGTGTGTGATGTTGCCCACCCTGTGTCCTAGTGTTCTCATTTTTCAGTTCCCACCTATGAATGAGAATATGCGGTATTTGGTTTTTTGTCCTTGTGATAGTTTGCTCAGAATGATGGTTTCCAGCTTCATCCATGTCCCTGCAAAGGACGTGAACTCATCCTTTTTTATGGCTGCGTAGTATTCCATGGTGTATATGTGCCACATTTTCTTAATTCAATCTATCATTGATGGACATTTAGGTTGGTTCCAAGTGTTTGCTGTTGTGAATAGTGCCACAGTAAACATACGTGTGCGTGTGTCTTTATAGTAGCATGATTTATAATCCTTTTTT
>NW_012102587.1:3850700-3857868 GCF_000951045.1 Mandrillus leucophaeus
AACGGGGAAAGGCACTACTTTTAGAACAGGTATTAGAGGCATTTTCAGGTCTTTTTTTAAAAATTAATTAGTTAATTCTTTTTTCTTTTGAGATGGGGTCTCACTCTGTCGCCCAGGTTGGAGTGCAGTGGCGTGATCTCGGCTCACTGTAACCTCCGCCTCCTGCGTTCAAGCGATTCTGCTGCCTCAGCCTCCCGAGTTGCTGAGATTACAGGCATGTGCTGCCACGCCTGGCTAACTTTTTTGATTGGGCAAAGAAATTAATTTTCAAATTACATTTTTTTTTTTTTTTTGAGATGGAGTTTCTCTCTTGTTGCTAGGCTGGAGTGCCACGGTGCAATCTTGGCTCACCATAACCTCCGCCTCCTGCGTTCAAGTGATTCTGCTGCCTCAGCCTCCCGAGTTGCTGAGATTACAGGCATGTGCTGCCACGCCTGGCTAATTTTGTATTTTTTAGTAGAGACGGGGTTTCTCCATGTTGGCCAGGCTGGTCTTGAACTCCTGACCTCAGGTGATCTGCCTGCCTTATTCCCCTCCCAAAGTGTTGGCATTACAGGTGTGAGCCACTGCGCCTGGCCTAAACCATTATTAAGTAGCATTAATTCATTTATGCTGTTGTGCCACCATTGCTATAATCTGTTTCTAAATCTTTTCCATCATCCCAAATGGAAACTCTGTAGCCATCAAGAAATTAACTGCCCATTCCTCTGTCTCCTAGCACCTGGTAACCTGTAATCTACTTTCTGACTCAATGGATTTGCCTATTCTGGATATTTCATGTAAATGGAATCATACCATATTTTCCTTTTGTGACTGGCTTGTTTCATTTGCACAGTGTTTTTTTGTTTTTTGTTTTTTGTTTTTCTGAGACAGAGTCTCGCTCTGTCGCCCAGGCTGGAGTGCAGTGGCACAATCTCGGCTCACTGCAAGCTCTGCCTCCCGAGTTGACTCCATTCTCCTGCCTCAGCCTCCCGAGTAGCTGGGACTACAGGCGCCCACCACCATGCCCGGCTAATTTTTTGTATTTTTAGTAGAGATGAGGTTTCACTGTGTTAGCCAGGATGGTCTAGATCTCCTGACCTCATGATCCACCCGCCTCAGCCTCCCAAAGTGCTGGGATCACAGTCGTGAGCTACTGCACCCGTCCCCATTTGTGCAATGTTTTCAAGGTTTATCTGTGTCGTAGCATGTATCAGAACTCCATTCTTGGCTGGGCATGGTGGCTCATGCCTGTAATCCCAGCATTTGGGGAGGCCAAGGCGGGTGGATCACCCGAGGTCAGGAGTTCAAGACCAGCCTGACCAACATGGTGAAACCCTGTCTCTACTAAAAATACAAAAAGTTAGCTGGGTATGGTGGTGCGTGCCTGTAATCCCAGCTACTTGGGAGGCTGAGGCAGGAGAATCGATTGAGCCTGGGAGGCGGAGGTTGCAGTGAGCCGAGATCATGCCACTGCACTCCAACCTGGGCAAAAAGAGCAAAACTCTGTCTCAAAAAAGAAAAAAAGAACACCATTCTTTTTTTTTATTGCTGAGTAATGTTCTATTTTATGGATATACCACATTTTGTTTATCCATTAATTTGTTGGTGAACGTTGGCTTGTTTCTGTTCTTTGGCTATTGTGAATAATGGTGCAGTGAACACTGTTGTACAATATCTGTTTCAATCTCTGTTTTCACTTCTTTTGGGTATATACCTTGGAGTGGAATTGTTGGGTCATTTGGGTGATTCTGTGTTGTAACGTTTTGGAGCAATTGCTGAACTGTTTTTTCACAGTAGCTGTACCATTTTACATTATGACTAGCTGTGTACAAGGGTTCCAATTTCTCCACATTCTCACCAACATATGTCATTTTCTGTTTTTTTTTTTTATTTTTAATTTTTATTATAGCCATTCTGTAATATAAGTAGTATCTTATTTTGGTTTTGATTTTCATTTTTCTAATGACTAAGATGTTAGGCATCTTTTCCTGTGTTTATTGGTCATTTGTATATCTTATTTGGAGAAATGTCTGTTCAAGTCTTATTTTTAAATTGAATTGTTTGCCTTTTTGTTTTTGAGTTTTACGATTGATTTATATCTTCTGGTTACAAGTCCTTTGTCAGATATATGATTTGCAAATATTTTCTCACACTGGGTAGGTTGTCTTTTCACTTTCTTAATAATGTCCTCTTTTGTTGCTTGTGTTATCTCCTTTTTTGTTTTTTTATTCTTTTTAAAGTTACTTCTTACAGGAAGGATTTTTTTTTCTTAAGAAAATTAAAAAAATTTTTTTTTTGAGATGGAATGTCACTTTGTCGCCCAGGCTGGGGTGCAGTGGCATGATCTCAGCTCATTACAACCTCCACCTCCTGGGTTCAAGCCATTTTCCTGCCTCAGCCTCCTGAGTAGCTGAGATTACAGGCATGCACCACCATTCCTGGCTAATTTTTGTATGTTTCATAGATACGGAGTTTCACTATGTTGGCCAGGCTGGTCTCAAACTCCTGACCTCAGGTGATCCACCTGCCTCGGCTTCCCAAAGTGCTGGGATTATAGGCGTGAGCCACCATGCTGGCCTAATTTTTTTTTAAGCTTTGTGTTTATGTTAGCATATCTAAGAATTTATTGCCAAATTCAAAGTAATGGAGATTTATCCATATGTTTTCCTCTAAGATTTTATAATTTTAGCTCTCACTTTGAGATCCTTGATCCATTTTGATTTAATTTTTGTACATGGTGTGAGGTAGGGGTCTGACTTCATTTTTTTTCATGTAGATAGCCCATTGTACTAGCACCATTTGTTGAAGACCAATATAAACGTTTTAATTACTTATTTTCTGTATCACTGAGTGACATTTATAGTTTGCTTTGGGATTTTGATTTCATTTCCTATCCTCTCAACCTCCTCCTCTTTTCCTTATTTTCTTCCCTCAAAACACAAAATGTTTTGTGTGTTATTGTTTTGCTGCTTGATATATGAGGCACTTAATAAATAAGAATTCCCCTCCTTTCTTTTAACTTTGTGTAGTTAACTTTTAAATAGTTTGTGTCCCAAAAACAGATTGTAAGGACCTTCGGAGTAGGAGAGTATATGTTCTGTTTCTTTCTTTCTCAATTTCCTCTTCTCTTGAGGAGAGGACATCACTCTGGTGTCTAGTCTAGTACCATACAGGTGATATGCTTAACCTATATTGACTGAATTGTGAAGCTGAACATAGATCTATGTGAATACATTTGGGGTAGTTGCAGAAAATCATTCTTAAAAAATTACTGGTCAGTGTATTAAAAAGTTCTTCAGAATTTTTTACTCTGGTCCTTTTAAGTCATTTTCCCAAATGTAGGGATTGACAATAGTATCTTGGTCTTTCAAATGCCTTAGGACTTTTGTGTGTGTGTGACACATGGTATTTGGGTAAGCTCTAGTTAGGTAGCACAATATAGGGCTCATTTTATGGATGTCTGAAATTTAAAAAAAATTTATTATTATTATTGTTATTTTTTTGAAATGGAGTTTTGCTCTTGTTGCCCAGGCTGGAGAGCAATGGCGTGATCTTGGCTCACTGCAACCTCCGCCTCCTGGGTTCAAGTGATTCTTATGCCTCAGCCTCCTGAGTAGCTGGGATTACAGACATGAGCCACCTCATCCTGCTAATTTTGTATTTTTTTAGTAGAGACAGGATTTCACCATATTGGTCAGGCTGGTCTTGGACTCCTGACCTCAGGTGATCCACCTGCCTCGGCCTCCCAAAGTGTTGAGATTACAGGTGTAAGCCACTGTGCCCACCCTAAAATTTATTATTATTATTATTATTATTTGAAATGGAGTCTCACTCTGTCACCCAGGTTGGAGTGCAGTGGTGCAATCTTGGCCCACTGTAATCTCCACCCCCCGGGTTCAAGCAGTTCTTCCTCAGCCTCCTGAGTAGCTGGGATTACAGGTGCCTGCGCTGTGCCTGGCTAATTTTTGTATTTTTAGTAGATACAGGGTTTCGCCATCTTGACCAGGCTCGTCTTGAACTCCTGACCTTGTGATCCACCTGCCTTAGCCTCCCAAAGTGCTGGGATTACAGGCATGAGCCACCGCGCCTGGCCTCAAAAATTTATTATTTTTTTAGAGACAAGGTCTCATTATATTGCTCAGGCTGATCTCAAACTGCTGGGCTCAAGCAGTCTGCCCGCCTGTGCCTCCCAAGGGGTTGGGATTATAGGCATGAGCCACTGCGCCTAGCCTGAAAATTTGTTAAGTATTTATTTAAGATTCTGGTAACTGAATTTTGAATTGAGAATATACTTATTTTAGAGGTTATTTTGTATATCTAGATCTTGCTTTTTCATTTTTGACAAATACTCTTAGTTTCAAAAATTATTTTGAGTTTGAGCAATGAGTATGTATTACTTTTCTAACAAAAAATTAAAATAAACAGCCTTAGAAAATTCTTGTCTGGAAATTCCAAAAGTTAACTAGTGAAGTCTCTGATCTTTCTCTCCGAATCTGTGTTATCATAGTTCCCTCCATCACTCTCTTTAGTGTTCGGTAGTGGCTAATGTTACTTGCCCTAAGAGATCAGACCTCCCTGGGGAGTCCATTTTGTAATCTACAGTCCAGATGTCAAAGAAGGGAAAGATTCAGCTTGAAGGTTGGCCTTTGCTTTTTGTTTTCCAGTAAATTTTGACTCTTAAGTAGGTATTTCTTATTATCTTGTTATGTAAACACTTTTATTATCTGAGGTGTTGGTTATTCATCTGTTGTCTTTTTTAGAAGCTATTTATTATTAACAGTGGAAACAAAGGAAGGAATTATTGTATTCTCTTTAATTCCAAGCAACATAACAACATCAGAGAGGCCAGAGCAAATACAGTATTTCATATGCTTTCCAGATAATTGTCAATCAACAGAGGGATTTCTCCCTTCCCTCCCCTCCCCTGCCCTCCCCTCCCCTTCCCCATTTCCCCTTTCCTTTCCTCTTTCCTTTCCTCTCCTTTCTCCTTTCTTTTATTTTCCTTTCCTTTCCTTTCCTCTCCTTTCTCCTTTCTCGTTTCTCCTTTCCTTTCCTTTCCTTTCCTTTCCTTTCCTTTCCTTCCCTTCCCTTTCCTTTCCTTTTCCCTCTCCTTTTCCCTCTCCTTTTCCCTTTCCTTTCCCCTTTCCTTTCGCCTTGCCTTGCCTTGCCTTTCCTTTCCTTTCCTTTCCTTTCCTTTCCTTTCCTTTCCCCTTTCCTTTCCTTCCTTTTCCTTTTCCTTTCCTTTTCCTTTTTCTTTCCTTTCCTTCTCAGACGCAATCTCACTTTGTTGCCCATGTTGGAGTGCAGTGTGGTGTGATCATAGCTCACTGCTGCCTGGAACTCCTGGCTCCAAGTGATCCTCCCTCCTTGGCCTCCTGAAGTGCTGAGATTGGATTGTAGAAGTGAGCCACAGTGCCTAGCTCTCTAAGAGAGTGATTTAACAAGAGTTTAAACCCACTTAGTAGGAAGCATGATTTTTGCCAGGGAGAGTAGGAAGGAGGGATGCAAACTTTTTTACTACCTCTATCCTTCTTTATGGAGAAGTTGGACTGGTGTGTATCTGAATCTATAGCTATTGCTATACTTTTGTGCATATATTTTGTCTAAAAAGTTTGACAGAAGAGGCATTCTTTTTATTTAATAAATTATTCTCCAGACATGGGATCCTATTCTGAGGAAGGTAGCCCTCTAAAAAATGCCCTCAGTGTGAGCTGTCTGGACTTACTGCTGATTGAGCGTACCTGTTGGCAGTGATTGGTGTGCCAGGCAGATTTCTTGTGATCTGTGACTGTGTTTCTAAAGTAAACATAGTGAGGAAAGCTTGCCATTCTGTCTTTCTTTTCAGAACATGCAGTAGATTTCTGAAGTGGCCAAAAGAGAATTTGTTTGGACAGAGGGACAGTATTTAGTTTAATTGTAGAGTTACTGATTTTATGGAGTCATGAAAGAATGACTAAGCACTGGGAGATTAGGAATGTCTCATTGTAATCATCTGGTTACTAGACCTCTTTTGGGGTGGGGTAGGGAGACTGGAGGTGATGCAGAAAGGCTGTACACAAGGCATTAATGAGAAATGGACCTAAAAACAGAGAGTCTTTAATGAAACTGCTGACATTAAAATAAGAGCATTATTCTAGGGTATATCCTAGGTAATTACTAGAGATTGAACAAACTGTATAACTTAATCAAAATCTTCATTCAACAAACTTTGCTGTTATGCTTAAGGGCAGAGAGAAAGGCTGTTAAGCCTTGTTTCCAAGGAGCTCCATGCCTTAGAGGGAAGGCAGACGAGTAATGGTTATTATTCTGTGTATTAAGCGTGCTACTATGGGATAACTGAAGAGGGATGGGATCCTAATCTGGGGCTAGGGGAAGAGATGTGGCCCCTTCCTGTTTTGGCCTGAAGGATGTGAGGCCGTGAGCCAGGTGCACACTCTCCTGGTGGGGTACTCTGGGGTCTGTTTCGTTGTCTTCCATTTTTGAGAGAGCAGTGTTGGCTGGGGACCTAGCTTGTCACCATAAGACAAGGAGATTGACCTTTGGCTATAGTAATGTCGTGGTCTCATTTTGAGAAGTGGCCGCAGATAAGAGGCAAGAAAGCACTCTTGCTGAGAGAAGAAGGCTGTTTGAAACTAACGTGTTGTAGAGAGTCCTAAATGTTGATGAAATCAGGACTCTTGTATTTTCAGATCCTTACTTGAATTATAAACTGGTCAGTGATTCAGTTTTGGATTTTGCAGGGCAGGGGTTAGACATTGTTCTTTTAGGAAACTTGTTGCTGTTGTGTTTGCTTCTGAATAGTGATGGCATTATTATTTTGAATTGTAGTTACAAGTTTATTATGTGCATTATTGAACATAGAAGTTTTAAGAAGGTATCTAAGGGATATATTTGTTTCTCTTTTTATTATGAGTGAATGTAAATGTATTATAGTTATATGAGAATTCGCTTCATCTTGCTCAAATTATCCAGAAGTGAGAAATAGGACTATTAGTTAAATGCATGAAATTTTAATATTATAGCTGTAGCCCAGGCTGGAGTGCAGTGGCACCATCTCGGCTCACTGCAAGCTCTACCTCCCAGGTTCACGCCATTCTCCTGCCTCAGCCTCCCCAGTAGCTGGGACTGCAGGCGCCCACCACCGCACCTGGCTAATTTTTTTGTATTTTTAGTAGAGACAGGGTTT
>NW_012102587.1:3857918-3868861 GCF_000951045.1 Mandrillus leucophaeus
GTTTCACCGTGTTAGCCAGGATGGTCTCGATCTCCTGACCTCGTGATCTGCCCGTCTTGGCCTCCCAAAGTGCTGGGATTACAGGCGTGAGCCACCACGCCTGGCCAACCAATGTTATTAATTATATTCATGAAAAAAAAAAGCCCATATATATATATACACACCCATACATATATACATATATGCACACATACCTCCCTCCATTTTTGTACAGATCGTGGCTGATTATAGACTACTTTTGCATTTTGCTTTTTCTTTTCCTTTTTTTGGGACGGAGTGTCACTCTTGTTGCCCAGGCTGGAGTGCAATGGCATGATCTCGGCTCACTGCAACCTCCATCTCCCAGGTTCAAGTGATTCTTCTGTCTCAGCCTCCCAAGTAGCTAGGATTACAGGCATGCGCCACCATGCCTGGCTAATTTTGTATTTTTAGTAGAGATGGGATTTCTCCATGTTGGTCAGGCTGGTCTTGAAATCCTGACCTCAGGTGATCCGCCCACCTTGGCCTCCCAAAGTGTTGGGTTTACAGGCATTAGCCACCGTGCCCAGCCGCATTTTGCTTTTTTGAAACTTAGTATATCTTGGAAATCATTCTACGTCAGTACATTAAAGACTTCCTCCTTTTTTTTAATGAATAGTATGACTGAATAGTACGCTGTTGCATGGCATATCATGATTTCCTGAGTCCGCTATTGGTGAACATTTAGTTTTATCTAATCTTTTGCTTTTATAAACAATGCTGCATAGAATAATTCTATAATATATTATTTTTGCACATATAGGAATAAATTCCCAGAAGTTCGACATTTTGGGTTAAAAGTTATGTGCCTTAACATTGATATAAATAGATATTAGATATTCCCAGATTATTCACCTTGGAAGTTTTAATGAAATTCAGTGTGCAATATAGATACGTTTTTGTTTGTTTGTTTGTTTTTTGAGACAAAGCTCTATCGCCCAGGCTAGAGTACAGTGGCACCATCTTGGCTCACTGTAACCTCTGCCTCCTGGGCTCAAACCATTCCCCCATCTCAGCCTCCCAGGTAGGTGGGACTACAAGTGCATACTACCATGCCTGGCTGATTTTAATATTGTTTATTTTATTTATTTATTTAATTTAATTTTATTTGTTTTGAGATGGGATCTTCCTCTGTTGCCTGGGCTGGAGTGCAGGGTCGTGATCTCGGCTCACTGCAGCCTCTGCCTCCAGGGTTCAAACAGTTCTCCCACCTCAGCCTCCCGAGTAGCTGGGATTACATGGGCATGCCACCACACCTGGCTGATTTTTGCATTTTTACTAGAGACAAGGTTTCACCATGTTGACCAGCCTGGTCTGTAACTGTTGACCTCAGGTGATCCACCCGCCTCGGCCTCCCAAAGTGCTGAGATTACAGGTGTGAGCCACTGTGCCCAGCCTGAGATATGTATTTTAAAAATACATTTAAAAAATGTAATTTCAGGCCTGGCGTAGTGACTCATGCCTGTAATCCCAGCACTTTGGGAGGCTGAGGTGGGCAGATCACGTGGTCAAGAGATTGAGACCATCCTGGCTAACATGGTGAAACCCCGTCTCTACTAAAAATACAAAAATTATCTGGGCCTGGTGGCATGTGGCTGTAGTCCTAGCTACTTGGGAGGCTGAGGCAGGAGAATTGCTTGAACCCAGGAGGCGGAAGTTTCAGTAAGCCAAGATCGCAGCACTGCACTCCAGCCTGTGACAGAGCAAGACTCCATCTCAAAAAAAGTGAATAAATAAATAAATAAATAAATAATTTCAAAATGGTGCAGAAACATGTCATGTGTCATTTTTTGAGTGAAAACATGACCATAGTTCAGTGATCAAAGGCAAATTGGTCACTCTTCTCATTTCTTTCTTTTTTTTTGAGACATAGTTTCACTCTTGTTGCCCAGGCTGGAGTGCAGTGGCAAGACTCAGCTCACTGCAACCTCTGCCTCCCGAGTTCAAGCGATTCTCCTGCCTCAGCCTCTTGAGTTGCTGGGATTACAGGCATCCACCACCATGCCTGGCTAATGTTTTTTATTTTTAGTAGAGACAGGGTTTCACCATGTTGGCCAGGCTGGTCTCAAATTCCTGACCTCAGGCAACCCACCCGCCTCGACCTCCCAAAGTGCTGGGATTATAGGCGTGAGCCACCTCGCCCGGCCTCTTCTCATTTCTTGTTTGCTTTTCTGTTTTGACTTGGCAAGAATTTTGTGACTGGACGAGGCAGGAATAAGTTTTGTTTCCTTGTAGGTGTTACCAATACTGCCTTCTAGAGATGAGTACTAGATACAGAAGATTTACTGAATAATTGCTTCTGTGTGTGTGTGTGTACGTGTGTGCACGTGTGTTTCTTTCTAATATGGTGATCTACCAAACTTTCTGTGGTTTTCAATACTTGTAGTAATGGATGATGATTGTGATATCAGGATTACAATTTGATTTAACTTTAAAAACAACTTTCTGGTATTTATTGGATAGATTATGATTTAACTAAAAAGAATAGGAATAGAGGCTGGGCGCAGTGGCTCATGCCTGTAATCCCAGCACTTTGGGAGGTGGAGGCGGATGGATCACTTGAGGTCAGGAGTTCGAGACCAGCCTGGCGAACATGGTGAAACCCTGTCTCTACTAAAAATGTAAAGTTAGCTGGGCATGGTAGTGTGCACCTGTAATCCCAGCTACTCAGGAGGCTGAGGCAGGGGAATAGCTTGAACCTGGGAGGTGAAGGTTGCGGTGAGCCAAGATCATGTCACTGCAGTCCAGCCTGGGTGACAAGAGGGAAAACACAGTATTAACATTTTGGTGTGTTCCCTTCCATACGTTTTCTATGCATGATGCATATAAATAAATACTTTTTAATTTTTTTTTTTTGAGATGGAGTTTCGCTCTTGTCACTCAAGCTAGAGTGCAGTGCCGCAGTCTTGGCTCACTGCAACCTCTGCCTGCCGGGTTCAAGTGATTCTCCTGTCTCAGTCTCTCAAGTACCTGGGATTACAGGTGCCCGCCACCATGCCCCGCTAATTTTTGTATTTTTAGTAGAGACGGGGTTTCACCATTTTGGCCAGGCTGGTCTCAATTTCCTGACCTGAGGTGATCCTCCGGCCTCAGCCACCGAAAGTGCTGGGATTACAGCTGTGAGCCACCGCTCCTGGCTTAGTTTGCTTTTCTAATTGTTTTCTGGATTGCTTTTTTCACTAAAATGATTGCAGATATCATTACAGACCAATAAGAACAGATTTTTTATTTTTATTTATTTATTTATTTTTTGAGACGGAGTCTCACTCTGTCACCCAGGCTGGAGTGCAGTGGTGCGATCTCGGCTCACTGCAAGCTCCGCCTCTTGGGTTCATACCATTCTCCTGCGTCAGCCTCCCGAGTAGCTGGGAATACAGGTGCCCACCACCACACCCGGCTAATTTTTTGTATTTTTAGTAGAGACGGGGTTTCACAGTGTTAGCCAGGATGGTCTCAATCTCCTGATCTCATGATCCGCTCCCCTCTGCCTCCCAAAGTGCTGGGATTACAGGCTGAGCCACTGCACCTGGCAAGAACAGATTTTTTATTATCATTCTTGGTAACTGCATGGTTTTCTGTTGTTTGGTGTCCTGTAGTTTATTTCCCAATTCCCTATTCATTAACGTTTAGGATTATTTCATTTAAAAAGGATGACCAAAATAAAGAAAGAAAAAAAAGAATTAAAAGAAAGGATGACCAGCTGCAATGAACAACTTGATATGTTCAGTTTAGTATACCTTTTTTTTTTTTTTTTGAGATGGAGTCTCGCTCTGTCAGGAGCCCACGGCACCCAGCCCATTTCGGCATACTTGATAAATTATTTCCTTAGATGCATTCTTAGATTTGGACTGGTTGGATCAAGAGATGTTGCCAAATTGTCCTATATATTATTACTTTTTATTTTCATCAGCAGTGCATTAAATTGTTTATTTGATTATATTCAATTACATTCCTTTTTTTTTTGAGACAGGAGTTTTGTTCTGTCACCCAGGCTGGAGTGCAGTGGTGTGATCTTGACTTTGCAAACCTCTGCCTCCCTAGTTCAAGCGATTCTCGTGCCACAGCATTGGGAGTAGCTGGTATGACAGGCATGCGCCACCACACCTGGCTAATTTTTTGTATTTTTAGTAGAGACGGGGTTTCACGATGTTGGCAAAGCAGGTCTCGAATTCCTCACCTCAAGTGATCCACGCGCCTCAGGCTCCCAGAGTGCTGGGATTACAGGTGTAAGCCATTGTGCTTGGCCTCAATTACATTCTTAAGTGACCGTTTTTGAAAATGTAGGACTAGAGTGATGGTTAGGTCTTTTGATATGTTAAGGAAAACCATGTTAATGTTGAATAGGAATAAGTTTATGTTGGAAAAATATTGAGGCAATCACAACTCATTTTGGAAACCGAGCTGCTGTATGTAGTACAACCCAGTTTACACTAACATTGTTAAGGCACAGCTCTCTTTTTGCACCTTTCTTTTGGAATTTATTTTTTGTAAGTCCATAAAACATAACTATAAAAATTTCATTTTAGTAAAAGCAGTGTCTTTCTATAGCTTATCTGAGAAATATAGCAAATTTTTGTTAGGTATAAGCTTAGTAAAGTACAGACTTAAAAGTATATGAGCTTGAAATATGATTGAATAGTGGTAGACAGGGTATGAAATTTCACAGTGTTTCATAGTATATAAAATTGTATACAGTGTATAAAATTGCTTATTTTATAGTATATGAAATTATCTTTTCAGTAGCCTTTGTCATTGCTCAGGTGACGTTCCACATTATTTTTCCCTGACAGGTCACTTAAATTGCATTGAAAGGGTTTGAAGTAACATAATAAGATCTAAATTGTCAATGAATAAATGAATCTCTAAAGCCCAAAACGAAGTTCTCTTTCTTTAGCAGACACAGAGTTCCTTATCTTTGAAGGTTGTCTATGACTCTGCACATTTTCCTCGTCCATCAGATTCGTACTGAGGAGTATGAATCTTGCCTAAGCAAGGTAAATATGCTTGGATGGTGAGGGACAATAAGCAAGGCCTGCATTCTCATGCTCAGGTACACCTAAGGTGTAGCTTTATCTAGTGTTGCCCTTATATTTGTTTCACTGTTGTAGCCTTTCTTTTATCCATGTTTGCTAAGGAATTAGAAAAGTAGAGCCCTGCAGGAAAGCATCTTGATATACTGTGGTAGAATAGATTATTTACTTGTCTCTCTCTCTGCAGTGAACATGGAGCTTGTGGAGGGCAGTGCCTGGCAGATTGCCTGGTACATTAGGTACTCCATGAACTTAGGAAACTGGGACCAAGAGCCTTTTCATTTCATGTCTGTCTTTCCACTTTTTTCTTCTTTTGTTTTCTTTAACTTCTTATTTTGAAATAATTATAGATTCACAAGCAATTGCAAAAAATGTACGGGAGTTCATGTTTACCCTTCACCCAGTTTCCCCCAATGGTTATGCATATTTTGTTGTTTCTCTTCTTTTTCTTTCCCTATGTTTTCCTAGTTTTCCTCTCTTTTTCCTATTTTTGATCATGCTTTTGGCTTACCATTGGCATCTATGGGACGTCCTGAACTCTCTGAACTAAATGTTGCTGATTACTGTCCTAAGCTACTTATGGGAATGCATGTGATGGTTCTTTCTCTTCATTTATTCTTTGTGGATCACTTGCTCAGTATGTGGTGCTGGGCCAGGTGCTAGTTGTTCCTCTGTATTCAAGCTTTTTGGCTCTTATTTTGAGAACATTAAATATGGTGCATATATCTTTCTTTTGTAGGTCTTTTTCCTAAATGATATGTATGTCTAAAGTACTCAGAGATGTGTGTCTCTTTTTGGTGAGAAGAAGGAGCTGCATTTTGGTGAAAATAGCCCTGAATTTTGAGTTAGAAAGCAAAATTCAAATCTTGGTTCTGGCCAGGCGTGGTGGCTCACATCTGTAATCTCAGTGTTTTGGGAGGCCAGAGTGGGAGAATCACTTGAGGCCAGGAGTTCGAGACCAGCATGGGCAACATAGGAAGACCACATCTCTCTAAAACAAAACAAAACAAAAAAGGAATCGAAATCCTGGTTCTGTTTCATACTTGCTGTGTGACCCCAGAAGTCACTTTGCTTCTGAATCTTTTCTTCTCTGTAAAATAGGCATTATAATTATAATCTGACAGATTTTGTAGGGGATAGAGAAAGTAGCATTTGTATGATCACTTAACAGATTGGAAGGTACTGCTTCAAATATGAAGTAGCTATGCTTATTTTATTGATGAAATGAAAGGCAAGTTTTAAACTATTGGTGTATTAATTATTTATAGCTTGACTTCTTTATTCGGTAACACAGAAAGACTTCTCTTGTTTTTTTAAACCCTCATCCTTCTTACACCTTCTGTCTTCACATTAAATACCCAGGACTTAATAGAGTTTTGTTTTTTTTCAACTGGGTATAACCTAGCTCCCTTGGGAAATTTGGGATGGCCATGTCAGCTGTCATACTGTATCAAATGACATATCAGATTTCTCTTCTCTCTCTCTCTCGTTTTTTTTTTTTTTTGAGATAGAGTCTCGCTCTGTCACCAGACTGGAATGCAGTGGTGCCATCTCAGCTCACTGCAGCCTCTGCCTCCCGGGTTCAAGCGATTCTCTTGCCTCAGCCTCCTGAGTAACTGGGACTGTAGGCACTGCCACCATGCCCAGCTAATTTTTGTATTTTTAGTAGAGATGAGGTTTCACCATGTTGGCCAGGATGATCTTCCCGCCTTGGCCTCCCAAAGTGCTAGGATTACAGTTGTGAGCCACCGGGCCTGGCCTGTTCTCTTATTTTCTTATTCACCTAAGTCTGGAGATTTTTCTGTTTCGTGAACCTCTTAGAAAATCTGTCAAGCAGGCTGGGCGCGGTGGCTCACGCCTGTAATGCTAGCACTTTGGGAGGCTGAGGTGGGCGGATCACCTGAGATCAGGAGTTCAAGACCAGCCTGGCCAACATGGTGAAACCCTGTCTCTACTGAAAATACAAAAATTAACCAGGCCTGGTGGTGGGTGTCTGTAATCCTAGCTACTTGGGAGGCTGAGGCAGGAGAATCGCTTGAACCTGGGAGGCGGGGGTTGCCGTGAGCCGAGATTGTGCCACTGCACTCCAGCCTGGATGACAGTGCGAGACTCCCTCTCAAAAAAAAAAAAAAAAGAAAGAAAGAAAATCTCTCAAGCCAGCATATGTGCTCCTTTGTGCTTAGCTTTTTAGTGGATTTCACTGTTAGAAACCAGCTATTCATGTGTTACCAGAAACATTTTTATTTTTGAAGGGAGACTTTCTTTTTATTTGTATATGCACATGGAATACTTAGTATAGAAAGTCATAAAATGAAAATTTTAACATTGAAATAATTGACAATTTTTTTTTTTTTGTAAACCTGATCTAGATACAGGCAAACTTTTAAATCATTAAGGTACAAACATTTATAGAACACCCCTTCCAATAATAGTAGGATACACATTGTTCTGAAATACATATGGAACATTTCAGGATAGACCATATGTTATGCCATAAAACAAGCCTCAATTAATTTAAAGGATGGAAATCATACTATGTTCTCTGACCATAATGAAATGAAATTAGATATCAATAACAGAAGGAAATTTGGGAAATTCAGAATATGTGAAAATTAAACTACACAAACTGAAATCACCAATGATTCAAAGAAAAAGCCACAGGAAAATTGGAAAATACTCTGAGATGAAGACAAAATATATCATATCATGATGATGATGGTTGCAAACAATGTGAATGTACTTTATACCACCGAATTAATTGTATGTTTAAAAATAGTTAAAATGGCAAATCTTATGTATGTTTTGCCACAATTGAAAAAACAAAAACAAACAAAAAAACCCTGGGCTGGGTGCGGAGGCTCATACCTGTAATCCCAGCACTTTAGGAGGCCAAGGCAGGTGGATCACCTGAGGTCAGGAGTTCAAGACCAGCCTGGCCAACATGGCGAAACCCCATTCTACTAAAAATACAAAAAATTAGCTGGGCTGGGCATGGTGGTGGGTGCCTGTAATCCCAGCTACTTGGGAGGCTGAGGCAGGAGAATAGCTTGGACCCAGGAGGTGGAGGTTGCAGTGAGCCCAGATCACATGACTGCCCACTGCATTCCAGTCTGGGTGGCAGAGTGCCACTCCATCTCAAAAAACAACAAGAAGAAGAAAAAAAACCCTGCCACTCGTTTTTCAACAATGAATGTTTATTGAGGGCCTACTATGCTTCATGCAAAAAACAAAGCAATGTATCATAAGCTAGGGGATACAGCAAAAGCATTGCCCAGAGGGAAATTTATAGCTATAAACGCTTGAATTAAGAAAAGAAGAAAGATGTCAAATCTTCCACCTTAAGAAACTAATAAAAGAAGAACACACTAAATCCAAAGCAAGCAGAAGGAATATAATAATAAAAACTGGAATAGAAATAAATGAAATAGAGGGAAAAAAAAGTAGGGAAAATCAAACCCAAAATAGGTTCTGTGCAAAGATCAACAAAATGGACAAACCTTGAGCTAGATTAATAAATTAATAAAATGAGGAACGAAAGAAAGGACATCACTACTGACCTTACATGGAAATTAAAAAAGATTATAAGGAAATACTAGGAACCATTTTATGACAACAAGTTAGATAACACATATGAGATGTATGCAGTCTTTGAAAGACACTACTGAAATTGACTCGAAAAGAAATAAAGTCTTTTTTGTTTGTTTGAGATGGAGTCTTGCTCTGTCACTCAGGGTGGAGTGCAGTGGTACAATGGTGGCTCACTGCAGCGTTTGCCTCCTGGGTTCAAGCAATTCTCCTGCCTCAACCTCCCCAAAAATAGAAAATCTGAATAGACCAATAAAGTAAATAGATTGAATTAACAATAAAAAAGCCCCTCCCAAAAAAGCTCGGGTCCAGATAACTTCGCATTTTGTGATTCCACCAAATATTTAAAGAAGAATCAACACAAATTCTTCACACGCTCTTTCAAAATAAAGAAGAGGTGTTACTTTCCAGTTTATCCTGTGTGGACATTATTAGGCTGATACTAAAACCAGGCAAAGACATCAGAAGACAAGAAAACTACAGAACAGTATTCTTTATGGATGTAGGTGTAAAATACCTCAACAAAATACTTGCAAACTGAATATAGCAACATATCAGAAGAATTCTATACTGTAACCGAGTGGGAATTATCCCAGGAATGCAAAGTTGGCTTAATATCTGTAAATTAATGTAACATGCCATGTAATAGAATAAAGGACAAGACCAACATGAACATCTCAATAGCGGCAGGAAAAACATTTGATTAAATCCAACATTGTTTCATGATAAAAAACATTCAACAAATTAGAAATGGAAGGGAACTTCCTCAGTGTGATAAACCATCTGTGAAAACCTACAGCTAATATCATACTTAATGATAAGACAGAATGCTGTCCTAAGATTAGGAACAAGACATATAGTCATTATAATTTTTAAAAATTTATATATAGAGAGATTTTTTTTTTGAAGGAAAATTTGTATTTTAATTATTTTTATGTACAGAAAACTCAACAGTGTACATTTAATGCAGCTTAGTGGCAAGTTCTTTAGCCTTTGCCTTTTCGAGCTTGGCGATACGAGCCACAGACTTGGGACCCAGGACATTGCTGCCCCAGTGACGGCGGATCTCATCGTATCTGTCGTTGTAATTGGTCCTGATAGCTTCCACCAGCTTAGCCAAAGCGCCTTTGTCTCCCGAGTTCACCTGTGTGAAGGCGACAGTGGTGCAGGTCTTCCTGTGGACTAGACGGCCCAGTCTGGCCTTCCCCTTGATAATGCAGTAAGGGACCCCCATTTTACGACACAGGGCAGGCAAGAAGACAACCAGCTCGCTGGGATCCACGTCATGTGCAATCACCACCAGCTGAGCCTTCTTGTTCTCCACCAAGGTGGTGACAGTGTTAACTCCTGCTCGAAGGACAGGTGGTCTCTTAGTGGGGACGTCCCCTTTGCCAGCAGCTTTCTTCTCGGCCTGGGCCAACAGCCTCTGCTTCTTCTCTTGCTTTGTCTCTGGTCTGTACTTGTGGGCCAGCTTAAGCAGCTGAGTAGCTGTCTGGCGGTCCAGGGCCTGGGTGAACTGGTTAATAGCAGGAGGCACTTTCAGCCACTTATAGAGGATGGCTCTCTGCCGCTGCAACCTGATATAGCGAGGCCTTTTCACAAAGTGGGTGAGGTCTCTTTTGGGCTGGATGTCCTGTCCAGTGCCGAAATTCTTAGGCCTTTTCTCAAACAGGGGATTCACCACTTTCTTGGCCTCCTGCTGCTTCACGACAGCAGGGGCTGGAGCCACCTTTCCCTTGGCCTTCTTTCCTTTCGACATCTTGGGCAGCGGGAGGAGAGCTAGAGATATTTTTTATATAGATGGGGTTTTACTATGTTGCCCAGGCTGATCTCGAACTCCTGAGCTTAAGTGATCCACCCACCTCAGCCTCCCAAAGTGCTGGGATTATAGGTGTGAGCCACTGCGCCTGACCAAGACAGGTATAGTCTCTTTGACACTTAGCTTTAACATTGTATTGGAGGTTCTAGCCAAGACAATTAGGGAAGAAAAAGAAAGAAAAGGCATTCATATTGGAAAGGAAGTAAGATAATCTCTATTTGCAGATGGCATGATCTTGTATATAAAACATCTTAAGGAATGCACTATAAAATTGTTATAAGCTCCTCAAAGTTTCAGAATACAGGATCAATATACAGAAAGTAATTTTATTGTTATACATTTACAATGAATAATTCAAAAATGAAACCAAGGAAACAATTCCATTCACAATAGTGTCAAAAAGAATAAAACATTTGGGAATAAAGTTAACAAAAGAAGTGCAGAACTTACATTCTTTTTTTTTTTTTTTTTTGAGACAGGGTGTCACTCTT
>NW_012102587.1:3870125-3874990 GCF_000951045.1 Mandrillus leucophaeus
CTGCAGCCTTGACTTCCTGCTGGGCTCAACGATCCTCCTACTTTAGCCTCCCGAGTGGCTGGGACTACAAGCATGTACCAGCTAATTGTTGAATTTTTTATAGAGATAGGGTTTGCCACATTGCCCAGGCTGGTCTCAAACTCGTGAGTCAAGCAATCTTCCTGTCTCGGCCTCCCAAACCTGCTGGGATTACAGGTGTGAGCCACCATGCCTGGCTTCTTCAGTATGACAGCTAAAACATAGGCACTAAAAGAAAAACAGATAAATTGATCTTCATTAAGACGGAAATTTTTTTTTTTCAAATGGCACCATCAAGTAAATGAAGACATCCCACAATGAGAAAAAGTATTTGCTTGTCATATATCTGATAAAGGACTTTTATCCAAAGTATATTTTTGAAATTCTTAAAATCAACGGTAAAAAGACACATAACCCAGTTAACAAATGAGCAGAGGATTTGATCAGATATTTCTCCAAAGAAGATATCCAAATGGCTAATACATCATGAAAAGAAGCTCAAGTCCAGGCTGATTACACCTGTAATCTCAGCACTTTGGGAGGCCAACGTGGGTGGATCACTAGGTCAATAGATCGAGACCATCCTGGCCAATATGGTGTAACCCCTTCTCTACTAAAAATACAGAATTTGATTGGGTGTGGTGGCATGTACCTGTGGTCCCAACTACTCGGAATGCTGAGGTGGGAGAATTGCTTGAACCTGGGAGGCAGAGGTTGCAGTGAGCTGAGATTGTGCCACTGCACTCCAGCCTTGCGACATAGCGAGACTTCATCTCAAAAAAAAAAAAAAAAAGGAAGGTCAGTATCCTTAGTCCTTAGATGAAAATCAAAAGCACAATTAGATGCCACTTTGATTATAGGTAATTTGTGATCCCTAATCAGGCATGTGCCACTGGTCCCGCTAATTCTGGATAATTTCTTTCTTTCTTTTTTTTTTGAGACAGAGTCTTGCTCTGTTGCCCAGGCTGGAGTGTAGTGGTGTGATTTTGGTTCACTGTGACCTCTGCCTCTGGGTTCAAGCAGTTCTCCCGCATCAGCCTCCTGAGTAGCTGGGATTACAGGCATGCGCCACCACTCCCGGCTGCTTTTCGTATTTTTAGTAGAGACAGGGTTTCGCTCTGTTGGCCAGACTGGTCTTGAACTCCTGACCTTAGGTGACCCACCCACCTGGGCCTCCCAAAGTGCTGGGATTACAGATGTAAGCTACCGAGCCCGGCCCTGGGTAATTTCTAACAGATATAAAAGTAAAGAGATTTTAACAAACCTTGGAATACCCATCCCCAAGCTTCAGCAGTTCTCAGTGGATGTCCATCTTGTTTCATCTTTGGGGGAGTTTCAAGGAGTAGAAAAAAATAGAAGCAATTTTAATCCAATAGCTTAAATCTGCCACAGGAGGAGAAAAAATAGAATGAAACTGTGTTCTACTTTTACAGTTCACATTTAGGGAAAAATATATTTAAAATATCTGAGAGGGTTTTAAAAATTTACTTTATTAAAATACTAGTGAAGGTAAATTCTAATCACGAGTACCTTATCTGACACCTGTGTAGTATTTTTTTCTGTTATTTTCTGATGGCAAGTGTACTGTAATGCAGTGGCCTTTTTTTTTGTTGTTTGTTTTTACAGTTATTTGTGTTGACCAGCCTGTAGTATTTCACAACATGTTTTTATGGAAATAACTGATCTGCTAGCTCCATTTTCTTAGGAATTTTTTTCTTATTGTTTACTTCACTATATTCTGTAGTATTGAAAGGTAGGTTTCCCTCCACTATGAAATGATAGTGCCTGAGTTTTGAATACCATTTTTCTAGTTGTAATTATAAAAGTAATATGTATTCATCATAGAAAAAATTTGGAAAACACAGGAAAGCACAAAGATAAGATTAAGGAACCTGTAATTTTATCAGCTGAAAATTAACCAATGTTAATGATTTTATTTTGTTGTTCACGTGACCTGCCTTTTTAATGTAATGTGGTGAGCCTGAACCTTTTATTCATTTTGGTGCTTTTACATTGTGGTTGGGTTTTGTCGTAATTACATTGTAGTTAATCATTGTGCACACTGGAGTGAGGGATACAGAATGAGAGAAAATTAGTTTAACTTTGATTTTTTCCCTACTGCAGAATATTCTTGAATATACTTGAGTAATTCCAGCTTTTAATATTCTTTCCTAGTTACACAATTATATATTCATCCAGTTTCTACATTCTGCAGTTCAGAGATGACTTGTATAGATTTCCCTGCAAGACCAAAGCACTGTTGACTTTTGGTGCTAGAAATTGACTGTTGGGTCTTATCTCTGTCCAGTCTTTCTGTTGTATGCCTGACTGGTGTTTTACAGGCTTTTTGATAATTATTTCATCTTCTTAGTATCTAGAATTACAGAGCTCTAGAGAACTCTAGTAGAATTTCTAGTATTTGTTAATTGAAATAAAAACATCAAACTAAGAATTTCGAAGCACTTTTTATATTATTTTTGTGTTAAAAATTCATGATACATTCATAATGCGTAAAGGTAAGCTTGAAAATATGAATACTTTCTGAGTATTGAAACATGAATATGAATATTTTGTCTGTGTAGGTAATTCTTGGTGTATGTATGGAATAATTATCAGACATCCTTTTAATAACTTTCCCCTTTCACCCCAGGAGTGGGGATCGGTAATGTTTACAGATTGGGAACCAGTTCTGTGATCTTTCTAGATTGCTTGTGTCCTCTGAACAGGCCACACACTCTTGCATCTGTGCTTTGTCCATACGTATTTGCACATTCCTTTTACCTGTAATGTTTTCTGCCTTCTCCCTTACCTCTACTTCTAAGAAAGAATGGAACTCAACTTAAGACTGCCAGTGACTGTTTGTCCTTTGATTTTCAGCCCGAGCAAACTTTATTCTCTGGACAAGTATTTCTGGAGTACCTTGTTTGCAACAGGCATTATAGGCATTAGGTGAACAAAATAAATTAAGTCCCTACCTTCTTGAGGCTGACAGTCCTGTTGGGAAATCAGACAGAAAATACGTGATAGAATTGCACCTTAAGTGCTTGAAAGTAGAGAACAGCATGCAGTGACAAGGGAGTACCCCTAGAATGGCCTTCCAATGGGTCTCTGAGGAGACAGCATTTAAGCTGAAGTCTGAAAGATGAAAAAGAGGTAGCTGGGCCAATATAGGTGTAAGGAGAGCTTTTGGCAGAAGGAACAACATAAGCAATAGCCCTGAAGTAGTAAAGAGTTTGGAACCAAAAGGAGGCCGGTGTATATGACTGAGCCCAGAGGTATTTGGCTTGCAGATACAAATTTGGGAGACATCGGTTTATCGGCATGGGAATGGATGCTCGTTATTTTGGAGTGAGCAGCATGAGGGGACAAGAGGCACTGGACTGAGCCCACCAACAGAGATCTGGAAGGTGGGTAGAGATGAGAGATGGTTTAGTAGATGCAACCAGAGAAGTAGCAAGAAGGCATAAACATTTATTTTCACACAAGTAGGGAATTTTTCAAGAAGGAAGGGGCGATCAACTTTGGATTGCTGCTGAGGGGTGCAGTTTGTTAAGTACAGAAAAGTCTTCCTTGGATTTGCCAACATGGCTGTCATTGGTGATCCTGACAAGAGCTGCTCTTGTGGAGTGAGCGAGTGGAGCCAGATCAGAGGGTCTATGGAGGGGACAGGAAGTGCATCAGTGGAGCTGGCTGGTGTAGACAACGGCTTAAAGAAGCTTCACTGTTGATGGCGTCATTGATGAAAGGCATGTGAGCTCAAGAGAGGGCCTTTGTAAGATGAGTGATTTAGAGGACATTTACAAGCTGCTGGGAATGAGCTAGCAGAGGAGAGATTGCTGGTTCCTGGGAGTAGACAACTGGAAGGTTAAAGGTCTGAGGAGGCAGAAAGGAGGAGTTGTCATCTGTGTGGGTGCTGAAACCATTAAGGAAGCTGAAAGGAGATAGGGAGGGAGTCAGGGAGGCTGGAGTGTGAATCTGCAGCGGAAGACAGGGAAGGACCTGTGACTGACAGATGAGAGCCGGGGCTGCCCCAGTGCTGAGCTCCCAGTGCTGAGCTGCGTGGTGCTTAGTTGATAGGTGCAGTGCCCCATCCTTGCAATTCCCGGTTGAAGCATTACTGACTTCCCTCAGGCAGTTTTATCTTCTTTTCTCTTCTACCTACAGCACCTTCTGCAAACTTCTGGTTTAAGACTTGTCCACATACTATTTTGACTGTTTGTGTTTGTCTCTTTCTTCTTTCAGACAGTGACCTTCTTGAAGGCCTTGATGAAGTCTTTACTTTCTGTGATTTTTAGTAGTTAGCATAGTTCAATACCTGTCAGAGTAAATGCTTGCTCACTGAGTGAATGTGTGGGCCTCAAAATGAGTGGGACAGTGGGAGGGAGAAAAAAGAGAAGGAAAGGACAGAAGGAACAAGTAGACTAAGAACAGACTTCCTGCTGGCAGGGCATGGCAGCGCGTCTGTCTTTCTTCGTTTTCGATCATATTGTAATTGTTGCAGAAATCATCCTAATGCAAAAAAGCTTGGCTTATTGATAGAAATGTGCTGACTTAGTGTGAGTAAATCCTGCTAATTTCTGGCTTTAAACTATCATACCTTCTTTCTGGCATGAAACTATCATACCTTCTTCCAGAACTGGCTTTAAATTATCATACCCTCTTTCAATCCTATTTTCCAGGGAGATTTTGTTTTTTAAATTTTTTGGGACAGAGTTTTGCTCTTTGTTGCCCAAGCTGGAGTGCAGTGGTGCAATCTCCGCTCACTGCAACCTCTGCCTCCCAGGTTCAAGCGATTCTCTTGTCTCAGACTCCCGAGTAGCTGGGATTACAGGTGCCTGCCACCATGC
>NW_012102587.1:3875295-3877288 GCF_000951045.1 Mandrillus leucophaeus
TTTTTTTTTTTTTTTTTGAGACAGGGTGTCACTCTTGTTGCCCATGCTTAAGTGCAGTAGCACAATATCAGTTCACTACAAATTCTGCCTCCTGGGCTCAAGTGATCCTCCCACCTCAGCCTTCTGAGTAGTTGGTACCAAAGGCGTATACCATCACGCCTGGCTAATTTTTGTTTTTTTTAGAGACTAGGTTTCTCCATGTTGCCCGGGTTGGTCTCAAACTCCTGAATTCAAGCAATCCACCTGCCTCGACCTCCCAAAGTGCTGGAATTACAGGCGTAAGCCACTGTGCCTGGCCAGAACTTACATTCTGAACTGTAAAACATCATTGAAAGATCTAAATAAATGGAAAGATACTCTATGTTCAGGGATTGGAAGACTTATTATTGTTATGATGGTAATACTCCCCATATAGATTTAGCACAATCCCTATTAAAATTCCAGGCCAGGTGTGGTGGCTCATAAATCCCAGTGCTTTTGGCGGCCGAGGCGGGTGTGAGATCGAGAGTTCGAGACCAGCCTGACCAGTATGGTGAAACCCCATCTCTACTAAAAATACAAAGATTAACCAAGCGTGGTGGTGTGCGCCTGTAATCCCAGCTACTTGGGAGGCTGAGGCAGGAGAATTGTTTGAACCTGGGGGGCAAAGTTTGCAATGAGCCGAGATTGTGCCACTGCACTCCAGTCTGGGTGACAGAGTGAGACTCCGTCTCATAAACAAACAAACAAACAAACCCAGTTGCCTACTTTGCAGAAATTGATAAGCGGATCTTAAAACTCATGTAGAAATGCAAGGGACCCAGAATTGCCAAAACAATCTTGAAAAAAAAGTTGGAGGACTTTCATAACTTACTACAAAATTACAATAATTGAGACATCTGATACTGGCTTAAAGATAGACATATAGATCAATGCAATAGAATGAGAATCCAGAACTAAACCCTTCCATTTATGGTCAATTGATTTTCCACAAAGTGCAAGGACAATTAAGTGGAGAAAGAATATCTTTTTCAACAAATGATGGTGGTACAGGTGGATGTCCACATAACAAAAAACGGAATTTGGACCCTTACCTCACTTATATATATAAATTCAGAATTCATCATAGACCTAAATGTCAGATCTGAAACAATAAAACTCAGGCTAAGCCTAGTGGGTCACACCTGTAATCCCAGCACTTTTGAGGCCAAGGTGGGAGGATCACTTGAGCCCAGGAATTCAAGACCAGCCTGGGCAACATAGTGAGATGCCATCTCTATTAAAAAAGAAAAAACAACTCTTAGAAGAAAACATGGTTGTAAATCTTCATGCCCTTGTATTGGACAATGGTTTCTTTTTTCTTCTTTTTTTGATACAGGGTCTCACTCTTGTCGCCGAGGCTAGGGTACAGTAGGGGAATTGCAGCTCACTGCAGCCTTGACTTCCTGCTGGGCTCAACGATCCTCCTACTTTAGCCTCCCGAGTGGCTGGGACTACAAGCATGTACCAGCTAATTGTTGAATTTTTTATAGAGATAGGGTTTGCCACATTGCCCAGGCTGGTCTCAAACTCGTGAGTCAAGCAATCTTCCTGTCTCGGCCTCCCAAACCTGCTGGGATTACAGGTGTGAGCCACCATGCCTGGCTTCTTCAGTATGACAGCTAAAACATAGGCACTAAAAGAAAAACAGATAAATTGATCTTCATTAAGACGGAAATTTTTTTTTTTCAAATGGCACCATCAAGTAAATGAAGACATCCCACAATGAGAAAAAGTATTTGCTTGTCATATATCTGATAAAGGACTTTTATCCAAAGTATATTTTTGAAATTCTTAAAATCAACGGTAAAAAGACACATAACCCAGTTAACAAATGAGCAGAGGATTTGATCAGATATTTCTCCAAAGAAGATATCCAAATGGCTAATACATCATGAAAAGAAGCTCAAGTCCAGGCTGATTACACCTGTAATCTCAGCACTTTGGGAGGCCAACGTGGGTGGATCACTAGGTC
>NW_012102587.1:3881073-3896281 GCF_000951045.1 Mandrillus leucophaeus
CTCGAACTCCTGACCTCAGGTGATCTGCCTGCCTTGGCCTCCCAAAGTGCTGGGATTCCAGGTGTGAGCCACTGGGCCTGGCCACCATAACTATTGAATGCACATCCTAGCCACATTTTAACACAAAGCTTAAGCTGAATCTTGTTTATATAGTTTTAACTTAGTCAGTCCAAGCCTTCTTAATCCATTCCTTCCTCTGAATTTTCATAGTACTTATTCATATTCCTTATTTGGCAGGTGCAGTATTTTACTCGTTAAAGCTACCAATTATCCATCTTGTGTTTGTGTTGACCTCCGACATTGATAAGCCTTTTGTGTGTATGTATGTCCTGTCCTCTCCAAGTATGTTGGAAGCTCTTTCAAGTGAAGTCATAGACTTATTTCTTTAGTATATTCTATAGTGAGATTTTATATTTGATAAGTTGATGAGTAAATAAAAGTGATTGAGATAGACTGGTAATGGATAAACAGGGTATGTGAATATATTCACTCCATCCGTTTATTCATTCTACAAATATCCATTGCGTACATATGTGTTAGATTGAAAAACATGTCACAGTATTTTGTGGCTCCTCCTATTGATTGGTAGAATCCATTTCCTCACACTTTTTTGTTTGTTTGTTTGTTTGTTTGTTTTGTTTTTGAGACAAGAGTCTCACTGTGTCGCCCAGACTGGAGTGCAGTGGTGTGATCTCAGCTCACCACAACCTCTGCCTCCCAGGCTCAAGTGATTCTCCTGCCTCAGCCTCTCGAGTAGCTGGGATTACAGGTGCGCACCACCACGCCTGGCTAGTTTTTGGTAGAGATGGGGTTTCACCATGTGGACCAGGCTGGTCTCGAACTCCTGACCTCAGGTGATCCACCTGCCTTGCCCTCCCAAAGTGCTGGGATTACAGGCATGAGCCACCGCCCCCGGCTTCCTCACACTTTCAATGTGGACTGGCCTTGTGACTTGCTTTTACCAATAGATTATGGCAGAAGTAACATGCAAGTTGTGGATCTCAGGCCTCAGGAGGCCTGGTAGCCTCCCCCTTTGCCATCTTGGAGTGCTCCAGCCACTACATGATGAACTCTAGGCTATGCCACTGAATGGTTACAGATCGTGTGTGGAGAGAGGCCCAGCCAAAAGCCAGCACCAGAGTCCCAGACATGTGAGTGACACCACTGTAGAGCCTTCAGCTGCAGTAAAAATGCCAAATGACTCAGCTGCATGAATAATCCCAGGAAAGGCTAGCACAGGATCTTCCCAGCTGAGCCCAGCCACCTCGTAGACTTATAAGAAATATTAATTCATGATTGTTTTAAGCTACTAAGTATAAATGGTCAGACTTTTAATTTCTTACAAAGAAGTCTACAGTAGACTAAAAAAGTTGTCAGAGCTTATGGTTGATTCTGTTCTTCTTTCCATCCCGCGTTGTTAATAGTTCTTTACTGATAGTGTGTGTAAGTGCCACAGGTAAATATGGTAATTAAGGGGCTGGAGATAGGTGCTATTTTTTTTTTTAAAGGCTCTGTGCATTTCCTTTTCCGTTCCTAATTTTATTTGATGCATGCTAGAGCTGGTATTCTCCACAGTGCCACTCAGGATTCAAGACCAGAGGCCAAAATTCCCAACTTGATGCCTCTTTTCATTACATCAAGATGTCTTTTTTTATTGTGTTTTCCTTCCTTTTTGTTGAAGTTGGTATTTTTAAACTTCTTCCTGTTGGCCTGCAGCAGAGTTGGCCTATTGTTCTGGTTCCTCCGATAATTTCTACTTTCCAGGGTACTATAAAGGAGCAAGACTAGGACAATTGTCTTGACTTTTTATTGTTTTGTCCCTGTGGACCAAGATGATGTGACAGGAAAAGGTTGAGATGCTTGGAACCTAACTACTGTAGTGGGGGCATAGAATGTTGGTGTTGGGGAATGAAAGGGGTTTGGGTTTGGGAAGAGTTGGACCATTTTTTTAGAAATATCTGAAATGTGTCCCTTTTCTCAGGTGACTGATACAGTGACATTTAATGTGTTCAGTAGCCTTCATAGTAGATCTTGCTAAAGGAGAAAACTTTTCCTGATGAAGAATAAAGATGTTTTGCTATTGTCACCTCCTCTACTGTTTCTTCTGTATCATTTTAATGTCTCTCATGTTCTTTAGGAAAATGTATGAAAATTGAACTTTTTTTTGGACTCAGAAATAGTGTTACCTTCTGAATAATCTCTGATGTGAACACTGCTGTAAGATAATTCTCTGTAACACTACTCTTTTGAACATTGATTATAGAACCGACTGCAGGGATTGTAAACGGTAGTTCATGATCTCACTAAGGGCAGGCAAGGGCTGAGTCCTGTTTTTTTTTTTTGTATCCTAGTGCCTCCCATTATGTCTTAAATATAATAGACCTGATTTTTACTTAGCTCAGCCATAAGTGACCACTGGTTATGGTTAACTTGAGACCTAGGTTTCCTTAATCTACCTTTCCCTCATGGAGAGCCTGGGCAGGATATGGGTGGATGGAAGAGAGTTTTACTTCCTCCTCCAGCTCCATCAGCTCTTCCTCCTCCTCCAATTTCTCTAACTTCACCTCTTTCTCCTCCTTTTTCTCCTTCTCCAACTCCCTCAACTCCTCTTCCTCTTTTCCCTCTCCAACTTCTCTAATTCCTCCTCTTCCTCTTCCTTCCACTTTTCCTCCAGGTCCTTCTCCTCCTCTTTCAATTCTTCCAAATCCTCCTCCTCCAACTCCTCCAATTTCTCCTTCTCCAGTTACTCTTCCTCCTGTAACTCCTCCTCCTCATGCTCCACTTCCTCTTGTAACTCCTCCTCCTCCTCCAGTTCCTCTTCCTCCTGTAACTCCTCCTTCGTCTCATGTTCCTCTTTCTCCTGTAACTCCTCCTCCAGCTCCTCTTCGACCTGTAACTCCTTCTCATCCTCTTCCTCCTGCAACCCCTCCAACTCCTCCTTCTCCAGTTCCTCTTCTTCCTCCTTCTGTAACTCTTCCTCCTCCTTATCCTCTTCCTCCTGTAACTCCTCCAACTCCTCCTCCAGTTCCTCTTCCACCTGTAACTCTTCCTCCTCCTTATCCAGTTCCTCTTCCACCTGTAACTCTTCCTCCTCCTTATCCTCTTCCTCCTGTAATTCCTCCAACTCCTCATCCAGTTCCTCTTCCTCCTGTAACTTCTCCTCCTCCTCCAGTTCCTCTTCCTCCTGTAACTCCTCCAATTCCTCCTCCTCCAGTTCCTCTTCCTCCTGTAACTCCTCCTCCTCCTCTTCTCCAGTTCCTCTTCCTCCTGTAACTCCTCCAACCCCTCCTCCGTCAGTTCCTCTTCCTCCTGTAACTCCTCCAGATTCTCTTCCTCCTGTAACTCCTCCTCCTCCTTCTACAGTTCCTCTTCCTCCTGTAACTCCTCCAATTCCCCTTCCTCCTGTAACTTCTCCACCTCCTCGAGTTCCTCTTCCTCCTGTAACTCTTCTTCCTCCTCCTTATCCTCTTCCTCCTGTAACTCCTCCAACTCCTCCTCCGTCAGTTCCTCTTCCTCCTGTAACTCCTCCTTCAGATCCTCTTCCTCCTGTAACTCCTCCTCCTCCTCCTACAGTTCCTCTTCCTCCTGTAACTCCTCCAACTCCTCCTCCTCCTTCTCCAGTTCCCCTTCCTCCTGTAACTTCTCCACCTCCTCCAGTTCCTCTTCCTCCTGTAACTCTTCCTCCTCCTCCTTATCCTCTTCCTGTAACTCCTCCAACTCCTCCTCTTCCTTCTCCAGTTCCTCTTCCTCCTGTAACTCCTCCTCCTCTTCCAGCTCCCCTTCCTCCTGTAACTTCTCCTCTTCCTCCTGTAACTAACTCTTCCTCCTCCTCCTCCTTATCCTCTTCCTCCTGTAACTCCTCCAACTCCTCCTCCTCCAGTTCCTTTTCCTCCTGTAACTCCTCCTCCTCCTCCAGTTCTTCGTCCTCTCCTAAATCATCCTCCTCCTCCTGCTCCTCTTCCTTCTGTAACTCCTCCTCCTCAGGCTCCTCTTCCTCCTGTAACTTCTCCTCCTCCTCCTCCAGCTCCTCTTCCTCCTGTAACTCCTCCTCTTTCTTCTCTTACTCCTCCAAGTCATTCTTTTTTCCTCTTATTTTCTAAGTTTTCTGCATTTTAAAATACAATTATTTTTTGATTTGTCTTTTTATGATTTAATTGTAAATGTTTAGAAAACTCTTCCTAGAGTATACAGGGAGGAGAACACATATATTTATTTGTTTTGATAGCTAAAAATATTTCTGAAAGGATACATGGGAAACTGGTGACATTACTTGCTTATTATTTATTTATTTATTTATTTATTTATTTATTTTGAGACGGAGTCTTGCTCTGTCCCCCAGGCTGGAGTGCAGTGGCGCAATCTCGGCTCACTGCAGCCTCTGCCTCCCAGGTTCACGCCATTCTCCTGCCTCAGCCTCCCAAGTAGCTGGGACTATAGGCGCCCGCCACTACGCCCGGCTAATTTTTTGTATTCTTTAGTAGAGATGGAGTTTCACCGTGTTAACCAGGATGGTCTCGATCTCCTGACCTCGTAATCCGCCCGCCTCGGCCTCCTAAAGTGCTGGGATTACAGGTGTGAGCCACCACGCCTGGCCTTATTTATTTATTTTTTGAGATGCAGTCTCTCTCTGTTGCCAGGCTGGAGTGCAGTGGCGTGATCTCGGCTCACTGCAACCTCTGACTCCCTGCTTCAAGCAATTCTCCTGCCTCAGCCTCCCGAGTAGCTGGGATTACAGGCACGTGCCACCGTGCCCAGCTGATTTTTGTATTTTTAATAGAGACGGGGTTTCACCATGTTGGCCAGGTTCGTCTCTATCTCCTGACCTCGTGATCCACCTGCCTCGACCTCCCAAAGTGCTGAGATGACAGGCGTGAGCCACTGCGCCCGGCCATTACTTGCTTTTAAGGAGAGATATGGGGTGGCTGGGAGGGTCAGGGGTGGAAGGCGGGTCTTGCACTTTTGTACCTTGTGAATTTGGAACTATGTGATTAATATTCCCTGAAAGTAGAGATGTAGAAAACACACAAAAGCATAAAAAAAGTCCAAAAACATCAGTTTAGTAAGAATAAGTGTAAGAGATAATAGTTACCTTGTTTTAGGAAGAAAAAGAAGAGAGAATTCAATCCGCTTAAAGCCTAGGGGCTTCCAGTCTCTTTCATTGTTTGCATTTCGTTCATAGGAATTTGTGACCTATTTCTGAGTGTACAAAGCCTTTGTTGCATAATTACGTTCAAGAAGCATAAGCTTATTTGTTAGAAATCTTATTCAATTCTAGTTGAGGGGGAGGTTTTCTTATGATATATTTTTATAAATCATGGTAGGGAGACCTGAACAAATGGGATCTTTCCTAGTGTTTACTTAAGGAATGGAGACCTTGCTCTCTTGCCTGTTGCTTCCTAGCTAAACAGGAAATCTGACCTCCTCTTGAGTCAAAACAGAATTAGGCTAAGACTTCTAATAATGTTTTCAAGGTGGGGAAAGGAAACTCATTGTCCATGCAACCTTGGAAAATTGCTTACCTTTACTTTACCTCAATTTCTTAATCTATAAATAAGGATGTTAACACCTACTTTATAAAATTGAAGAATTAGAGATGGTATTGTATAAATCAGTATTACATAAGCACAGAACCTGACACCTCATGTAGTTCCTTAAATTTTATTATTATATTATTGGTTATTATTATTATTATTATTGGTTAGTATCTGTTCATTTTAGGCCCCTTGAAGGAGTAAACACTATGAAATTGTTTTTCATTGAGAATGAATGAAAATGAATGATAGTTGTTTAGGGGAAGAAGGAGTAGTATATCAGTTATCTGTTACTGTGTAACCAACTGCTATGAATATAGTGGCTTAAATAAAACAACAATGAAGTGTTATTTCTCATAATTCTGTGGTTTGGCTTGGTGGCTTTTCTGCTTATTTCCTTACACTTACTGGCATCACTGCAGTCGGATGACGACTGGAATGGGTAGATGGTCCCAGATGGTCTCACTCACATGTCTGGCAGTTGCTGCTGGCTGTTGGTCCGAGCATGTTGGTTCCCCACGTGGCCTTTCATGTCCAACAGGCTAGACCAGCTTCCTTACAGCATGGCCATCCCAGGGCAGCATTCTAAGAGGGCAAGTTCCATTGCTTGCATAGCAAGTCTCTGCTTGCTTTTGTAGTTGCTGATTTCTCAGGGTTAAGCCCAGAGTCACCGCAGGAGGGAACTTGGACTCCACCTTGGTGAGGGAGGAGTAGCAAAGAATTTGTGCCCATTTTTAATACACCATCAGCCTGGTGCTTATTTGGTCTGCTTCTTGGACTAATATTAGGTCTGGAAGAAATCCTTTTGGTTTCTTAAGTTTTCCCGTGTCGTTTCCCGTGTCGTTGATAGCCTTCTTTCATCCAACATAAGAGATGATAAAGGAACTGGAAGTATCATATTTGTACTAAAAATTGGAATGAAGGATAATAGCTGCTTTTGAAGCTCTTTCCTGTGAAGCAGGGACTAGTTCCAGCATTTGGAAGTGACTGGAAAGCAGATCTGTCCACAATATAAGGAAGGATTGCTCTGTGAGATACTAAGTCCTGTTGAATGCTGTCCCTCCCTCACTCTTCTGTGTTGTTGGAAGCAGTAAAGTAGAAGATGGATAGTTATGTGCTGGGGCTTTGAAGGAGGGTTTTCCTCACTGAGTGACTTGATGTATGTGATTCCATACCTCAGAAAGAATCTCAATGTTTTTATGTTGAGATGAGGGGTGGGGATGGGGTGGTATTAGAAAGGGAGAGAATTGCTGTGTTCAGACTGTGAGTTATTCTACTGAGAATTTTAATTTTACTTTATTTAGAAAACAAAGATATATTTTCTGGAAACTTTGAAAGTTGGGACTTACTATTGGTGTGAAAAAAACTTCAATTTGGCACAGTATCAGGGTGGTACTAAATCTTGAAGATAGGTTTCCTATGGGTCTTCTTGGTTTAAAATGAAAGGAATTAAGTAATGGTTTTAGAATAAGTAAGAAATAAATGTGTACAATGCTCCAGCAGCTGTAGGTTAACGAGAGAGCTTATGCAATTTGTGTAGTTAAAACAGTTTTGGGTACTTTTCCCGTATCATGTACTTTGCCCTACTCAAACATGATTTTGCGATCTCCTAATTTTAATATCAAAACACTAGGCCCAAATGGTGCTATTGTTAGCCGAGAATACTGTGTCAATAACTGATCAGAATATGAGCCTGTTGCCTTTCTCTTTTTTTATTGAGACAGAGTCTTGCTGTGTCACCCAGGGTGGAATGCAGTTTCACTGTGTCGGCTTACTGCAACCTCTGTCTCCTGGGTTCAAGCAATACTCCTGCCTCAGCCTCCTGAGTATCTGGGATTACAGGTGTCTACCACCACGCCCGGCTAGTTTTTATATTTTTAGTAGAGATGGGATTTCACCATGTTGACCAGGCTGGTCTTGAACTCCTGACCTGCCTTGGCCTCCCAAAGTGCTGGGATTACAGGTGTGAGCCACCGTGCCCAGCCGTTTTTTTTTTTTGAGACGGAGTTGTGCTCTGTCACCCAGGCTAGAATATAATGGCGCGATCTTGGCTTACTGCAAGCTCTGCCTCCTGGGTTCAAGCAATTCTCCTGCCTCAGCCTCCTGAGTAGCTGGGACTACAGGCACTGCCACCATGCCCAGCTGATTTTTGTATTTTTAGTAGAGACGGGATTTCACCATGTTGGTCAGGCTGGTCTCGAACTCCTGACCTCAAATGATCTGCCTGCCCCGGCCTCCCAAAGTGTTGGGATTACAGGCGTGAGCCACTACGCCCACCTCCTTTCTCTTTTTGTGTCTTTCTTTTCTTTGTTGTAGGGAGGAGGAGGTGGAGGCTACCACTTACTCCATTGTAAAGTAGTGTGATGTAGGTGCTGCCCTTGACTTTGTTTAATGTGACCGAGCCAGCCACTTTCGTCAACAGTGTTTTCTGTGGAGCCTTCCTCATTTCCCATACTCGGTTTTTTTTTTTTTTTAGAAGACTGAGAGTAAGGCAATAAGCTCCAGTACCTACAGTGATTCAGACACAGAGTGGTGTTAGATTTCTGGTGGGAAATAGAATTGAAGTTACAAATAAATACTCTAGCTAAAGCAGAAGATTGCTTTCCTGACTGGTGCATTTACAAGCTGGGAAATTGTGGAAAACATCGACCCGCCAACTGTGTGGCTCATTGGCTCTTCTTTGGGCTTCGATGTTCTTCCTGATAAAAATAATAATTATGTTATTCCGATATGGTTGCCAAGCCATTCGTGCTTCTCACTCTGCTTGTGACTATAAATGATTCTGCAGCATGAATTGCTTTGTCTTTGATTTAATGTTTCGTAACATTTGAGTGTTGTGTTATCTGTGCTAATTTGTCGTTCTCTTCTCTTACTTTTCAGAATGGACTGCTGAATTATGAAGTATTTCAGACCCAATAGTAGAACATCACTCTGCCACTCACTCCTTTATCTCCTACTAGTTATTTAAATTGGACTTTTAATATCCTACCAGCTGCTCTTCAGACACACATGGTGCATTGTTGCCATTCCCCAGATTGCATCTTTGAAACACAGGCTCTTAGTAACCTTCAGCGAACAAAGAGGCAACCTCCCAGATACGTCTGCTGGGAGGGAGTCATCCTGACTGCCCTCTAGCTTTTGCTGGATCTGGATTTGAATTCCACTATGGAGCCTCGCATGGAGTCCTGCCTGGCGCAGGTGTTGCAGAAGGATGTGGGGAAACGATTGCAGGTTGGCCAAGAACTGATAGACTATTTCTCAGACAAACAGAAGTCTGCTGACCTTGAGCATGACCAGACCATGTTAGATAAACTTGTGGATGGACTTGCTACCTCTTGGGTGAACTCTAGCAATTACAAGGTAAGCTGTGCTTTAGAAGGCACTTTTGGAGGTGGCTGGGCTGCATTGGTAGATCAAAATTGACCCTTATAAAAATGCCTTGTGAGCAGTCAGCATGCTTCCTTGGTTTCCAGTAAGATACTCAATCAGATTGTGGCCTTGGGTTGTTTCATTCTGGAGAAAGTAGAGTTTTCTTTGATACTCATTGAAGATCAAAAAATTCTTATCCTTTAGCACTTTGACAGAAGGTCAAGTGAACAGATAAGGGGAGGCTTTTTTTTGTTGGAAAGTTGGCAAGCATTTGTAGCCTTGAAGTTAATGTGTATATTGTGTTTTGCAGCAAATAGGTCCTGAGACCTTGGTGAGTTGCCCTTTATAAATAACAAATGTCTTCACTGATTTTCTCTGGGGGATTGAATTGGTAATAGGGTGTGGAGCATTTTACCTTCAGGTCACTGTTGTGAAGCTGGCCCAAGTACCTGGACAGAAATAGGTTGTCAAGGACTTTTCTGTGACCTGTGTGTAATGGCCTAGAGGATATCCTTCAGGATATAAAGGTCAAGGCTGTTCATGTGACCTTGGCAGGGGCTGGGGGTGGGGGCCAGGTCCCATGGGTCAAATGAGTTGTGAAGGTTGACCATTTTACCTTTCAGAGACAGTTTTTGTGAATGAAAACTAGATTGAACTTGAAGTGCTGAAGAGGTGGTGTTCCTCTCTCTGCTTCCTCCCCTATCCCCATCCCCTTACTCTCTCTTTTCATTTCCCTAGAGGGTGGCCCCTTTGGGTCAAGATTGAAATGGAAGGAAGAGTGGAAAGCTTGCACGACTGCTAATAGGTGCTATAGACATTGCTGAAGGGGCTTACAGAAATAGAATATTTTGTGCTGTTTCCATTGACTCAATCTTTTGAGATTGGTTTGGACTTAAAAAGTCACAGGACTCCTTTGCTGTGGTATGTACTCTGTTTTCTAAATATGTTACCTATGGCCCTAATACTTCACTTATCACTGGATATAACATTTATCCTACCTGTCTTCATATATTTATTTTCGAGACTGAGTCTTGCTCTGTCACCCAGGCTGGAGTGCAGTGGCTCTATCTCGGCTGACTGCAACCTCCACCTCCTGGGCTCAAGCAGTCCTCCCACTTCAGCCTCTCAAGTAGCTGGGACTACAGACGTGCACCCCCATGCCCAGCTAATTTTTGTATTTTTGTACAAACAAGGTTTTGCTGTGTTGCCCAGGCTGATCTTGAACTCCTGGCCTCAAGTAAGCCACCCGCCTCCTCGTCCCAAAGTGTTGGGATTACAGGCCTGTGCCACCGCACCCAGCCTATCCTACCTGTCTTAAAACTCTGGCTAAAATTCTATTTCATTCATCTGTTTATTCACTTAGCTGAAATTATCGGTTGCTTCTTAACGTGTTTTGCATTGGTGCTGGATGGTGGGAGTGTTAAAAGAGATGAGAGGTGATAGAGTCTAGTCACTACAATTTTGTTCTTTCTTAAAAGTTATTTGTAAAAATTGACAAATAATTTTACATACTCGTGGGATACCTAGTGATGTTTTGATGAATATAATTTGTAGTGATCAGGTCAGGTTAATTAGTATATCCATCATCTCAAACATTTATCATTTCTTTGTGTTGGGAACGTGTAATATCCTCCTTCTAGCTAATTGAAACTATATTACTGTTAACTCTAGTCATCCTGCAGTGGTATATAACACCAGAAGTTATTCCTCCTGTCTAGCTGTAATTTTGTATTCTTTAACAAATCTCTTCCTACTCCTCTCTTCCTCCTATCCTTCCCAGCCTCTGCTATCCTCTCTTCTGCTTTTGACGTATGCGATCAACTTTTATTTAGCTTCACATATGAGTGAGAACGTGTGGTGTTTAGCTTTCTGTTCCTGGCTTATTTCAGTTAACATAATGCCCTCTAGTTCCATCCATGTTGGCTGTGAAGGACAGGATTTTATTCTTTTTCATGGCTGAATAATACTCCATTAAATATATATACCATATTTTCTTTATCCATTCTCTGTTGTTGGACATGTAGGTTCATTCTTTGCTGTTGTGAATAGTGCTGCAGTGAACATGGGGGAGCAGATATCTCTTCCATATTCTGATTTCTTTTCATTTGGATAAATTCCCACTAGTGGGATTGCTGGATCCTATGGTAGTTCTGTTCATAGTTTTTTAAGGAACTTCCATACTGTTTTCCATAGTGGCTGTTCTAGTTTACTTTCCCACCAACAGTGGGAAAATGATAAATGCTGCATCCTCATCAGCATTTACTATTTTTTGTCTTTTTGATAATAGCCAACCTAACAGGGGTGAGATGATACCTCAGTGTGGTTTTGATTTGCATTTCCCTCATGATTAGTGATGTCGAACATTTTTTCATGTATTTGTTGGTCATTGGTATGTCTTTCTTTGAGAAATGTCTGTTCAGATTATTTGTCGATTTTTAAAATTGGATATATGTATTTTTTTCTGTTGAGATATTTGAGTTCCTTGTTTATTCTAGATATTAACCCCCGTCTGGCTGGTCCAATGGTAATGAGTTATCAGAATTTAACATAGTGTCACTAAAGTTGGTATATGACTCCCCACTGCTAAATTTGACTGGCTTCAAAAAAAAAAATCTCCTGTCAGAGGAGTAATTTGCAAATATCTTCTCCCATTCTGTAGCTTGTCTTTTTACCTTGTTGTTTCTTGGTTGCCCTGAAGCTTTTTAGTTTAATATAATCCCATTCGTTCATTTTTGGTTTTGTTTCTTGTGCTTTTGAGGTCTTATTTATAAAGTATTTTCCCAGACTAATGTCCTGAAACATTTCTTAAATGTTTTCATCTAGTAGTTTTATTGTTTTGAGTCTTACATTTAGGTCTTTGATCCATTTACACTTGATTTTGTATGGGGTGACAGATGGGGATCTAGTTTATTCTTCTGCATCTGGATATCCAGTTTCCCCAGTATCATTTATTGAAGAGACTGGCCTTTCCCCAGTGAGTGTTCTTGGTACCTTTGTCAAAAGTCAGTTGGCCGTAGATACCTGGATTAATTTCTGTGTTCCCTGTTTTGTTCCATTGGCCTATGTGTCTGTTTTTATGACAGTACCAGGTTGTTTTGGTTATTACAGCTTTGTAGTTTACTTTGAGGTCTGTTAGTGTGATGCCTCTAGCTTTGTTCTTTTTGCTCAGGATTGCTTTGGCTATTCAGGGTCTTTTGTGGTTCCATACAAATTTTGGGACTTTTTTTCTATTTCCGTGAAGAATGTCATTGATATTTTGGTAGAATGGCATTCAATCTGTAGATTGCTATTGTCATTTTAACTATATTAATTCCTCCAATCCATGAGCATGTGATGTCTTTCTATTTGTTTGTATCCTCTTCAGTTTCTTTTATCAGTGTTCTGTAGTTTTCCTTGTTGAGGTCTTTAATTTCCTTGGTTAAATTTATTCCTAGGTATTTTATTTTTGGTAGCTGTCATAAATGGAGTTGCCTCCTTCTTCTTCTCTTGTTTTTTGGAGATGAAGTCTTGTTCTTTTGCCCAGGCTGGAGTGCAGTGGCATAATCTCAGCTCACTGCAGCCTCCGCCTCCTGGGTTCAAGCGATTGTCCTGCCTCAGCTTCCCAAGTAGCTGGGACTGCAGGCGTGCACCCCCATGCCCAGCTAATTTTTGTATTTTTGTACAAACAAGGTTTTGCTGTGTTGCCCAGGCTGATCTTGAACTCCTGGCCTCAAGTAAGCCACCCGCCTCCTCGTCCCAAAGTGTTGGGATTACAGGCCTGTGCCACCGCACCCAGCCTATCCTACCTGTCTTAAAACTCTGGCTAAAATTCTATTTCATTCATCTGTTTATTCACTTAGCTGAAATTATCGGTTGCTTCTTAACGTGTTTTGCATTGGTGCTGGATGGTGGGAGTGTTAAAAGAGATGAGAGGTGATAGAGTCTAGTCACTACAATTTTGTTCTTTCTTAAAAGTTATTTGTAAAAATTGACAAATAATTTTACATACTCGTGGGATACCTAGTGATGTTTTGATGAATATAATTTGTAGTGATCAGGTCAGGTTAATTAGTATATCCATCATCTCAAACATTTATCATTTCTTTGTGTTGGGAACGTGTAATATCCTCCTTCTAGCTAATTGAAACTATATTACTGTTAACTCTAGTCATCCTGCAGTGGTATATAACACCAGAAGTTATTCCTCCTGTCTAGCTGTAATTTTGTATTCTTTAACAAATCTCTTCCTACTCCTCTCTTCCTCCTATCCTTCCCAGCCTCTGCTATCCTCTCTTCTGCTTTTGACGTATGCGATCAACTTTTATTTAGCTTCACATATGAGTGAGAACGTGTGGTGTTTAGCTTTCTGTTCCTGGCTTATTTCAGTTAACATAATGCCCTCTAGTTCCATCCATGTTGGCTGTGAAGGACAGGATTTTATTCTTTTTCATGGCTGAATAATACTCCATTAAATATATATACCATATTTTCTTTATCCATTCTCTGTTGTTGGACATGTAGGTTCATTCTTTGCTGTTGTGAATAGTGCTGCAGTGAACATGGGGGAGCAGATATCTCTTCCATATTCTGATTTCTTTTCATTTGGATAAATTCCCACTAGTGGGATTGCTGGATCCTATGGTAGTTCTGTTCATAGTTTTTTAAGGAACTTCCATACTGTTTTCCATAGTGGCTGTTCTAGTTTACTTTCCCACCAACAGTGGGAAAATGATAAATGCTGCATCCTCATCAGCATTTACTATTTTTTGTCTTTTTGATAATAGCCAACCTAACAGGGGTGAGATGATACCTCAGTGTGGTTTTGATTTGCATTTCCCTCATGATTAGTGATGTCGAACATTTTTTCATGTATTTGTTGGTCATTGGTATGTCTTTCTTTGAGAAATGTCTGTTCAGATTATTTGTCGATTTTTAAAATTGGATATATGTATTTTTTTCTGTTGAGATATTTGAGTTCCTTGTTTATTCTAGATATTAACCCCCGTCTGGCTGGTCCAATGGTAATGAGTTATCAGAATTTAACATAGTGTCACTAAAGTTGGTATATGACTCCCCACTGCTAAATTTGACTGGCTTCAAAAAAAAAAATCTCCTGTCAGAGGAGTAATTTGCAAATATCTTCTCCCATTCTGTAGCTTGTCTTTTTACCTTGTTGTTTCTTGGTTGCCCTGAAGCTTTTTAGTTTAATATAATCCCATTCGTTCATTTTTGGTTTTGTTTCTTGTGCTTTTGAGGTCTTATTTATAAAGTATTTTCCCAGACTAATGTCCTGAAACATTTCTTAAATGTTTTCATCTAGTAGTTTTATTGTTTTGAGTCTTACATTTAGGTCTTTGATCCATTTACACTTGATTTTGTATGGGGTGACAGATGGGGATCTAGTTTATTCTTCTGCATCTGGATATCCAGTTTCCCCAGTATCATTTATTGAAGAGACTGGCCTTTCCCCAGTGAGTGTTCTTGGTACCTTTGTCAAAAGTCAGTTGGCCGTAGATACCTGGATTAATTTCTGTGTTCCCTGTTTTGTTCCATTGGCCTATGTGTCTGTTTTTATGACAGTACCAGGTTGTTTTGGTTATTACAGCTTTGTAGTTTACTTTGAGGTCTGTTAGTGTGATGCCTCTAGCTTTGTTCTTTTTGCTCAGGGTTGCTTTGGCTATTCAGGGTCTTTTGTGGTTCCATACAAATTTTGGGACTTTTTTTCTATTTCCGTGAAGAATGTCATTGATATTTTGGTAGAATGGCATTCAATCTGTAGATTGCTATTGTCATTTTAACTATATTAATTCCTCCAATCCATGAGCATGTGATGTCTTTCTATTTGTTTGTATCCTCTTCAGTTTCTTTTATCAGTGTTCTGTAGTTTTCCTTGTAGAGGTCTTTCATCTCCTTGTAGAGGTCTTTCATCTCCTTGGTTAAATTTATTCCTAGGTATTTTATTTTTGGTAGCTGTCATAAATGGAGTTGCCTCCTTCTTCTTCTCTTGTTTTTTGGAGATGAAGTCTTGTTCTTTTGCCCAGGCTGGAGTGCAGTGGCATAATCTCAGCTCACTGCAGCCTCCGCCTCCTGGGTTCAAGCGATTGTCCTGCCTCAGCTTCCCGAGTATCTGGGACTGTAGGCGTGCAACACCATACCAGGCTAATTTTTGTATTTTTAGCAGAGACGGGGTTTCACCACATTGGCCAGGCTGGTTTCGAACTCGTGACCTCTGGTGATCCACTCGCCTTGGCCTCCCGAAGTACTGGGATTATAGGCGTGAGCCACTGTGCCCTGCCGGAATTGCCTTCTTGATTTCTTTTTTAGCTAGT
>NW_012102587.1:3897331-3899076 GCF_000951045.1 Mandrillus leucophaeus
CTTTAATCTAAAATATTAAAGGAATCATCTATTAAAGAAATGACAAATAAAGCTGAAACTGTACCTCAGGAATTCAATTTTTAAAATCTTGATTTATAATTAAGAAAAAAAGGGAAGTAGGACCTAAAAGGTAGTTTCCAGGTTTCGGTAAAGCAACCAGCAACACCTGGCTGAGGAGTCTATGTTCCTGAGATCACTCATGGAACCAGTACTTGTTGAGCACCCACAATGTTCCATACTCTGGGCTCCAGATGTGAACATGCAGATGCTGCCACTACACTTAGAGAACTTACAAACCATAAGACATGGCCCTTGAGTGCAAAGACCACCTCTATTAAGTCATATAACATATTAGAGCTTGAGGGCTCCCAAGAGATTATCTAGTCTAACATCTGCATCGTACAAACAGGTTAACTGAGTTGTCCATGGTTACAAGCAAGTTAGTGGTAAACTCCAACTTCCTGACTTTGCTTCACACTAATCTGTCTTTGCTTAGGAATTACTTCACCAAGAGTCAAGTCTGAATCTTTCACTCCTCTGTAACCCTGCAAATGTCATTCTGGAAAAACCAACCAACCTTCAAACTTCTCATTTCCTTTAGACAGTGTTACTACTTTCTTCTTCTGTCTTCCCACAGAACTCTGTGTATTTGCATTACTGCACACATTACACTGTTCTGTAACTTGTCTGTTTATCAGTTTCCTCTCCATAGACTACGAGCTCCTTGAAGACAATTACTTTCGCACCAACCTAATAATTTAACATCCATGCTAACCCAGTTCCATCCCAAACCTCCTTTTCCTATTAGGAGCCTGACACTATTCAAGCATCCGCCCTCTTTCACATGGTCACATGCTTCACTCAAGGGAGGCCTCCACTTAAGACCAGTAGGTTAAGCATGACATTCAAAAGAAAAATCACGGACACTCGTTTTCCAGTGGTGCTGAGGTGGGCACGCAAAGCCACTCTGGCAAATGTGATGAAAGAAAAGTCTGCTGGGGAGCTTCTGAGAAAGGTTTCCTTCCCTCAAGTGAAAGGCACAAGAAGATACTCTCCTTCCCTGGACGTTGCCTTAACTACTACTGGATTTATTTGAGACACTAGATTTCCTTGGAGAACTTTAGGTCATTTGAGTAAATTTCCAATTACTCTTAGAAGCATCCTAATATGCACATAGAAAAAGTGGTGGAGTTGTGACTCAAAAACACAGACAAAGTGATTTCACAGACCTTAAAAATGTAACAACCATAGATAACAGATAACATCTGACTGAATGAGGAAAAGCTTTCAGCTTTTTTTTATTTTTTGAGATGGAGTCTTGCTCTGTCACCCAGGCTGGAGTGCAATCTAGGCTCACTGCAACCTCCGCCTCTTGGGTTCAAGTGATTCTTCTGCCTCAGCCTCCCGAGTAGCTGAGACTACAGGCATGCGTCACCACACCAGGCTAATTTTTGTATTTTTAGTAGAGACAGGGTTTTACCATATTGGCCAGGCTGGTCTTGAACTCCTGACTGCATGATCCATCTGCCTCGGCTTCCCAAAGTGCTAGGATTACAGGTGTGAACCGCCATGCCCGGCCTTTTATTTATTTATTTATTTATTTATTTATTTTTTTAATTAAGGGCTTTCTTTTAAAAAGAGAATGGAAAAGTAATTTTGGCCTGCCCAACAATAGTACTTGTGTGTTGTTATTTCTTTTCTTAACAGGGAAGGTAGATGAATGTCAGCTGAATTGCTTATTAAAA
>NW_012102587.1:3899126-3900413 GCF_000951045.1 Mandrillus leucophaeus
TGGCTCACTGTAACCTCTGCCTCCCGGGCTCAAGTGATTCTTGTGTCTCAGCCTGCTGAGTAACAGGATTATAAGTGTGTGCCACCATGTCCAGCTAATTTTTGTAGAGACGAGGGTTCGCCATGTTGGCCAGGCTAGTCTCCAACTCCTGACTCAAGTGATCCACTCGCCTTGGCCTCCCGAAGTACTGGGATTATAGGCGTGAGCCACTGTGCCCTGCCGGAATTGCCTTCTTGATTTCTTTTTTAGCTAGTTGTTTGGTGTATAGAAATGCTGCTCATTTTTGTATATTTTGTATCCTGTAACTGTACTGATTTCGGTCATCAGTGGTAAGAGTTTTTTGGTAGAATCTTTAGGTTTTTCTGTATATGAGATCATGTCATCTGCAAATAGGGACAATTTTACCTACTGTTTCCAATTTGGATGCCTTTTATTTCTTCTCTTGCCTAATTGCTCTGGGAAGGACTTCCAGTACTATGTTGAATAAGAGGGTGAGAGTGGGCATATTTATACTGTTCTAGTTCTTAAAAGCCGAAAGCGGGCTGGGTGCGATGGCTCATGCCTGTAATCCCAGCACTTTGGGCGGCTGAGGCAGGCAGATCATGAGGTCAGGAGTTCGAGACTAGCCTGGCCAACGTGGTGAAACCCCATCTCTACTAAAAATACAAAAATTAGCCGGGCATGGTGGCACACGCCTGTAATCCCAGCTTCTCGGGAGGCTGAGGCAGGAGAATTGCTTAAACCCGGGAGGCAGAAGTTGCAGTGAGCCAAGATCATGCCACTGCACTCCAGCCTGGGCGACAGAGCAAGACTCTGTCTAAAAAAAAAAAAAAGTTCAAGAAGCCAAGGTTACAAGGTCAGGTGTAGTGGCTCATGCCTGTAATCCCAGCACTCTGAGAGGCCGAGGCAGCCAAATCACTGGAAGTCAGGAGTTCGAGACCAGCCTGGCCAACATGGCAAAGCCCCGTCTCTACTAAAAGTACAGAAAAAAATTAGCCAGACATGGTGGCACACGCCTGTAATCCCAGGAGGCTGAAGCACAAGAATCATTTGAACCAGGAAGCAAAGGTTACATTGAGCCAAGATCGTGCCACTACACTCCAGCCTGGGTGGCAGAGTGAGACTCTGTCAAAAAAAAAAAAAAAATTCAAGAAGCCAAGCTTCAAAGTTTTGTTAAATATAAAGCTAATCGCTTTAATCTAAAATATTAAAGGAATCATCTATTAAAGAAATGACAAATAAAGCTGAAACTGTACCTCAGGAATTCAATTTTTAAAATCTTGATTT
>NW_012102587.1:3902452-3924034 GCF_000951045.1 Mandrillus leucophaeus
GGGCGGATCACAAGGTCAGGAGTTCAAGACCACCCTGGCCAACATGGTGAAACCCCGTATCTACTAAAAATACAAAAATTAGCCGGGCGTGGTGACACATGCTTGTAGTGCCAGCTGCTCAGAGGCTGAGGCAGGAGAATTGCTTGAACCTGGGAGGCAGAGTTTGCAGTGAGCTGAGGTCGCGCCACTGCACTCTAGCCTGAGCAACAGAGCGAGACTCCCCCATCTAAAAAAAAAAAAAAAAAAAAAAAGTGGCTGGAGCTTCAGTATCTTTGCATTTAACTGTTTCTTAACAGATAAATGTGTATGTGGTATTAATGGCAATTTAATGGCTACCATTTATTCCTTACTTAGTTTGAGGTATGTTAATCTGTCTTACCTCATGTAGTCTGCAGGGTAAATAGATAGTGGTGTCCTAATTTTATACAGGAAGTAACTGAGGCCCAGAAATAATGAGGCAATTTTAACTAGTGATTATGGAACTAGATTTAAATATAGGTCCCTGATTTTCTGGCTAGTGCTGCTTTCATAAGAACAGGGTTTAGTGAACTTTTCCTTAAAACCCAGATAGTACATATTGTAGGCTTCGTGAGACCATATGCTCTTTGAAATATTCAACTAATATGAGTCACTGTATTGCAAAAGCAGTGACAGGTAATAGGTAAATGGATGGGCTTGGCTGTGTCCAGTAAAACTTGATCTGCAGAAACAGGCTGAGGGCCACTTTGGCCCTTGGATCATGGTTTGCCTATCCCTTCACTAGAACATTGAGTACCAACTGTGTGCCACTTAGGTAAACACTTTTTCCTTCAGTGGTGAGAACCATTAGTGATTCATCTGGGAGATGGGTAGGAAGGCTTATCATTTGCATATAATTTGGGAATGGGGGAGAGCATTCATTTGGATTAAATAGATCACGTTTGGTTTTAGACTACCTTATGTGATACTTCAGAAAAACTTGCCTCTCTCACTCAGACTCGTATTAGGATCAGTTTGAATTCTGTTAGCTTACTGCTAATCATCTACAGTGAGCTGGCTTGGACTTTCTTTGGTGGTAGAAGCCATCTGTGGGTTGAGTAATTGGTTATTTAAATAAGCATACATTCAGAACAGCACTGTGCTACACCATGGGGGTGCTGTTCAACATGGAAGAATTTGTGAAGGTTCCATGTTGTCATAGTGATCATGGGAATCCTGGCAGGAGACATTAAATAATAAAAATAACCCCAAATTTGGAATATGGCTGTCCTCATTGATCTGTTCTCCTCTTCCTGTCTGCCTTGATTAAAACTTTCTGAAAGGGAAAAATGGTGGGGATAGGTTCTTGCACTCATTTCCAGCTGCTTCTGTTCTTCCTTCTTCCCTCTTCAGGTGAGAAGAGATGAAATGTTAAGAATGACCTGTCCTGGAGAGACTGCCTGGGCTACACAACCGGAGGGAATTGGGGGGGACTTATGCTACACAGTTTTCTCGGGTCATCTTGACAGCTTTGATTCTGCGCAGCAGTGCAGTAACATGCAGCCTCACATCCACACCACACCACACCAGTGCAAGTACCTGCACCTTTACTGGGCTCATTGGAAACAACGCTTCTTAGCAGGGGCTTGGTGCTTTTTGTGAATACAGCCCCACAGGCCTTTCTCCGCAGTTTCAAAATTCAAAACACTCTGAAAGCCTGCTGTTTTTCATTACTAATTTGCCGTTTGACCTGAAGTGAACTGACATGAGACTATTTATGGTCTGTATTTACCTGGCTAGGCTGTGTTTCACTACAAAATATGAATGTGCTTGATTGTGGGTTGCTGCCCTGGATTCTGTTCAAGGGGCTATATTATACCCCCCGACACACATACACACACACACACACACACACAATCTCTCTCTCTCTCTGTGCACTGTTTTACCTTGCTAAAAATTTGAAAAATTCTGTATTCCAGAATGTATCTGGCCTCTAGAGTTTTGGATCAGCAATTGTGGACCTGTATTTAATACTGTAGAATAATAATGATAGTCTATGGCTGTGGTGCATTTACTGTGAGCCAGAAATTGTGCTAAATATGTGTTCATTTTTTAAATTATAATTACCCTATGAGACAGACATTGTTTTTCCCATTTTACAACTGAGAAGACTGATGCTGAAAAAATTAGCTAACTTGTTCCAGGTGATAAAGCTAGTAATTAAGATTTCTGAGACTTGAACTCAAGTCCTTATGCAGCAATCAGAGTTAATTAAACACGTATGATGTGCCAGTTGCTACACTTATGCAGTAGGGAAAAACTGGGTACGGTCCCGGCCTAGTGCCTAGGCTGTCTAGGTCTGTCCAATCTGTGTAGGCTTCATCTCCATGCACATTTGTCTCAAGGCCATTCTGTGCTGCCTTATATTTGAAATTTGTGGATTCCCTATTAACCCAGAGTTTCCTTTGTCTCTGCCCTGTGGTCTGATTGGAGGGACACGTAGGGCATATGAGAGGACAGTGCACAGTGTAGGATAGGAAATAATTCAGTGCTAAATTGCATCATAGGAATTTGTATAGATTCTGTCATGTGGAGAAAGAAAAAATGTTAGGGTATGCTTAGTTGGAGAGGCCTTGACAGAGAAGTGGGATTAAATGGGGTTATAAAGAACCAAAAGGTGTAAGCTGCAGAGGGTTCTGAAAAAGTCTCTCTTCCTTTCCTGTTTCTCCCTTTCTGGGTAGCATTTTCTTGGTAGACTGTAGAAGATTTAGTCTCTCCTAAGCTGCTTTACAGAGCACATGATACCCCTGGATCAAGTGTGTTTATGGGCAGGAGGACACTGTGTTGACAGATAAGGGAGGTTCCTCTCATGTCCTTTGCCTATCTCCAAAACCTTGGCTTTCATTGAGGGTTTTATTTCCCCCCTTGTGTCCTTGAGAGGAGAGCCAGAAAAGATTATTGGATTCATATTAAGTGACTTCTGTTTCCTTTTCTGGCAGTCCCCTCGCTGCTGCCACCAAGTGACACATCCTTTCAGAGACTGTCCATTCTTTCCAGGTTTTCCTTGCAGTGTTTGTCCTGTTGGCTGTAGGAGGTGAATTTCCATGGTGTAATCTAAAAAGACAGGTGCCTCTGTCATAAGTAGAAAAGCTACAGTTAGCAGCACTAAGCAAAAGCAAAAAACCTTAGGAAAGGTTATTTCAAGAAAATTTATGTAGATTGTTGGTAAAAATGGTGTCCTTGATGTATGTAATTAGTGGCATTTCTTCCTAAATGTGTTTACCTATATGCAAGGGCAACAAAGTGTACTGGAAATATTTTAGATTTGAGTGTGAATTGTCTGGATTCCTGTTCTGGCTCTGCCACTCATATCTTTGAGCAGGTAGCTTTCTCTCTAGAATGTATTTCCTCACCTGTAAAATGAGTCTGATGATATTTACTACATAGAGGATTCAGTAAGCCCATGTATATAAGGTGCCAGTGTAGTCTTTTAATATGTGGCATGTGGTCAGTAAAAGGAAGTTGACGAAAATGTATGTTATTGGGCCAAATAATCATAAAATCTGAGGAAAGTTAACTTTTATGTGGGACTGAGGTTACATGTTTTCTTGTGGCCTTGTCAGTTAGCCTTTGCCCTGGAACAGAGGCCTTGGGTCTCTTGTAATAAGATATGAATCCATCAGTTGTGCAGTGTTGATAATAAACTCCCTGAGTAGAGCAGCAGCTGGCTGGGAAGTCTGTGAAAGGTGAGTTGAAAACCGACTGGTGTAAACCAACCCATTGACTGAGGCCCCCTGTTTTAGGAAGATTTCACTTGTTTGTAAAATTTTTAACACTTATACTTTCCCTTGTTTCTGAAAACTAAAAATTTAAATAAGGATACATGCAACAGAAGTAATAAAAATTGAATGTCAAGACAGAAAGAAAAACAGCTGAGTGAGAACATGAAGTCAACAATGAGGCTAATGATTAACAGCTAATGTTTACTAGTAGCTAACACTTATTAAGCACCATTATGTGCTAGACACTGTTAAGCGTTTTGCATGCATTGCCTTGTAATTATGACATAGATGCTGTATGATAAGCCCTGTGATTATTCCCATTCTTTAACTGGGGACACTGAAGAAACTTGCCCGAGGTTACATGACTAGAAAGTGTCAGAGGCAGGATTTTAGTCTGAATAAAGTGTCAGAGGCAGGACTTTAGAACCCACCACTGAAGCAATATGCAGTATTTTCTTTATAATTTTGTAGCAGAGGTAATAGTAGCATTTATTGGAGCATAAAAGAAAAGGGTGTGGATGCACCCCATAGATCATTTCTTAAAGGGAGCGAGTTTTGAATGAGAGAGAAGCAACTTATTTTCGACTTTAATAAAAGATATTTAAGAGGAATATATTTAAAATAGTTCTTTGGTCCTATTAGAATCATGACCATACATACTTTTTAAACTTTTTATTGCAGAAAATATTCAGACATGTGGGAAAACATCAGAAAACAGTTAAAAGAATTTTCATGTATGTTTCACCTGGACCCCAGTGTTAACTCTTTATCACATTTGTCATTTGTCTTATTTTCTCTATTATTATGCTTATTGTAATCATTTGAGAATAATAGACACAGTGCTTCATTGCAATACACACATGCTGTGTTCTAAGAACAGTGGTTCTTAGAAATGAGGTCATTCATTTATATAATGTTAGTACAGCTATGTAAATCAAGATTAAGATTGATTGACTACTAATACCTTTGATGAAACATACTCACATTTCACCTGTTGTCATGCTAATGTCCTTTATAGCAACAAGAAAAAAATTTTTTAATCCTGTTTCATGATCTAGTCCTGGAGCGCAATGGTGTGATCTCGGCTCCCTGCAACCTCCCTGTCCCTGGATCAAGTGATTCTCCTGCCTCAGCCTCCCAAGTAGCTGGTATTATAGGTATGCACCACTTTGCCCAGCTAATTTTGAATTTTAGTAGAGGCAGAGTTTTACCATGTTGGTGAGGCTGGCCTCGAACTCCGGACCTCAGGTGATCCACCCGCCTCGGCCTCCCTAAGTGCTGGGATTACAGGCGTGAGCCACCGCGGCCGGCCATAGTTTCCTTTACCCTGGAACAGTTCATTGTCAGTCTTTCCTTATTTTTATTGACTTAATAATTTTGAAGAATTAGGTCACCTTACTGTGTGTAGTTCTTCAATTTGATGTTGTTTGATGCTTCTTCCTGGTTAGATGAAGTTTATACAGTTTTGGCAGGAATTCTGTAGATATGACATACCCTTCTCAGTGCTTCACATCAGGAGGGACACGATATCTCTTCCTCCTACGTGGTTAAAGAGGTGTTTGCCAGGTTTCAAAAAGTTACTTTTTTCCCGTCTTTCTAATTAATAGGTATCTTGTGGGGAGATACTTCAAGACTGTATAAATATCCTATTACTCATCAAACTTTCACCTGTAGCTTCAGGATCCGTTGATGATTTTTACCTAAAACAGTTATTAATTACTATGCTGGTTGCCAAACGGTGATTTTCTAGTTCAACATTCCTTCTTCATTTATTAGTTGGATTCATATGTTTTTGAAATGCATATCCTATGTTGGCTTCATATATTTTTGAAATGTATAGAAAGAGTGAAGTGTATATTTTTTGGTAGTTATCACAAAAAGGAACTACTGTGAAGGAGAAAAAAGTGTTTAAAATTAATGTTACTTAGGTACATTCATATTCATGCATTATTTAAGGCAACCTAATAATTTAGTGAACATGTAATAATGCGATGAAGTTTGGTTTGAGCCTGAAGTTAAAATGGAGCGATGGCTAGCTAAAAGTTTTCATAAATATTATTAAGGGAATATAAAAAGACATGTAATAGCAAAATATCTTCCTGGAGTTAGCAGGATATTAAAGGACGCTTTGTAAGAGGGGAAGAATAGCAAAACATGCACATGGATGACATGGTCTGAGTGTAAGTGAGATCCAGGTTATTCAGCTGTAGACAGAACTCACCAACTTGAACTGTGGGCTAAGGGAATTGTCAGACAGCATTGGAGTAAAAAGAAAACCAAGCTGGCAGGCCCTACCAAGTTACCTGTTTAACAGGTTAGGCAGAGGGAGAGTCTGTGACAAGGATCATGGCAAGAAATCCAGAAAAATCAGGTGAAAATGGCTCCAAGTAGAGAATGGGAGGTCAACCTGGAAGAATTTTTTCAGCTACAGCTGCATTTTACATGGGATTTTGGGAAGGAGCAAAGAGGGAGCTGTTAAAAGGTAGCTGTCCATTGTGGAACAAATAGATACGGTTATACATGGGGAGGAAGTTCTTTGATGATTGGTAGGAATCTCTCGGTGTTTAACCATCCTTAAAAGATTTGTGGATGAGATGGCCTTTAGGATTCTTTTGGATGAGGGACAAGAGATAGCTCAGCCGGCTCCATGAAGGAAGCTGTTCAGTGTCCTTAGTAGAGATAATATTCTGAGATACAAGTAGCCTGGCTGTGCACCAGTGAGGCTGAGCACATTTCCTAGGTGGGGGAGCCCTGAGGGCAATCGAGAGACTTCCCTGCAGCACTGTAGTGTGGGACCTTAGTACTGATTTGCAGGGTAGTGGAAGTCATTGAAAGACCTCAGGGAGAGGTGTCTGGGTCTCACCCAGACGCCACAGCAGTGGGTGCTGAAGATTGTCTGATGAAGGCTTTGTGGACTAGGACTAAGCGGAAGTGAAGGAGAAGCTAATTTGAGTAATGGCATTAGGGAGGAGGACGACCTGGTGGTTTTTGGTATTAGTGTGCATATGTGAAGGACTGGGATGAATTTGATAATTGTTTGAGGTTTCAGGCTTCATGATACAATTTATTGGCTGTGGATAGCCTTGTGAAAAAAGATGTCCAAGTTCTTTTTCTGCATGGTGCATCTGATTTCTTTTTGATTTAGAGAAGTGATTTTTAAAAATCAAATAATTTTTGAAGAACATTTAGAAAAATAGCCATGGAGATATTTTTGTCTTTGACTTCTTACTTTGGCTGAGAATCCTAAGCTTATGTTCTTTGTGATTTATACATATATCTTGGGAACAACCTTTTTCAAACACATTTCTGGAGGCTGCTTAGAGGATTTTTGCAAATGATAATAATTTTTTTTTGTTTTTATTACAGTAAAAGTAATGTGTACTTATTGTATAAACAGGAACATATTTTTTAAAAGTTGTAATGAAAAAATTAAAATCACTCAGTCTTTTGCCCTGAGATAAGTATCTTATTGTTTATATCCGTAGAAAAAAGATGGAAAGAATATTTATGTAAGACCGATCATGCTCTCTTGTCAGCTGTTTGAGTTAAACGTGTGTCATGATCATCTTAGCAATAAGTAAGTTATATCACTTATAAGATGATTTAAAATATTTTTAATGTAACACTCTCTTCTATACATGTGTAGCTTTCATTTCCTTTTCTGTACATGGTTGCTATCATCCAAGTGGTTTCTCATCTTTTGGCCACAGCATCACTGCACTGACATCCCTGTACATACGTGTTTCTGCCCTCTTGTGTACCTCTGCGCTGGAAGTTCTGAAAAGCTGAACTGCTGGTTCAGAGCCTGGCAGATTGCCCGCCCGTCAGTGTTGCAGGAGTGCCTCCGTATTAATCCTGGGTGTTACCATTTCTCTTGATATTTTTCCTTTGGAATGGGCCAAAGCTATCTGTTTGTTGCTAGGTGCAGCAATGGAGACTATTTCTTCTGCTTCTAGTCTTTCAGATAAGAGCACATTTTAAGAGGAAATAAGGTGAATAAAATGGTTTTATTTTTGTTGATCTCATTTCCCCCTTAACTGATTGATGAAAATCGTCTGTCTGAGGCGTATTACACATTTGCAGAGCAGGAGATGCCTATATGCAGAGGAGGAAGACCTGATACCTCAACGATGTGCACATGGAAATGGATCTATTTGGGTCTATTTGTTGTTATTTAATCCAGTTATCTTTTTTTTTTTCCTCCACAAAATGAGGATAGTATTGATTTATCTCCCAATGGAGTTGTGAGAAAAAAACATCAAAATTCATTTCTTTGGAATATTCCACTCTTTTTTCCAAGTGCTTTCACACCTACTATAACCTAATAAATATCAGCTCGTCTTAACTGGGCTAAATTGGAAGATGGTAAATAATACTGTCAAATACATAGTGGTATTTTTTGTTGTTGTTGTTGAGACAGAGTTTCACTCTTGTCACCCAGGCTGGAGTGCAATGGCGTGACCTCGGCTCACTGCAACCTCTGCCTCCTAGGTTCAAGCGATTCTCCTGCCTCAGCCTCCTGAGTAGCTGGGACTACAGGCGCGTGCCAGTACACCCGGCTACTTTTTGTATTTTTAGTAGAGATGGGGTTTTCACTATGTTAGCCAGGCTAGTCTCGAACCTCCTGACCTCAGGTGGTTCGCCTGCCTCAGCCTTCCAAAGTGTTGGGATTACAGGCGTGAGCCACCTCGCCCGGCCAGCATTGAGCTTCTTATGTTTATTCATCACATATTTTTCTAAGAGCCAGTTTGCGCTCTTCTTTTAGAGGTCCCAAATGGAGGGGTTTTAAAATGAGAAGGGAAGGGGAGATGTTAAGGAAATTAAGAGGAGGATGTGGTAGTAGGGGTTAGGAAAGGGATGCTCCAGGACCAATTTCCAGCCCTGCCCTGGATGCAGGCAGGGGGATGTTCTAAGGATGGGGGGAGGGCGGGATTCCCTGCATACCTCTTACCCCTTAGGGTTCTGATCTATTCTCTCTCTTTTTTTTTTTTTGAAACAGAGTCTCATCCTGTTGCCCAGGCTGGAGTGCAGGGGCGTGATCTCAGTTCACTGCAGCCTCCGCCTCCAGGGTTCAGGCAATTCTCCTACCTCAGCCTCCCAAGTAGCTGGGACTACAGGCTCACACCACCGTGCCTGGCTAATTTTTGTATTTTTAGTTTAGACAAGGTTTCACCACGTTGAACAGGCTGGTCTTGAGCTCCTGACCTTGTGATTCGCAAGTCTTGGCCTCTCAAAGTGCTGGAATTACAGGCGTGAGCCACTGTGCCCGGCCCCGATCTAGTCTTTTAAGGCCAGATCTTTCTTCCCTGGGATACTTTATTTTAGCCAGGATCAGCCAACTTGCTTGGTCATGCTACTTTGAGAAAAGTATGTTCAGAGCAGCTGGGAGAAAGCTGTGCGCTTCACAGTACATACTGCGTGGGGGCTGAGTGTATGCTACCAACCTAGGCCTCAGGGGCTTCAACGTGCAGCTCTTCATATACAATGAAGGAGAAGGATTTATGCTCACAGGGCCCCAAAGCATAGGTGGATGTGGGCACAGTGGAAACACATTCGTGCACACTAAGGACAGTTGCCTTTTTTTTAAAAAATTCATACTGAGCATAGTTTAGTTTAAGAAAACCTTATGCCTATGCATACAGAAAAATCTGGTATGGCATATGCCAAACTATTAATAGCATATTTTTTAAGGGGGGTAGAGAGAATTATAGGGATTACTACTTTATAACTTTTTGTTGGAAAATTTTTAATACAACTATGATTTAAAATTTTTCTTTCTTTTTGAAGAATAGGGACCGGGTACAGTATCTCACTCCTATAATCCCAGCACTTTGGGAGGCTGAGGCAGGTGGATTACTTGAGGTCAGGTGTCTGAGACCAGCCTGGCCAATATGGTAAAACCCCATCTCTATTAAAAATATGAAAAGTAGCTGGGCGTGATGGCGTGTGCCTGTAATCCCAGCTACTTGGGTGGCTGAGGCAGGAGAATTGTTTGAACCCGGGAAGCTGAGGTTACAGTGAGCCGAGATCATGCCACTGCATTCCAGCCTGGATGACAGAGCAAGACTCTGTCTCAAAAAAAAAAAAAAAAAAAAGAATAAGGTCCTCAAAAATGTCAAAGTACATGTCAGCCATATTTGTACTAGGTATGTGTTTGTTTCTTTCTGCCTGTGTCTGTTATCTTTAACTAAAGGAGTAAGTAGAGTGGTCAGGTTGAATGTGGCAGAATGGAAAGCCATCCAGAAGTCTGTTTTTTCCCCCAAGTAGTATCTTGGTAGAAAGACTTTTTTTTTTTTTTTTTTTTTTTTGAGATGGAGTCTTGCTCTGTCACCTAGGCTGGAGTGCAGTGGTGCGATCTCAGCTCACTGCAACCACCTCTGCCTCCTGGGTTCAAGTGATTCTCCTGGCTCAACCTCCAGAGCAGCTGGGACTACAGGTGCACACCACCATGCCCAACTCATTTTTGTATTTTTAGTAGAGATAGGGTTTCACCATGTTGGCCAGGATGGTCTTGATCTCTTGACCTCGTGATCTGCCTGCTTCGGCCTCCCAAAGTGCTGGGATTACAGGCAGGAGCCACCGCGCCTGGCCGAAAGACTTATTTTTATAGACTGAGATCTTGATTGCTTTCTCTATAAGGAAAATTGATCTGTTTTTTTGATTTTTTCCCATCTCCAAAACTAGATACACCCTGTTTAGGGCAGGGGATGCAGTCCTAGAAATGGGAACACAGACAAAGGAGAGCAGATGTACTTAATTTATGTGGAGCTGTGTTCTAATCTCACTTCGCAGTTGCTTTCTATACCTGCATATCCTTTGAAATCATGACCTACCTCTGGCTATTCCATCTGTTGTTTTTTGTAACCTGCTGACAAATGCTCTCAAGCTACAGAGATGTCTTAAAAACATTTTGTAATGTTGGGGCTTCCACTCATCAGTTCCTAGTGGTGTTGGTGCTCTTCTTTCTCTTTTTTTTTTTTTTTTTTGGAGACGGAGTCTCGCTCTCTTGCCCAGGCTGGAGTGCAGTGGGGCAACCGCGACTCACCACAAGCCCCACCTCCCAGGTTCACGCCATTCTCCTGCCTCAGCCTCCCGAGTAGCTGGGACTACAGGCGCCTGCCACCTCGCCCGGCTAATTTTTTGTATTTTTAGTTGGGATGGGGTTTCACCGTGTTAGCCAGGATGGTCTCGATCTCCTGACCTCGTGATCTGCCCGCCTCGGCCTCCCAAAGTGCTGGCGTGAGCCACCATGCCCCGTCTTCTTTTGTTTGAAGGTGACTCCAGCTATGTAAAATAGGCAATTTACAATTGAAAAGTTAACCTGGGGCCAGACTGTTTGGGTTAGAATTCACACTCCCCCTTTAGACCTTCCCTCACTAGCTGTGTGGTACTGGATAAGTTTCTTAACCTCTCCGTAGTTTTTCATCTGCAAAATGGGGACAGTGTTGATCCATAGGGTTGTTGTGAGTGTAGAAGAGTTGATGTGTAGAAAGTGGTTGACATATCGTAAGTGCTGACGTGTAGTAAGTACTTGTTAGCTTTATGATCATGTTATAGCATCCAGTGTGATAGCCTTCTTTCATTTCTTTGTGGTTGATCCAACATTCCAGCACTATCACTGCTGGCCTTTGATGACCTGTTTCGGATTTAAATTGTACCCAAACAACCAAACAGTGGTAGAGAGGCCACAGATGGATAAACAGTTTGTTTGCAGAGCAGTCTCATTTTAAGAGACAGTAGTTGAGGGTGCATTGGCTGAGTGTCTTTGCAGTGCAGTGGGTGAAGGCTACTGGGCCAGGTTTCTCACTGCGTCAAAATGTGTACTAAAGTGGATTGTGGACTCCCACCTGGGTGACAGAGTGATACGCTGTCTCCGGAAAAAAAAAAAAAAAAAAAGGATTGTAGGGTACATACCCCGCCTTTTTATTTTTTAAAATTTCTTCTGGAAATAAGCAATCATCTCTTTGTGAGGCATATCAGAATCGCCTGGAGGGCATTTAGCCTCCCTCTCCACCTTTCCTTAAAAACCAGGCTTAGATCATGTCTAAGCCTCAGGTAGTTGATTCTCAACCAGGCTGGAGTAAGGGGGAGACTTTAAGTCATCATGTCAGCAGTAATTTGACTATTTAACTAATGGAGTGCCCTTCAAGTTTTTCAGTGTTGGAAGAAATTGCATCCAAATGAGCATAAAACTGATCATAGAGAATATCTTAGTCTGTTTGTGCTGCAGTAACCAAAGAACCACAAACTGGGTGATTTATAAATAATGAAAGTTTGGCCAGGTGCAGTGGCTCATGCCTGTAATCCCAGCACTTTGGGAGGCCGAGGCGGGAAGATCAGTTGAGCCCAGGAGTTTGAGACCAGTCTGGGCAACAAACAAAGTGAGATGCCCATCTCCACAAAAATAAACAATAAATGTATTTCTCACAGTTGTGGAGGCTGGAAGTCTGAGGTCAAGGTGCTGGTAGGTTGAGTGGTGAGGACCTGGCCTTGGCTTCCAGGATGATACCTTGTTGCTGCATCCTCCGGAGGGCACAAACGCGGCGTCCTCACATGGCAGAAGAGTGGAAGGGAAAAAAGGGGTCTAGCTAGTTCCTCCACCTGCCCTCCCCCCCATTTTTTACATAAAGATATTTCAGAAAAGATCCTAACACTTTTATAAAGTATTAGTCTCATTCATGAGAGCTCTGCCCTCATGACTTCATCACCTCCCCAAAGCCTCAACTCTTGATGCTATCACATTGAGTTTCAGTTTCAACATAAATTTTGGAGGGGACACAAACATTCACACCATGGTAGTGAAGAACTAAAGAGAATACAGATGAGCAAGAACAGGGATGGACTTGAGAGGGGAGATACTAGCTTTGATAAGCACTCTATGAGTACTTGATGGGCATGCTGTGAAAAAAGGGAGGTGATTTTGCTTGAGTGAAGTCAAGAGTGAATTAGAAATGTTTGCTTTGCATATTTTGCCAAAATGGATAAATGGCGATGGGGATTGTAGAAAAGAAGTAGTCTGAACATCATGAAGATAATCACCATGTATTTGACCTCCTGCTATGTGTCAGGTTTTTATATATATATATGCATTATTCTTCAATCTTATCACAATTCCCAGAGGTTGGTTAGCTCTGGGACTCCTCCGGGTTAAGTAATAGTCTCTAAACCACATAGTCAGCATTTAACTGGAATTTGAATGGTCCTTCATGCAGCCTCTGACTAATAGGTATAACTTTGCTTTGCAATCACGTTGTTTAGGGAGTATAAGAAAAATAAAACAAGTCTTGAATTTCCTTCAGGCTAATAGTAGTACGTAGTACGTTTAAATTTTCAGTGGAGGGAATAAAAAATTTCAGCAGATGCTCAGAAGAACAACAACAGTCCCTTATCACAGTGACTGGGTTCTGGCTTGGCATGCACAGATGAATAAGAAAAACACAGGCCAGGCGCGGTGGCTCACGCCTGTAATCCCAGCACTTTGGGAGGCTGAGGTGGGCAGATCACAAGGTCTGGAGATTGAGACCATCCTGGCCAACATGGTGAAACCCCGTCTCTACTAAAAATACAAAAAATTAGCCGGGCGTGATGGCGGGCGCCTGTAGTCCCAGCTACTCGGGAGGCTGAGGCAGGAGAATGGCGTGAACCCGGGAGGCGGAGCTTGCAGTGAGCTGAGATCCGGCCACTGCACTCCAACACAGAGTGAGACTGCGCCTCAAAAAAAAACAAAAAAGAAAAAGAAAAACGCCTTTGGCCGGCGCGGTGGCTCACACCTGTAATCCCAGCACTTTGGGAGGCTGAGGCGGACGGATCACTTGAGGTCAGGAGTTTGAGACCAGCCTTGCGAACATGGTGACACCCCGTCTCTACTAAAAAGGCTATAATTGACCGGGCATGGTGGCAGGCACCTGTAGTCCCAGCTAGTTGGGAACCTGAGACAAGAGCATTGCTTGAACCTGGGAGGCAGAGGTTGCAGTGAGCTGAGATCACGCCACTGCCCTCCAGCCTGGGTGACAGAGCGAGATTCTGTCTCAATTAGAAAAATAGAAAAGAAAAGAAAGAAAACATTTTTTGAAGGTATACAGATTTTAAGTGGACTAGCACTTTAATAGCCAGAAGAATAATTTTGACTACCTTAGAACCAAGTTTAGGAAGAAAACTAACCCTTTCCCCTCCCTTCCCCTCCCTTCCTTTCTGTCTTTCTTTCCTCCCTCCCTCCCTCCCTCCCTCCCTCCCTTCCTCCCTGCTTTCTGTCTGTCTGCCTGTCTTTCTTCCTTTCTGTCTTTCTGCCTTTCTTTGTCTTTCTCTTTCTCTTTCCGTCTCTCTTTCTCTCTCTCTCCTTCCCTCCCTCCTTTCCCTCCCCTTCTTCCCTCCCCAACTTCTTTCCTTCCTTCCAAAAACATGTATCTTTATTTCTCTCTTTTCCTCCCTCTCTCCCTCCCTCTTCTTTCTTTCTCTCTTTTCTTTCTGTCTTCTCTTTTCGTTTCTTTTTTGTCTTTCTTTCTCTCTCTCTCTCTGTCTTTGTCTGTCTTTCTCTCTCTCTCTCTCCTTCGCTTTCCCTTTCCTGTCCTGCCCTGTTCTGTCCTGTCCTGCCCTGTTCTGTCCTGTCCTGCCCTGTTCTGTCCTGTCCTCTCTCCCTCCCTCTGTTCCCTCACTTCCCGTCTTCTTTCTTTCTTCTTTTCTTTTTTTCCTTTCTATAGATTCTCACTCTGTCGCCCAGGCTGGAGTGCAGTGGCATGATCTTGGCTCACTGCCACCTCCATCTCCTGGGTTCAAATGATTTTCCTGCCTCAACCTCCCAAGTAACTGGGATTACAGACACCTGCCACCATGCCTGGCTAATTTTTGTGTTTTCAGTTGGGACAGCTTGGTCTCGAACTCTTGGCCTCAAGTGATCTGCGTGCCTGGGCCTCCCAGAGTGCTGGGATTATAGTTGTGAGCCACTGTGCCTGGCCTTTTCTTTTTTGAGACAGTATCTCACTTTGTCATCCAGGCTGGTGTGCAGTGGCACGATCTTGGCTCACTGCAACCTCTGCCTCCCAGGCTCAAGCAATCTTTCTAACTCAGCCTTACAAGTAGCTGGGACTATAGGCATGTGCCACCCTGATCACCTGGTTTTTAAATTGTTTGTAGAGATGAGGTCTCACCGTGTTGCCCAGGCTGGTCTCAAACTCCTGGGCCCAAGCAATCCTCCTGTCTTGACCTTCCAAAGTGTTGGGATTATAGGCTTGAGCCACCCTTCCTGGCCTTATTTCTTACTTAAGAACAAAAGACCTTTGGTAGGCAGATAAATTATTCTAGGGTACTGTATAATAGTTCCTGAGATCCTTAGCTCTGCAGAGTGACCTTTGTGGAATGCTGGTCTGCCTGTGAATAGAGTCTAAATTAGAAATTCAAGGTCAGCTATATACGATAGCCATTACCAAAATGACACACAGGTAAACAAAATGAATCTTCCTTCCTCACGTGTTTGGTATTAAAGGTCAGGAGAGGGGTCTGATTGCACGTTTAAGATAGGAGAGAATGCTTTTCGACTGATTGAGGGCACGGCCTTTAATTTCTAAGTGGTTTAAAGAATGTATGGGTCATTGTTTGTTCATTCCAAAGTCCTAATGATATGGACGATATTTTTTCTCAGACGGGAATGTAGTTTTTGGCAGTTACTCTGCATCACAATGGCTTGAAAATATCCAAGTCCTTTGGAACCAAATTATACGGCCTTTGTGCATGAGTTATGTGTCCAAGAAAAAATATGTGCATGATGATTTAAAAAAATCACTTGAAATAAGAAATAATGACTTTTAAATTGGGAAATCTTAACTACCCAGCACTAGGAGAATATAAGATAAATGTGTATAAGTGTTTACATGTTTATCCAGGTGATGGTGCACTCTGCAGCAAGTATAGTTTATAAAGAGTTTTCAGTGATGTGGGGGACATGCTAATGGAATAATGTAAAATGAAAAAGGCAAGTGCAAAATTTAAATACAGCAAAGTCTCAACTTTGTACAAATGTGTAGAAAAATGATCTAGAAAGAAATGAAAATGCTAATGGTGTTAATCTAATTGATGAAATTATAGATAGGTTATATTTCTGTCTTGCATGTTTAAAATACCTTGCACTAGGCATACATTATTTTATAAAGAGGAATTTAAAAATTTTCTTCTACAAGTGCTTTTGAGAAGGTATTTGTCAGGATATGATCAAGGATGATACATTATTTATGTTGTCTGCTACATGAAGAAATAAAAAATTTGTTGCAAAAAGTAATGCCCTTGTTAGGTATATAGTTGCAGTTCTGAAATTAAGGAAGATCACTGGTACCTCACAGTGATTTCTTAATGTTTTCTCTTGGAATTCTGCTCATAATAAAGTAACTTTGCATCTTTAACATATGGGCAATACCCAAACAATGTTACAGTTAGGATCAGGGATCCACTAAAGCATATTCCACTGCATCAGTCCCACTTTTTCCCTTAAATTTTAATCTGGTTGCTCTAAAAAGACAGAAATAAAAATCTGTAGAAAATCTCTTACACACTACATTTAATACTTCAACTGTTTTGATGAGTTTTGCCAGTGAGATGAGCAAACACTGGTATGAATTTAGCTTGTTTTAATGACTTCATTTACTACTTTTTACATTTAGTTTATTTTTTCATGGTAATTGCTGCAGATTTTCTTTTTTTGTTATTTTTGTCTCAGACTTTTGAGATAGAAGATTATGAAATATGCCATGCCAAATGTTCAGAGTTTATTAGCAATGCAGTCAGAGTAAGCCAAATCTGGCAGTTTGGTTTGATTTCTGTTTTATAGTAGAAGGATTAATTCAAGAGGAAGATGCTTATTTATCTTCCTCAATGCATAATGGTACATGGGGAATTAAAGCATGTTCTTTGTATATTACAAACCTCGTAGAATAGAGATCCTTTGACTCAAGAATGAATGTCTTGCATCTTCCTCTCCCCTTCACCAACAAAATAGCCTTAGTGAGAATGAGAATTGCATTAGTGGTTGCCAGGGACTGAGGGGAGGAGGAATCGGGAGCAGCTGCTAATGGATAACAGTTATTTTTGAGATGACGAAGATATTTTAGAATTAGATAGTGGTGATGGCTGCACAACCTATGTGTGTACTGTAAATTACAGAGTTGTACACTTTAGAAGGATGAATGTTATGGTATGCACATGAAACACCAATTTTTAACAAGTGAGCTAGAAGAGGGGAAGGGATTCCATATGTGAAGGAATCCCATACATGTGAGAAAGCTCCTTCAGATCCCCCCGGTCCCTCTGTCTTCTTCATAGTAAATTACGGAGAAGCCTGGTTCTGAGAGAATGCTGCATTTTCACAGGCATTTGATGTGAGAGTAAAAAACCACTTGATTAAATGACTAGGCTCACCTCTAACATGTTGTGAAGTGACGGTCTAAGGACATGGATAATACTGTATTTTCAAAGATTTGTTTCAGAAGATACCTTATGGAGCTGTATTAAGGAAGACTGAATTCTATCTTTAAAATGAAACAAATGTATATTAGGTGTCAACAGATAATTAAGTTACTGAACTGTACACTTTAACAGGATGAATTTTATGGTATTTATGGAGGAAGAGGGGAAGTGTATAAGCATATGAGTTTTAGACTTACAGAGTGAAGTTTTTTTGTTTGTGTGTATGTATTTTTTTAATTCCTCTTACTGTCACTTCTAAATGTTTGTGTTTTTAAGAAGTGATTGCTTTATTTTGGTTTTGGAATGTAAAAAAGCAAAAAGAAGAAGTCTAGCTTTTTTTTTTTTTTTTTTTTTTTTTTTTTTTTTTGTGAGGCGGTGTCTTGCTCTGTCGCCAGGCTGGAATGCAGTGGCACAATCTTGGCTCACTGCAACTTCTGCCTCCCTGGTTCAAGTGATTCTCCTGCCTCGGCCTCCCAAGTAGCTGGGACTGCAGGCATGTGCCACCACACTCAACTAATTTTTGTATTTTTAGTAGATACGGGGTTTCACCGTGTTGGCCAGGATGGTCTTGATTTCCTGACCTCGTGATCTGCCTGCCTCGGCCTCCCAAAGTGTTGGGATTACAGGCGTGAGCCACTGTGCCTGGTGTGACTTTTTTTTTTTTTTTTTTTTTTTAAGATAGTCTCTCACTGTGTTGTCCAGGCTGGAGTGCAGTAGTGTAATCATACCTAGAACTCCTGGCCTTAAGTGATCCTCCCACCTCAGCTTCCTGAGTAGCTGGGACTGCAGGCATGCACCACTATGCCCAGGTGTTTAGTTTGTTTTTCATCTTTTGTAGCGGCAGGGTGTGGTGGCTCATGCCTGTGTAATCCTAGCACTTTGGGAGGCCGAGGTGGGCGGATTGCATGAGCTAATGAGTTCGAGACCAGCCTGGGCAACATGGTGAAACCCCATCTCTATAAAAAATTAAAAAATTAGCTGGACGTGGTAGCAGGTGCCTGTAACCCCAGCTACTCAGGAGGCTGGGGTGGGAGGATCACTTGAACCCAGAAGGCAGAGGTTGCAGTGAGCAGAGATCATACCAGTGCCCTCTAGCTGGAGTGACAGAGTGAGACCCTGTCTCAATCAATCAATCAATCAATAAAATTTTTGTAGCGATGAGGCCATCTGTGTTGCCTAGGCTACTCTTAAACTCCTGGACTCAAACACTTCTCCCATCTTGACCTCCCAAAGTGCTAGGATCACAGGCATGCACCACTGCACCTGGCCTCTAACATGTTTTGAGTATCTAGTTATATGCCAGATCTTGTGATAATTGCTTTCAGTATTTTATTCATTAAATCACCACAAGAACCATATTTTCAACCTCATTTTAAATTTGAGGAAACTGAAGATAAACTTGAACCCTGTTGCCTCCCAAAGAATTACGTGGGTCAGTGTCTTTATGAGAAGTTCCCACAGAACAGTGAGGAAAATAACTTGCCTAATACATTACCTCCCAGAGATGCACACAGCATGGGGAACAGCGTCGTGGCATTTCTCTCTGCATATATCACATTAGAATTTCACCATATATGCTATTCTATAGCCTGTTTGTTTGTTGTTTTCTTTTACTCCGTGTAAAAAGTTAGCCAGATATGTTTTCTTGTTGAAATATGGTCATTTTTATGGCCTCATAGGATTCATTTTATGTGTTACAATCTACTTAATTTGTCTCCTAGTGGTAGACATTTAGGTCCTTTGCACATTTTTGCCATTTGAAGTATGCATTGTGATGATTATCCCATGCATAAAGGTGGATCTTTTTTCTCAACCTTTTGTCATGGATTTTTTTTCAAAAATACGTAGGAGTAAAGAAAATGAAAGAATGAACCTCCATACTCATCATCCAGCTTCAACACTGTTAGTGTTCTGCTGCTTTTGTTTCATCTGTCTTCCCTCCGCTGGCCCCCAGTCCCCTGGAGAATTTTAAAGCCCATTCCACGTGTCCTATCGTTTTACCTATAAATATTTTAATATGTATCTGTAATAAGGTCTTACAAAATAACCATGGTACCATTATCATGCCTAACAAAATTACCGCCAGTCCCTTAATGTCACCTACTAATTAGTTTGTGTTTGGTTATCCTCAGTTGTCACAAAAATAGGACATTTTCTAATTCTGTCATTTCCTTTAGTTCTATTATTTGGTAGCTGTGATTCTTCTATAAAGAACTTTGCCTCTTCAACTAGTTGATTATTCTGAAATACATTCTGTGTAGGAAAGGTAGTTTGACTGTTTTAGTGTTTCCTTAGATTTTCAGAACATGAGTTAGTGTCTACCAGTCTCCGAAAGTAAGAGGATCTTTTTAGTATTAATATAACTCATGAATTTAAACATACGTGGGTTCCATTCCATTTGAGCATCTTCTTGAGGTCTCATATTAGCCAGTAGGAGCCCTTTCAAGCCTTGTCAGAGGGCACAGAGCTAATCTGAAAGGGCCAATTCCTAGTGAAAGGAATTGAGGCTCCTTGGAGAAATGGCTGGTTTCAAATCTAAGCAGGAAGTGTCCGAGATAGATCAGCCTAGAACATCTTGTCAGACTTGAACACAAGGAAGCACTTTACCTGGTGTTGCACTATATTGAAGCCTCTTTGTACAAGTCTTCTTCACTAGATTATGAGCTTCCAGAGGGCAAGGACTGTGTTTTGTTTTTGAAGTCCCATAACCTAGATCTGTTCCTGCTGGGCATTCCTGCATCCCTTTTGTATGCCTTCAAAGCTTTACCTTGTAACATTTACCATGGCTTAATTTATGTTGTGATAATTTGATTAATGTCTGTACCTCTCACCCCATATCTACCCCCTTTTTAAAAAAATAATTTTACGTGTAACACCTTGCTTAGTGCCTGGGCACATAGTTGTTACTCAGTAAAATCTGTCTAATCTGTCTAATAAATGAGAAGACCCCTAACCCCTCCTATTCATGGTATTCCACAAGATTTTCTCATGGTCAAATACGAATAATAATTGCAGGCCAGGTTGTGTAATACCTTGCCATTATAGAGGGCTATCCATCAGGGATTCAAAGGTTAGCTTTGGCCTGGGTCTTAGCAACGTCAGTCATTTTTTAGTTGGGGGTGAGAATCTGCACCCTCTGGTGCTGGGTAGGGACACATTTAACTGTGTCTCCTTCTCTATAGCTCATAATATGAAGCCCTGTAGCAGGTCATGAGCCTGGATATTTACACCGATGCTTTGGAGATTATGCCACTTAAGTAATGTTAGCTTAGGTGTATTTATCCGTCCTCCTCCTTTCTGCCTCTCCTCACCCATTCCTCTCCTAGTAGGAAATTACTTTTCCTTTTCGTATTTTTATATTGAGTTGTGAACACTTGCTTTACTCTGGTGTGTAGACTTGGGCAGACCACTTTATGTCACTGAGTCTTTGCTTCCTGGTTTGTACGATGGAGAGCAATAATACTACGTGCCCTACCTCTTTGCGGAACTGTGTAAAGCTTATTATTCACGAATCTTCTCTTCCTTTCTCCCTTTTACTTTGTGGTCTGTGAGCTTCAGAATATGATACATTGTTATGCCTTTATGTATAAGCAATTAGCTCTAAAGCCTCCCTTTTTTGAAAAAAGTGTTTTATTAAAAAATTAATGTAGCTGGGTGTGGTGGCTCACCCCTGTAATCCCAGCACTTTGGGAGGCCAAGGCGGGCGGATCACCTGAGGTCGGAAGTTTAAGACCAGCCTGGCCAACACATGAAACCCTGTCTCTACTAAAAAAAAAAAAAAGCCAGGCATGGTGGTACGTGTCTAATCCTAGCTACTCAGGAGGCTGAGGCAGGAGAATTGCTTGAACCTGGGAGGTAGAGGTTGCAGTGAGCCAAAATTGCTCCACTGCACTCCAGCCCTGGGCGACAGAGGGAGACTTGTCTCAAAAGAAAAAAAAATGTATTTTTAATTGACAAAAATTGTATATATTGTGTACAACATGATGCTTTGAAATATGTATATATTTTGGAATGGCTAAATCGAGCTAATTAGTATATGCATTACCTCACATAGTTATCTTTTTGTGGTGAGAACAGTTAAAATCGCTAAGTGATTTTTTTTTTTTTGAGACGGAATCTCCCTCTGTAGCCTAAGCTGGAGTGCAGTGGCATGATCTCAGCTCACTGCAACCTCCACCTCCCAGGTCCTGGTTCAAACAATTCTCCTGCCTCAGCCTTCCTGAGTAGCTTGGATTATAGGCATGCACCACCATGCCCAGCTAGTTTTTGTATTTCTAGTAGAGATGGGGTTTCATCATGTTGGCCAGGCTGGTCTTGAACTCCTGACCTCGTGATCCGCCTGCCTCGGCCTCCCAAAGTGCTGGGATTACAGGTGTGAGCCACTGCGCCTCGC
>NW_012102587.1:3924084-3987378 GCF_000951045.1 Mandrillus leucophaeus
GATTCTCCTGTCTCAGCCTCCCAAGTAGCTGGGATTACAGGCGTGTGCCACCACACCTGGCTAATTTTTGTATTTTTAGTGGAGACAGAGTTTCACCATGTTGGCCAGGCTGGTCTGTAACACCTGACCTCAGGCGATCCACCTATCTCGGCCTCCCAAAGTGCTAGGATTACAGGTGTGAGCCAGGGCGCCCAGCCATCAGTGATTTTTAAGAATACAGTACATTATTAATAGCTGTAGTTACCATATTGTACAATAGATCCTTTAAACTTACTCCGCTTGTCTAACTGAAATTTTGTATCTCCTCAGCAGAATCCCCCAGACACCCGGGTAACCACCACTCTACTCTCTGCAAAGCTTCCGTTTTTGTTGCTGGTCTCTGTGTGGTGAGAGCAAATAGGGTTTCACAGGACAGAGTTGTCCATTAGCATTTTTTTTGTTTGTTTGTTTGTTTTTTAAGGCTACCCTCTCCCTTTTAAAATTGAGGTAATCATAGATTCACATGCAGTTATAAGGAAATACAGAGATCCTTTTTATAAATGCCCAGTTTCCCAAAATGGTAACATTTGGCCAAACCACGGTATCAAATAACAACCGGGATATTGATACTTATACAAACCAATAATTTTACTCACATGTATTCAGTTTTATTTGTACTTAAGTTGTGTGTCTGTTGGCTTTTGAACAGAAAAGTCTTCTAATTCAGCATTTCAGATTTAAAGTGACAGGGTAATAGGAAGAAATATCAATTAATATGAGAGAATTAACTTAGACTTTGAAGAAATATGATCTAACTGTAGTGAATGTGGTAATCCAGACCATGATACTTTTGGGCCAAATAGTGCAATAATGTTATTTAACAGGTGTCTTAAAAATTAGAGAACTAATTTATTAGCATATACATTCTTGGCATGCTGAAGACACTTAAAAAAGGACTTTAAACTTGAAAACTGTTTCTTAACCATATCCTGCTGTCACATTGTTTATATATTCCTTTGTTTATATTTATTTTGCTTAGAAAACTGTGTTTTCAGCTAGGTGCGGTGGGTCGCACCTGTAATCCCAGCCCTTTGGGAGGCCGAGGTGGGCGAATCACCTGAGGTCAGGAGTTCAAGACCAGCCTGGGCAACGTGGCAAAACCCCATCTCTACTAAAAATACAAAAATTAGCTGGGCATGGTGGCGGACGCCTGTAATGCCAGCTACTAGACAGGCCAAAGCAGGAGAATTGCTTGAACCCGGGAGGTGGAGATTGCAGTGAGCTGAGATTGCACCACTGCACTCTAGCCTGGGCGACAGGGCGAGACTCCATCTCAAAAACAAAACAAAACAAAACTGTGCTTTCATGAGCATTGCAGAGTAATTTTAGTTCATCTCTGGGTTGGTGGGACCTGAGCTAGGTTTAATACCCTTTCCCTTTTCTCATTGGTCAGAAGAAGGTGGTGGATGAACTGTACATCCTTTCCTCCTTTGTTCTTGTTTAGGTTTGAGGCATGACCAGTCACCATCAATGGAAGTCTTTTAACTTAAAAAAGAAAATTTAGCATATATATATTTTTGATAGAAACGTGTTTTCACCCTGTTGCCCAAGCTAGTCTCAAAACTTCTGAGCTCAAGTGATCTGCCCTCCTCAGCCTTCCACAGTTCTGGGATTAGAGGTGTGAGTCACTGCCCCTGGCCCTAACTTTTAACTCTTTATGTCTCAAATGTTCCGCTCTCCCAGCACACACAATCCAATTGTCAATAAATTTTAGTACTTTTGTTTTCTCTGAAATGATTATTTTTTGTTCCCCCGCCCGCCTTAAGAATGTGTGCCTATTTGAAAATGGCAGAAAAGCATGAAGAAAATGTCATCTTTTTAAAAAAATTTTTTATTTTTTGAGACGGAGTCTCGCTCTGTTGCCCAGGCTCTAGGGCAGTGGCGCAACCTTGGTTCACTGCAAACTCCGCCTCCCTGGTTCATGCCATTCTCCTGCCTCAGCCTCCCGAGTAGCTGGGACTACAGGCGCCCGCCACCATGCCCGGCTAATTTTTTTTGTATTTTTAGTAGAGATGGGGTTTCACGGTGTTAGCCAGGATGGTCTCCATATTCTGACCTTGTGATCCGCCCGCCTCGGCCTCCCAAAGTGCTTGAATTACAGGCCAGAGCCACTGTGCCCGGCCCTACTATTTTATCTGAAATGTCTACCTGTCAGACTTCTGCCTTTTTTTCTTCGAAGTCTGCCTCTGCTATAGGAATCAGATGCCATTTTTCTCTTCCCTAGCCTTTTGAGGCTGCTTTCCAACTAGTTTCCCTCCCTAGGCCAAGTGGTTTTCTTTCTTTTTTCTTTTTTTTTAGTATTCAGAACTACATCTTTTATAGGTGAGCTTTCTAAAACACAGGTTTGTTTGTCCATCCCTGCTCCAAAGCCTTGAGTTCTCCGCTGCCTAAAGAAGAAAGCCCAAGCCCGTGAGCATGATACTCAACACCTTCTATATTTCTGTCCTAAACATGCCATTCTTTGCTTTTCTTCCACCATGTTCCCTCCATATTGTAGCCACACTGATTTGGTGCATCCTCCCGCCACCCCATTCTCTTTCCTCTGTATGGATTGCCTCTTGTTGGCCTTGTCAAGCTTCTTTTCATGTTTGAAGACTCAGCTTACATGGTATGGCTCCTGTGAAACCTGTGCTGATTTTTCCCAGTTGAAATGGCTTACTCCCATACCACTGAGCCCATACCACACTTTGCCAGACCATGTTTTGCTTTATGTCGTTGCCATTCGCATACTTGTTTCAGCTATAATATTGATATTTTTGCAGAAGAGGGCCATAGTTTGACTTTTCTTTGTGTGTCTCAACCCATTGCTTGCACAGCAGTACCTAGCATATGGTAACTGCTTATTAAATTTAATTATATTAGCTTGGGCAACATGGTGAAAGCCCATCTCTACCAAAACAAAACAAAACAAATGAAAAAACTAGCCGGACATGGTGGCACACACCTATAATCCCAGCTACTTGGGAGGCCGAGGTGGAAGAATTGCTTGAGCCTGGGAGGCAGAGATTGTGGTGAGCCAAGATCACTCTACTGTACTCCAGACTGAGTGACAGACCCCATCCCAAAAGAAAAACAAAAAACAAAAACTAAATAAATACATTTAATTATAGTAAGCTGCATTATAAGTGTCTCCTGCTTGCTTGTATTTGAGGTGGCCTTTTCTTTGTGTTTTTTGCTTAATGTACCATGTCATTAAAAAAATAGAAATCCCCATGACAATTTCCTTTCTTATAGTTGTATCCTAATTCAGTATAGCTTTATGAGGGGGATGAATTTGTAGCCACGGTTTCTGTAAGGCAGGAAGATTCTAATGGGCATCCAGATCCCCTGGGTGACTTTCATTTCTCATGAGAATGAAGTGGGGAGGGGTAAGTGAGTGGGAGGGCCACCTGGGAATCAGCCAGGAATATTCCTTGTTTCCTTCCTGTCCAATAAATCCAGAAAATGAGTTTTAGTTGGATGAAAGCCTTGGCATCCATCCTAACCTTTGTTACTAATTGAAGAACTTGAATTTAAATTGTGATTTGTTCTCAGAAAATTCCAAATAGAAAAATCATGGTATTATATCATACAGGGTCCTAGTGAAGGAAATCTAGACATAGAAATTCTAGTTTTCACACTGTAGAAGGAATATTGATACACTCACCCCCTCTTGCCTTTTGAAGGGAGAAGCTGGGCTCCCTGATATTGAAAACCGCATGCTTGCTGTGATAGAGGATGCATGGCAGGCTGAAAGCCCCGTGGATCATTAAGAGTTCACTAGCTTCTGCCTGCAGCTGTTAGAAAATGAACAAGCAGGCGTGTGGGAGTCTACCATGTTGCTCAAATGCTCAGCTTTAATGACTGTAGCCACAGAGATATTTTTCACTTTGAGAAGGAAAACCTTTTTACGCAAGCTGGGCTTTATCTTTAAGGAACAGTGTTCTCCTGAGTGCTGCACTAAATTCTAGGTCACATTTTGGGCATACCTCTTCCTCCCACCCTAGTGATAGTCTCCAGCAATAAAAAGGAGAGGCACTTTTTACTTTGTTAACAAGATTGTGCTGCCTGTCTCTTTCCTTTGGGGATTGGGTGGGGAGGGAAAGGAGGGAAAGAGAGAACAGACTGATATGCTAGAGGCCTCTTGGAAAGAAGTGTGTGCATATTAGTACATTTAGACACTTGGATGCCCCCCCTTTTAACCTTTTTTCCTTAACACGGAAACTAAAACAGCAAATATCTTCCTTTGACAGATGCAGAAACTGAGGCACATAGAGGAATTAATTTGCTCAAAGTTACACAGTTAGTACGTGGCAGAATCTAGGTCCAGAGTCTGCACTCTTAACCACCATGTGTTATTGTCACATCAGCGCAGTTTACAAACAAGGTTGGCCATGGTGAGCCTCCAGTGCACACAGCATTCCAAGTAATCTTTTTTTTTGAGACAGAGTCTCACTCTGTCACCCAGGCTGGAGTGTATGCTGGGATCTTGGCTCACTGCAACCTCTGCCTTCTGGGTTCAGGCGATTCTCCTGCCTCAACCTCCCGAGTAGCTGGGACTACAAGCACGCACCACCATGCCCTGCTAACTTTTTGTATTTTTAGTAGAGATGAGGTTTCATCATGTTGGTCAGGCTGGTCTCAAACTCCTGATCTCAGTAGATTTGCCCTCCTTGGCCTCCCAAAGTGCTGGGATTACAGGTGTAAGCCACCACGTCTGGCCCCAATAAATCCTTTAACATCATAAATTGGGTTCTATCACTTGTCAGCCTAACCTTCTCCAGTGTCTTCCCATTATACTTAAAATAAAATTAAAATAGTTACTTTACAAGGGTAAATGACCTTGTGCCCAAGGCCTAGCCCTAGCCGTCTCTTGGCCTTGTTCTCGTTCCTGCTGTCTTTTACTGTACTCCAGCCACCCTGGTCTCTCTGTCTCTAGACTGTGCTTCAGAGGGCTTTCTAATGGCTAGTTGGCTTTCCCTCGATCTGTGTTATGAGCTATATCCTGTCATTTGGGTCTCAGTTTCAATTCACTGTTTAGAAACCTTCTGGGACGTCCCTAGCTAAAATAGCCTCTACCCTCAGCCAATTACTTTGCCACTATTTGAAATTCTTTCTACTTGAATGTAAGATTCTTGAGGCAGAGACCTCTGATGGCAGTTAAGCAAGACAGGCAAAGTCATTAGCGTTCTCTATTGCCCACAACAGTGCTTGGGACATGGTGGCCACTCAATAAATATTTATTGAGTAACATTTATATCTCCGGAAGGCACATGGCTTTCCTGAGAGCAACCTTTTAGATCCCTCTGGCTTCAAGGATATATGACACCAGCTCAGGACAGCCAGAGGCTACCCTACCAATTCTGTTCCTCCACACTTCCTGCCACCTCCCTAACTAAAACTTGTGTGTAAGTTTGTCTCCTGCAGTGTCTCAGCAGTATGTGAAGATAGGGAAGACCAAGGACCTGGATATGACAGAGGTCTTCTCTGATTTGCTCTATTTTATAGGACCCTGGAAAGCAACTCTTGGACTTGAGCTCCACACAGTGGCTCTATTTGTAATGGTGACTTCAAGAAAAGCCAAACTCTAGAATATTCTCTATAGTAGACATGTCTCGTACATTTTAGGAGATTTCTATTAACTAAATGGAAACTTAAGACATTTAGAATCGGTCTTCAGTTACGTGGAAAAATCCTTTCTCCAGATAGACTCATCCCTTCTTTCAGCTGTGAGCCTGTTACTTGCTTAGTGCTGGGCAGTCTTCACTAAAGTTGAGTTATGGTTATTAAAGACATGTTTGTTCCATTTGTTCTTTTGCTTGTCTAGAATACAACACGTTTCTTATTTGAAATCAAAGGCTGAGTTTTCTGAGGGTCATTTGTTACCTGATTGGACTGCCCCGATGTGAGGACCAGGGGGCTCTGAAGGCTGCTGACCACCCGTCTCTGGTCCATTGTTACAGGTGCCCGCAGGGTTCCAGGAGGAATGGAAGCTAGGTCTCTTTGGCCCTGCTTAGCAGTAATGTGCTGTCTCTGAGCTCTGAATCATACTGAACCAATTCTGGCTAGATGTCATTAGCCACCCCTGTCCATTACTGATTCAGCCCTGAGTCAGAGCACAGTACACATCTGTCCGAAGCCCTCTAGAAAAGTGGATAAATCCTCCCTCTGTTCTGTAGTGGCGCTGTTCAATGCATGTTGGAAACTGGATACTCTGATGACATCCTGAAAGTCTATAAAGCCTTGATCTTTGTCTGTTTTTGATTCATGGGTGTAAAAGCATGAAAATCTTAAAAGTTCACCAGTCCACCAAAACGTTACCAGCTTCCCAATCCCATCTCGGAAGACAGAAGTAGTCACATAAAGAAAGAGACTTTATAACTTCTTAGCCAAGATAAATCACTAAGCTCTGATACTGTGTATTTGTATTATGTGGCGCTCCAAAGGTACTTTTTTTCTTTCCTAACACCTCTTTGTAGTCCAGATTTCTCTTTAGGTTTCATAGCTTAATCATAGCATGATGAGAGGATAATTAGGTTAGAGATTTATTTGCCTGTTTCACACATTTTGTATTTGTGTGTGTGTGAGTTAAAGGGAGAAAAACTCTATTCGCTGCCTTAGAACTAGTGATTATAGCAGAGGAGACGTTTGCACGGGAGGACCTCGTGTCGTACGTTACAGTCAACCAGTTACAAGAGATGCAGAGTGCTAAGTCCAGGCTGCCCTTCTGTGGGAAATAACTAGCAAAAGCTTCTGAAAAGGTGGCCCTGGAGCTGTATCTTAGAAGATAGGCAGGATTTGGGCATGTAGAAGTAAACATTCCAGGTGGAAATAGTGCTGAGCAATGCTGGAGCAGGCTGGGGAAATTCCACGTTGGCCCATGGATCATGTGTAGTGAAGCTCTGGGGTACCCTCCCTCCCCCTATTCTTGGGTAGCTCCCGGAGGGAGGGCAAGGGCTTTGTTTTGTTCCATCTGTAAGCTGAGCATGGGGCAGGACAGTGCCTGGCCCACAGCGGTGCTCGACTGTTCAGTGAGTGGAAGAAGCTGAGGATCATGAAAATAGCTAACGTTTATGAAACAGTTCTGCATGCCAGGCCTGTGCTGAGCTCTTTTAGGCAAATTATTTTCCTGCATCCTCACAACCATCTTGTTAGTTGCTGTTGTAATGCCCCTTTAATAGGTGAAGATAAGTGGTAGAGCTGGCATCTGAAATGGGGCTATGGGTTCAGAACCCAAACCCTTCCCCTGAACTGCGCTTCCTAAAGAGAGATTGGTGCCCAACCTCAGAGGGCATGAAGGCCACACCAGGGCTGTTAAGCTGTTTTTTAAGCAGGCTCTGAGGGTTCATTGAAGGTTTTTGAGCAGGCTCCTAGGGTGTTCCAAGTTGCAGCTTGGAAAGTAAAAAAAAATTATGGTGGGGTGTCAGCCAACTTGAGGATGAATAAGAGGTTCCTAGAAAATAGTTCAGTGGGTAAGAGGTAATGAGATTGAGGGTGGATTACTGGAATGTTAGGGGAGCTAGTTGGGTACTAGTTTGAGCATTTGGCATTGGTAGGTACTTATCAAAATCACTAGTGGCATCTGAAAGTAATTTAAGACACGAGCTTATGCTTTGCACACAGTAAATCCTCAATAAAATGATTGTAATTTGTCTACAATGCTTACTGTTTTGGAACTTTGAATCTCCCTCACCTAAGGAAGTCCTGTTTGCAGACATCTTGGGCATCATGCTTATAAACAATATTTCTTTAGTTCTCTGCCATAGTTCTACTTGAAAACCCAGCCTTTCAAGAAAAACAGAGAGGACCAGGTTGTTTCCACTAACTGCTTACATTTTACAAACTATTACTTTTAACACAAAGTATGGTGCAACACAGAACACATTACAGAGCAATATAGTTTGCAGAGTAATTATAGGATTTATAAACATGGGAATTCACATTACACACCTACCATGTGATCTGATAATGGGGTCTAAGAAGCGCAAGGCACCTTGAGGTCTGGCCTGTGGTCCCACTGCTTTCCTCCCCATTTCTCTTTTTGCACCCACACATCTACCCACTCTTGTGGGAGGACTTTGAGATGATTGCTTCAGAAGCACCTGAATAGTTTATGGGCTGGTCTCATTAGAATTGTTTGGTAGCTTGGATTAAAGCAGTGAAATGTAAGAAGGGTGCTGGAGGTCCATTAATAGGACTCACAGCTGTCAGTCTCAGAGCCCAGTGCTAGCTCCTGCTGTGTGCTTGTTTCTGGCCGTCCCTGAAACACCCCTGCAAGAAAGTTCACTTGTGCTTTTTGGGTGTTTTCTCCTCGGAAAAGAGATAAATCCCAGGGCCCTTGTTTTAGTACCTTACCTGTGGATAGCTATAGCAAACTGATCTAAACAGGGAAAAGACTTAGAACAAGCTTTAGGATCGTTCTGCTCTTAATGTGTGTTCTGACTCTCAGTATTGCTGTCAGCATCTAGACTTGAGCATGCAGATCTGCTGGTCATGCCTGATGATCTTTGATTTGAGTTGCTAAGCCAGATAATGCCAGAATTGGAGCAGCCAAGTGAAAAAAGGTTCTGGGCTCACAGTATGGGGCATCAGCTGTCTCTGCAGCTCTCAGGGCTGTGACAGCTTGTCCCTGCCAAGGGAAGGATGAACCTGGAAGGTCACAGCAAGTTCAGTGGGAAAGTGGCTTCAGGGTAGAGCTTTGGTTGGCTGTGGATGTGGAGGAAGTTCATTTCAAAGCTCATTTAGAGAGGGTTTAAAAACAAATTTCTTAAAAAAAGTGCATCTCTTCTGTGAACACAGCTGCTGCATGGGGCTGTGACAGCGCCTCCTGGACTTGTGCAACAAGGCAGCCCTGGTAGAAATACTATATAGATTGCTGTTGGCAAATTCGATTTACTGGAGAAAGTAGTCACATCAGTTATTCTGCATGTTTACTGAGAGCCTCCTTGGTCTTGAGAATACGGAGCAGAATGAGACATGGTTCCTGCCCTGAGGAACTCATGCCTAGGGAGACCCTGTGTCCACATGGCCCGGACATTCCCTATTTATGCCTCTTGTCCTGGTATAAGAGTGCGTCCTTTGAATCTCAAAGTTCCCCACTTCAGATGACAAGTTATGTGGTTACCTTATTCATAGTCTAGTGGTAGGAGGCAATTATATGAACTCTCATCTCATCACAGAATCGATCCTCTGTGCAGGGGGCCCAGCCTGGCCTGTCGATAGGCCTCCTCCTCGTCTTTCCTCACCAGTGTATACAACTTATTTTCTCTGGCAGTGGCAGTCCCCTTGTCCACCTGCATTCTCCTGCTTATCCCAGTGTCCCAATCCTTCTTGCCCCATAGCTGCCACAGGAACCCAGAACTTATTTAGGGACCAGGAGGATAAGCTTTCACGTCAACTGCAGCCCCTTTGGAGCATATTCTGAGTTGCGGCTTTCCCTCTCTTTTTTTCTTCTCAAATTGTGTTTGGGGAAAAAAATGTATTTGCTAATGGCTGCTTATGTTCTACCAATGCCCCAATTCTTTAGGTTGTTTTGGCGATGATCTGTACTTCTGTCATTCTGATGGGCTGTCAGGAGTAAAAGTTGATGAAATTGTGTCCTTGGCTTCGCATGTTTAACTGGCGTGGCTTTGGACTTGGATTCCTAATTCTCTCCACCCCTGGGAATAATCATCGTACCGTAGAAAGAGCCGGGCTTTGGAGCGCCTTGGACTCTTGGACTTGGATGTCAGTACAGGTGATAAATCTGTCACTAAAACAGGGTAAATCAAATACAGGGTGATGACCCAGGCCCTTTCTGACTAAAATCTTTGATAATTCTTCTTCAGTGGTTCTAAGTTAGGGTGAAGTCCTTAATTATAGCAATCAAACCATTTTAGTCATGATATGAGATTGTCCAGTGCTGGGCCAGAGAGGTTAAGTGACAGGGTCTCAGAAAGAATAGATTTGTAAAACATGGTTCATACAATGGAACATTTATAGAAGAATGGATAAATGTTAGCACCCCCCCCCCCAGCTTTTTTTGTTTTTCATCAATGCCTTTAGCTAAGCAGTGAATTCCTCACTTGGAATAATTCCATCATGAATGATATGGTTTGGCTTTGTATTCCCACCCAAGTCTCATCTTGTAGCTCCCATAATTCCCCCATGCTGTGGGTAGGGCCTAGTGGGAGATGACTGAATCATGGGGACAGGTCTTTATTCCCACCCAAGTCTCATCTTGTAGCTCCCATAATTCCCCCATGCTGTGGGTAGGGCCTAGTGGGAGGTGACTGACTCGTGGGAACAGGTCTTTATTCCCACCCATATCTCATCTTGTAGCTCCCATAATTCCCCCATGCTGTGGGTAGGACCCAGTGGCAGGTGACTGACTCATGGGGACAGGTCTTTATTCCCACCTATATCTCATCTTGTAGCTCCCATAATTCCCCCATGCTGTGGGTAGGACCTAGCGGGAGGTGACTGACTCATGGGAACAGGTCTTTATTCCCACCCAAGTCTCATCTTGTAGCTCCCATAATTCTGCCATGCTGTGGGTAGGGCCTAGTGGGAGGTGACTGACTTATGGGGACAGGTCTTTCCCATGCTGTTCTTGTGGTAGTGAATGGGTCTCACGAGATCTGATGGTTCTGAAAATGGGAGCTTCTCTTGACAAGCTCTCTCTTTGCCTGCTGCCATCCACGTAAGATGTGACTTGCTCCTCCTTGCCTTCCCCCATGATTGTGAGGCCTCGAACTATAAGTCCAGTCAATCTCTTTCTTTTGTAAATTGCCCAGTCTTGGGTATGTCTTCCTCAGCAGCATGAAAACAGCGAATGCAATGAACTTTCATTCTCACCCCTTGCTCGTTCTGTTTTGTTTTTTTCTCCCAAATTTGGTCTGTCTTACTTCTGAAATTTGAAATCAGGATTAGATTAGAGTGGGAGGTAATACAAAAGAAGCTAATTTCCCCAGAGCTGAGAATTTGTTCCAAGTTCTCAGGGCTTTCTTGTTTTACAAAAAGTTGGAAGTTAGAAGAAATTAGAGCAGCAAATTTATTTTTGATTTCCATCTCCTACCTCTAAGCTTTCTATGCTAGAACAAGTTAGCATTATTTTTTTTTTTTTTTTTGAGAGGGAGTCTCGCGCTGTGTCACCCAGGCTGGAGTGCAGTGGCACGATCTCGGCTCACTGCAAGCTCCGCCTCCCAGGTTCACGCCATTCTCCTGCCTCAGCCTCTGAGTAGCTGGGACTACAGGCGCCCGCCGCCACGCCCGGCTAGTTTTTTGTATTTTTAGTAGAGACGGGGTTTCACCATGTTAGCCAGGATGGTCTCGATCTCCTGACCTCGTGATCCACCCACCTCGGCCTCCCAAAGTGCTGGGATTACAGGCTTGAGCCACTGCGCCTGGCCTAGCGTATTTTTTTAATAAGAGAATTCATTAAGTGTGTCGGCATGTTAATGTTTTATTTTTTGGCTAAAAGCATGGTATGTTTGAAAGCATGAATGAAATCCTGAAATGGAAGAGGTGACACTCAATCCAGACGTGAGGTTTCTACTGATTCTTTCTGCCTCCTCTTTAAAACTGCTACTGGCCTGTGACAAAGTCTTGTTGCTTTACCCATCTCCTTTTTCCGTGTGATGCAGACTCTGTCAACAAATCATCAGGCACTGGTTTCTTGACAGCCTGTTCAGCATGATATAAACTACCCTATGAAAAAAGTGGAGAAAAATCAAGTGCGCACTTATGTTGTTCTCGAGGATTGTGGTGAGAGGTCAGAGAAGGGAGAGGGAAGTGAAGGCTGCTTGGCGTTGGGGGAAGCCTCTAGTTGAGAAGAGATGCCTTGTACTTTATTTGAAAGGGGTCAGTTGGGAGGGAGGGCACACCTTAGGAGTGTGATGCCAGATGGGGCAGATACACTGCCCACCCCAGACCCCAAGAGCCTCAGCCAAGTGCCTCTGGGGAAGTGTCGGTCACACGATTAGCTTGGCCTGTGTTGGGACTGTCATCGGGACTCACAAACGTGCGTGCATATAATATTTTAAATTTAGAAGAGACATGAAAAATAATTTAGAACAACTTCATTTTACAGATGAAGGAACTGAAGCCTAGAAAGGACAGCTGACCTCCTTTCCAGATTCTGAAAGAATAAAATCAAAAGCAGGAGAAAGTTCTCTGTACCAAGCCACATCATTGAAAGACAAAACTTAAAAACAAAACCTGAGCAATAATAAAACACCAGAGGACAAAAGCCAAGCTTAAGTGAAATTTGCCTGTTGTGTTTCTGTGCTTGTGTTTGATCCCCTAGTACATAATTGAAGAGTTTGATGAGATAGCTCCCAAGTGGAAAGGTTTCTAGATTAGATTTGTCTGAAAATGTTCAGAAGAGCTGTTCAGTATTCTACTCAGTTGATTTTATGGAGGGAGTCATAGGACTCCATCAGTGTTGCAGTAACTAGTTGTGTTCTAGCCTGCCATGGCTTCGGAGTGATTTGTTCTTTGCTGGGTGACTAGATAAATCAGTAAAGACAGAATTCAGGAAAAGGGATGAGAGTTGGAATGGGGAGGAGACTCAGATTTAAAGAATGCCTCATGCTAGGCCACGTGCTGAGCATTTTCTGTAAGTCAATTCCCCCAGTCCTCTGAAGAACTCATATCCTTCAGCACATCTTTGTTCTGCACAGGTTAGCAGGGGTCACAGGCAGTCCCTGAGGGTGGACTGCCTGTCCAGGTTCCTATGCTGTGGCCAGCCCTGGGCTTTGCTCAGAGAAGACTAAGAGAAGTCACTTGGCCTCGGCTCTCAGAAGGCTTGCTGTCCAGGACAAAGGTTGTCAAGCTCTTTCTGTAAGGTTCATAGGGAGAAATCCGTTTTATGTTGCAACCTGTAGGAACACATTAGTCCCACAGTCAGAAGTAAAACGTTTCATCTCAAGAAAAACCACAGAAGACAAAGAATACTTGTCTAACATTAAGCCTTAACATAATGTAGTTTTGAGCCCCTTTCTTGTAAGTTGCCAGATTCCCTAATGAAAACAACGTTATCTCTGATTTTTGCAATCCTGATGTCTGCAGACATGTAACAACCCTGTAGATAAGCCACTCAAAGGTAGGAAACGGATGATTTTCTTCAAGGGAGAATAGTGAGTGTATCAACTCTAACTTTGGCATCTTTTTTCCTCTTTAAATACCTGCACCATCCTTTATTTAGGGAGCGCAGTGTTTTAGAAGGCGGGATTCACTTGCCCTTATCTCCATCTAAATCAAGCTTTGAATGTGGCCCAACACAAATTCACAAACTTTGTTAAAACATTATGAAATTTTTTTTGTGATTTTTTTTTTTTTTTTTAAAAGCTCGTCGGCTGTCATTAGTGTTAGTGTATTTTATGTGTGGCCCAAGACAATTTTTCTTCTTCTAGTGTGGCCCAGGGAAACCGAAAGATTGGACACTTGATCTAAATATTTGTCTTTTTGTTTCATTTTGTCTCTAGTTTTTCTGATAGTGATTGTAAGAGATCAGTGCACTGCAAGCTCCTCTCTTTAGTCACTGCAGTATTTAAGGTAAGAGAAAAGAAGGCTTTAGGATAGATTGTACAGTAGTGATTCTTTGCCTAGAATAATAGTCACGAGCCTTAATCCTGGTTCCCAGGTAATTAAGGAGAGATAGTTCCTGAAGATCAAACCTATAGGACACCTTTATTATTACTTTTTTAACTTTGTATTATGAAAATTGTGAAACATTGGGCTGGGCACGATGGCTCATGCCTGTAATCCCAGCACTTTGGGAGGCCGAGGCAGGCGGATCACCTGAGGCTAGGAGTTCGAGACCAGCCTGGCCAGCATGGCGAAACCCTGTCTCTGCTAAAAGTACAAAAATTAGCTGGGCGTGGTGGCAGGCACTTGTAATCCCAGCTACTTTGGGAGGCTGAGACAGGAAAATCACTTGAAGCCAGGAGGCAGAGGTTGCGGTGAGCCGAGATCGTGTCATTGCACTCCAGCCTGGGCTACAGAGTGAGACTCTGTCTCAAAAAACAAAAACCAAAAAAACCAAAAATTAGCCAAGTGGTGGAGGGCGCCTGTAATCCTGGCTCCTTGGGAGGCTGATGCAGGAGAATTGCTTGAACCCGGGAGGCAGAGGTTGCAGTGAGCTGAGATAGCACCACTGCACTCCAGCTTGGGCGAAAACAAAAAGAAAATTGTGAAACATACACAGAAGTAGAAAGAATGTTATAAGGAATCCACGCACCCAGCATTTAACTTCAAGGATTCTCAGTAACTTGCTGTTCTTAGAATGCCTGGTACTGATGTGATACCCCTTATTCCCGGAGGTGGAAATCACCGCGGAGCAGAGGGTTGTTCTTGGGGGTGGATTCCTTCTCCACATTGCAGAGAAAACCTAGACAGAAGCCCATCTTCCATTCCTTCCCGGCAGGCAGCTTCTGAGGGGATTTAAATGTGTGTGTTTAAAACTTAACATGTTAAAAATTGTTTTATTGTGGCTTTCTTAAATTCCAAATTTATGTGTATCTGCTGTGAAAATTGCATAATGCACACATGTATGAAGCACACGGTGAAAATCCTGTTTCCTGGCATACAAACACATTGCTCACAATCACGGCATGTAAGTGTTTAAGGAAATGTAGTCATACTGTTCTGCATACTGTTCTGCAGCTTGCTGTTTTTAAAAACTTCATAACACAGACATCTTTCCATGTTAAATACATGTAGATATAAATTATTCTTTCCTGTAGCTGCACTGTGTTCTGTGGTATTGAAGTATAGTACTTTAAGTTTTTTCATTATCATTAAATGTTTTTTTTTGTTTTTTTTTTTGTTTTTTTTTTTACTTTTAAGTGATTTAAGAGTTCCCATGTACATTTCACCCAGCTTCCCTTAGTGTGAGCTTCTTACAGTGCCATGGTACATTTATCGAAACTAAGAAATACAAGGGACTTGGTACAACACTATTAATCAAACTACAGGTTTTATTTGGATTTCATCAGTGTTTCCACTAATGTCCTTTTTCTTTTCTTGGATCCAATCCAGGATACCATATTTCATTAGCCATTATGATGATATTGATGATGATGATGATGATAATTATTAATGTACTAAAATATAATTTATATATCATGAATTATAAAATTCTCCATTTTATAGTATACAATTAAGTGGGTTTTTTTGTATTTTCCGAGTTGTATACGAGTTGTATACTCATCACCACTGTCTAATTTTTGAAGATTTTCATTGTATTGAAAAGGAACTCCGTACCTATCAGCAGTCACTCCCCATCCTCTGTCCAAAGCTTCTGGCAAACGACTAATCAACTTTCTGTCTTTGGATTTGTTTTTCTATCTCTATTCCAGATATTTCATAAACTAGAATCATGCAATATGTGGTCTTTTGTATCTGACTTCTTCCATTTATATCGTAATGTTTTCAAGGTTTACCCATGTTGTAGCATGAATTCAGTACTTAATTTCTTTTTATTGCCAAATAATATTCCATTATGTAGGTATATCACATTTTGTTTACCTATTCATCCATTGTTGGATATTATGTTTTCACTTTTTGACTATTATGAATAATACTGCTTTGAACATTCATGTTTTTGTGTGGATGTAGATTTTTAAATCTCTTGGCTGTATACCTAGGAGCGGGATGTATAAGACATGTGGTAATTTTATGTTAAACATTTTGGGAAACTGCTAGATTGTTTTCCAGAGTGGCTACATTATTTTATAATCCCACCAATAATGTATGAGGATTTCAGTTTCTCCATGTCCTTGCCAAAAGTTGTTATGGTCTGTATTGCTGTAGCCATGTTGGGTTTCTAAAGATTGAGCATTCTGCTGGGTTTGTCATGAGCCATGTTGTTTGCACATCTCATGAGGTGTGGTCCACACCTTCTTTCCTTCCATCACAGTGCCATGGCTCTAAAACCTTTCTGTGTGATTTCAGACAAGGGATGGCTTTCAGGTACTCTGTGCCGTTAACCGGGGTCTGCTGATACGTGCAGTTCAGTAGATTGATTGTTCATAAAATATTCTTAAGGTACCCAGACCAGGTTGAAAGCTTCAGTTTGCAAGGTCATTCTTACGAAACGTTCTGAGCAGAACCATGAGAGAATCTGGCTAGCTCTGAAATTCTTCGTGATTTGGAGTCTGAGGCACTTGGGAATATATCACCTTACCTGTCACTTTCACCCGATTGGCAGCAAGAGTGTATTAGTCCATTTTCTTTTGTTTATAACAGAATACCTGAAACTGGATAAGTTATTTTAAAAAGAAATGTTTTTTCTTACAGTCGTGAGGGGCAAGAAGTCCAGAGTCAAAGGGCCGCCTCTGGTGAGAGCCTTCTAGCTGGTGGGCATTGTCTGCAGAGTCCTGAGGTGGTGCAGGGTATCACATGGTGAGGGGGCTGTGAGTGCTTTAGCTCAGGTTTCTCTTCCTCTTCTTATAAAGCCATTAGTTCCACTCCCATGATAACCCATTAATCCATTCATTCATTTGTGAAGACAGAGCCCTCATGATGCAGTCACTTCTTTAAAAGCCTCGCCTTTCAATATTGTAGCATTGTAGATTAAATTGATAACATGTGAAATTTGGGGGCACATTCAAACCACAGCAGAGACGCTTCCTAGGATGCCTGGAGGATTCTTTTTTTCTGTTGCTTTCCCATTTTCAATCTGTGTGATGCTGCTTTCATTTTAGATTAGTGGGTTCTGTGAGGGACAGGCCAGTGATTGGGCTATAGGAAGAACATTACAATTCCTTGTTAGTATTTATTTTTCACCTTATTCTTTGAAGTTATTCTGTTTTGCATATGCTTTATAACTAAATTTACGTAACAATAGATTGTATGATTTATAAGTAAATACACATAATAGGTATTCTTTTTTTTTCCTTTTTGAGATGGAGTCTCACTCTGTCACCCAGGCTGGAGTGCAATGGCGTGATCTTGGCTCACTGCAAACTCCACCTCCCCAGTTCAAGCAATTCTCTGCCTCAGCCTCCCAAGTAGCTGGGATTACAGATGCCCACCACAACGCCCAGCTAATTTTAGTATTTTTAGTAGAGACGGGGTTTCACCATCTTGTCCAAGCTGGTCTTGAACTCCTGACTTTGTGATCCACCCGCCTCTGCCTCCCAAATGCTGGGATTACAGGTGTGAACCACTGCTCCCGGCCTACACATAATAGGTATTTTTTTTTTCCAAGATGAAGTATTGCTCCATTGCCCAGGCTGGAGTGCAGTGGCGCGATCTCAGCTCACTGCAACCTCCGTCTCTAGGGTTCTACAATAGACTAAAAAGTTAGCAGAGCTTATGGTTGATTCTGTTCTTCTTTCCGCCCTCCATTGTTAATAGTTCTTTTATTTATTTATTTATTTAGAGACAGATCTCACTCTGTCGCCTAGGCTGGAGTGCAGTGGCGCGATCTTGGCTCACTGCAACCTCTGCCTCCCAGGTTCAAGCGATTCCCCTGCTTCAGCCTCCTGGGTAGCTGGGATTATAGGCGCCTGCCACCACGCCCAGCTAATTTTTGTTTTTTCAGTAGAGATAGGGTTTCACCATGTTGGCCGGGCTGGTCTCGAACTCCTGACCTAGTGATCCATCTGCCTCAGCCTCCCAAAGTGCTGTGATTACAGGTGTGAGCCACTGAGCCTGGCCACATAATAGGTATTCTATGTAATCAAAAAGTTTAGAGGCCACTGCTTTAAGCTATCTACTGAGTGAAGAAAGGCACAAACAAAACTTATCCTCTGAACTGATAACCAGGTAAGAGTAAGTTCTGTCACGTGCTCTTGAGAAAGGCAGCGGTAGAAACCTAGGGCAGGGCCAGCAACAGGAATTGGCAACACTCACAGTGAGCAGAACTGCAGAACGGGGAGAATGGAGAACAGAATTCAAGCCACAGAGCTTGCAGTCTCTCAGAGACCACTAGTTTTAGTTTTGTAGACCGTTGCCTCCAATGATGCAAGTGTTAATAACACATCTAGAGTCATTTGGCAGCAGAACTGAGATGCAGGTCTTGTGACCCAGTACAGGACACCTTACATGGTGCCACTGTTTTCATGGTGCTTTAGTTGTATTAGTTTCTCTTTATTTGTATTTTGGTATCACTTTTTAGCAGCAAGAAGTATGGGAGGGGAGTTGCATGTCATAAGTTTTCATTCATGTTCAACTTAATTTAGAACCCAACAGAAAGACATTTTCCCAGGTGAGCATTGAGGCCTGTCAGTGGGATTCGTTCATTTTTTCAACAAATATGATTCTAGACAATAGCAGTGATAATCAGGTGAATATTTCTGTCTTCAAGGAGCTTATGTTTTACTTGGGGGAAGGAGCCAATAAGCATGTTAACCGTGAATTTTATGACATTTGAACAAAGACTTGAAGGAGATGCTGGAACAAGCTAGGTAGGTAGCTTGGGGAAGAGCATTCCAGGCATACAGAGCACCCGGTGCAGAGAGCGGAAGGGGTCTGGCACATCTGATGAACAGCCAGGAGGCCAGTGAAGGGAGCGGGCAGGGCCACTAGATAAGCTCAGAGAGGTAATGAGAGGTCAGATCATGAGGGCTTGTAGGCCATAGTAAGACTGGCTCTTACCCAAGCTGGGGAGCCACTGGATGGTGTTGAAGAGAGGAGTGAAACGATATGACTTGCCTTTCAAAAGGACATTCTGTGGCTGGGCGTGGTGGCTCACACCTGTAATCCCAGCACTTTGGGAGGCTGAGGCGGGCGGATCACTTGAGGCTAGGAGTGTGAGACCAGCCTGGCCAACATGGTGAAACCCCATCTAAATACAGAAATAAGCCAGGCTTGGTGGCGTGTGCCTGTAATCCCAGCTACTCGGAAGCCTGAGGCCAAGAATTTGCTTGAACCTGGGCAGCAGAAGTGGCAGTGAGCTGAGATCGTGCCATTGCACTCCAGCCTGTCTTCAAAAAAAAAAAAAAAATGCGGCGGGTAGGGGGCAGGTGCGGTGGCTCATGCCTATAATTTCAGCACTTTGGGAGGCCGAGGTGGGTGGATCATGAGGTCAGGAGTTTGAGACCAGCCTGACCAACATGGTGAAACCCCATCTCTACTAAAAACACAAAAAAATTAGCTGGGCCTGGTGGCGCGTGCCTGTAGTCCCAGCTACTCAGGAGGCTGAGACAGGATAATCGCTTGAACCCAGGAAGTGGAGGTTGCACTGAGCCAGGATCACACCACTGTACTCCAGTCTGTGTGACAGAGCGAGACTCTGTCTCAAAAAAAAAAAAAAAAAGGACATTCTGCTTGTCGAGAATAGACCTTGAGCGGGCTGGGATTGAAAGCAAGGATACAAGTAGGACAGAGTGATAATGTCTTGATGGCAGTCATTGTATTTGGGTTTGTTAATTGGAATACATAGTTCATGATATTTACATTCTTTTCTGTTTGTCTTATTCAGCTTCCCTCCATCCTCCTCCTCAAAATTTGCTATCATTATAGTTGACGCTGATAATAGAAGAATAAAAACCTGTCTTCTGGAAGGTTGCAGTCTGGACTCTTGGCATTAAAGAAATAGATGGTTTTAAAATCAGAGGTCACAAATGAGTCTGACTGCTGGAAGAACAGTATAATAGGTGGCTGGAAACAGCTTCTGTCTCAGACTAGTGGATATTGGTGGGAGGCCAGTGGAGTTGATGAGGCGTAAAGCGAGTCCTGAAAGAGGCACAAGAGCAGACAGCAGGGAGAACGCACAGTGCGGCAAACGGGAGCATGCGAGAGCACAGCACATCCAGGACAACTGCAGGGGATTCGCGGGCCACAGAGAGACCTGCTGAGGTTTGTGTGCAGCGTGAGCTCTCCAGGGTGTTCTCGGCTCCATTAGGACTCTGGGTCTGCACAGACCATGCTGCTTTCCCCCCCCAACTCTCAGCTCCTGACCCAGGGCCTTGTTTTCTTCCACGACAGCTAGTATTTCTGGATAGAGAAATAAGAAATACTTGTTTTGGGCAGGTATGATAAGTTCTGTGCATAATTCAGTCACTAGAGACATCATAGGAGGATGATTTTAAGCCTAGTAACAGATTTTGCTTTTTTTTAAAAGTGGCTTTATTGAGGTATAATTTATATAGCATAAAATTTATCTGTTAAATGTACAGTTTAATTATTTTTAGTAAAATTACAGAGTTGTGCAACCATCTTCACGTTTCTCTATCAGCCCAAAAAGATCCCTCATGCCATTTGCAGTCAACCCTCACTTCTACCCCCAGCTCTAGGCAATGATATATCTATTTTCTGTTTCTACTGATTTGTCCTTTCTGGCATTTCCTATAAATGGGAACATACAATATGTAGTCTTTTAGTCTAATTCCTTTTTTTGAAGACAAGGTCAGGCAGGTATACAGTGGTGCCATCTCAGCGCACTGCAGCCATGAACTCCTGGGCCCACGCTGTCCTCCCACCTCAACCTCCTGAGTAGCTGGGACCACAGGCAAGTGCCACCCCTCCTGGCTTTTTTTTTTTTATATACTTTTTGTAGAGGCGGGGTCTTCCTATGTTGCCCAGGTTGGTCTCAAACTCCTGGGCTCAAGCGATCCTCCTGCCTTGGCCTTCCAAAGCATTGGGATTACAGGTGTGAGCCACTACAACCAGCCTATCTGATTTATTATACTTTACATCATGTTTTCATGCTTCATCTATGTCATAGCATGTGCCAGTAGTTTGTTACTCTTTACTGTTGTGTAACTTATTTTTAATTTATTTTTTGAGACAGGATCTTGCTTCGTCGCCCAGGCCAGAGTGCAGTGGGTAATCATGGCTCACTGCAGCCTTGACCTCCCAGGCTCAACTGGTCCTCCCACCTCAGCCTCCAGTGTAGCTGGGACTACAGGCACATGCCACCACACACATCTGATTTTTTTTTTTTAAAAGAGATGGCATCTCACCATGTTGCCCAGGCTAATCTTGAACTGCTGGGCTTAAGCAGTTCTCCCACCTTGGCCTCCTAAAGTTCTGAAATTGCAGGTGTGAGTCACTGTCTGTAGCCTGTTGAGTGTTATTTAACTATATGGATCTACCACATTTTGTTTATCCATTCATAATTTGATGGACATTTGGCTTATTTCTGCCTTTTGCTATTATGAATAATATGGCAGTATTTCATAATTATGCATTAATTAATAATTAATGCTGAATAATTAGAGATACAAATCTTTATGTGACCATACATTTTTATTTTTTACTTTTTTTTTTTTTTGAGACAGAGGCTTGCTCTGTCACCAGGCTGGAGTGCAGTGACACGATCTCAGCTCACTGCAGCCTCTGCCTCCCAGGTTCAAGCAATTCCCCTGCCTCAGCCTCCCTAGTAGCTGGGACTACAGGCACCCGCCTCCACGCCCGGCTAGTTTTTTGTATGTTAGTAAAGACAGGGTTTCACCATGTTGGCCAGGATTGTCTCTATCTCCTGACCTCGTACTCTGCCCACCTCAGCCTTCCAAAGTGGTGGGATTACAGGCATGTGCCACCATGCCTGGCCCATTTTTCTTCTTAAAAAACGCAATACCTTGCTATTTTATTTTTTTTAAATTTTATTTATTTTAAAGTTTTATTTCAGGTTCGGGGTACATGTGAAGGTTTGTTACAGAGGTGAACCCATGTCACAGGGGTTTGCTGTACAGATTGTTTCATCACCCAGGCATTAAGCCCAGTACCTAAAAGTTACCTTTTCTGGTCCTCTCCCTCCTCCCACCATCCTCCCTCAAGTAAGCCTCAGTGTCTGTTATTCCCTTCTTTGTGTTCATGTGTTCTCATCATTTAGCTCCCACTTATAAGTGAGAACATGCAATATTTGGTTTTCTGTTTCCGCATTAGTTTGCTAAGGATAATAGCCTCCAGCTCCATCCATGTTCCCACAAAAGGTGTGATCTCATTCATTTTTATGGCTGCATAGTATTCCATGGTGTGTATGTACCACTTTTTCTTTGTCCAGTCTGTCATTGATGGGCATGTAGGTTGATTCCATGTATTTGCTATTGTGAATAGTGCTGCAGTGAACATATACATGCATGTGTCTTTATGGTAGAATGATTTATATTCCTTTGGGTATATACCCAGTAATGGGATTGCTAGGTCGAATGGTAGTTCTGCTTCTAGTTCTTTGAGGAATCGCCAGACTGCTCTCCACAGTGGTTTAACTAATTTACACTCCCACCAATAGTGGTAAGTGTTCCCTTTTCTCTGCAACCTCACCAGCGTCTGTAACTTTTTGGCTTTTTAATAATAGCCATTCTGACTGTGTGAGATGGTATCTCATTGTGGTTTGGATTTGCGTTTCTCTGACGATCAGTGATGTTGAGCTTTTTTTCATATGCCTGCATATTGACTGCATGTATGTCTTTTGAAAAGTGTCTGTTCATGTCCTTTGCCTATGTTTTAATGGGGTTGTTTTTTCTCTTGTAAATTTAAGTTTCTTATAGATGCTGGATATTAGACCTTTGTCAGATGCATGGTTTGCAAATATTTTCTCCCATTCTGTAGGTTGTCTATTTACTCTGTTGATAATTTATTTTGCTGTGCAGTGCTCTTAAGTCTAACTAGATCCCATTTGTAAATTTTTGCTTTTGTTGCAATTGCTTTTGGTGTCTTTGTCATGAAAACTTTGCCCGTTCCTGTGTCCAGAATGGTATTGCCTAGGTTGTCGTCCAGGATTTTTATAGTTTTGGGTTTGACATTTAAGTCTTTAATCCATCATGACTTGATTTTTATGTATGTTGTAAGGCAGGGGTCTGGTTTTAATCTTCTGCAGATGGCTAGCCGATTATCTCAGCACCATTTATTGAATAGGAAGTTTTTTTCCCATTGCTTGTTTCTGTCAGTTTGTTGAAGATCAGATGGTCATAGGTGTGCAGCCTATTTCTGGGCTTTCTATTCTGTCCCATTGGTCTATGTGCCTGTTTTTGTAGGAGTTGCATGCTGTTTTGGTTACTGTAGTATAGTTTGAAGTCAGGTAATGTGATGCCTTCAGCCTTGTTCTTTTTGCGTACGATAGCCTTGGCTATTCGGGCTTTTTTTCTGGTTCCATATGAATTTTAAAATATTTTCTTTTAGTTCTTTGAAGAATGTCATTGCTACTTTTGATAGGAATAGCACTGAATCTGTAAATTGCTTTGGGTAGTATGGCCATTTAATGACATTGATTCTTCCTATCCATGGGCATGGGATATTTTTCCATTTGTTTGTGTCGTCTCTGATTTCTCTGAGCAGCGTTTTGTAATTCTCATTGTAGAGATCTTTTACCTCCCCGGTTCGCTGTATTCCTAGGTGTTTCATTCTTTTTGCAGCAGTTGTGAATGGGAGTTCATTCATGACTTGACTCTCTGCTTGCCAGTTGTTGGTGTATAGGAATGCTAGTGGTTTTTGTATATTGATTTGGTATCCAGAAACTTTGCTGAAGTTGTTTATCGCTGAATGAGCGTTTGGCTGAGACTGTGGCGTTTTCTAGATACAGAATCATATTGTCTATAAATAGGGATAGTTTGACTTCCTCTCTTCTTATTTGGATGCCCTTTATTTCTTTCCCTTGCCTGATTGCTCTAGCTGGACCTTCTAATACTATGTTGAATAGGAGTGGTGAGAGTGAGCCTCCTTGTCTTGTGCTGGTTTTCAAGGGGAATGCTTCTAGCTTTTCCCCATTCAGTATGGTGTTGGCTATGCGTTTGTCATAGATGGCTGTTACTTTGAAGTATGTTCCTTCAATACCTAATAACATGAAGGGGTGTTTAATTTTATTGAAAGCCCTTTCTGCATCTGTTAAGATAATGTGGTTTTGTCTTCAGTTCTGTTTATGTGATGAATCAGTTTATTGATTTGCATTATGTTGAACCAATCTTGCATCCCAGGGATGAAGCTTATTTGATCATAGTGAATTAGCTTTTTGATGTGCTCCTGGATTCGATTTGCAAGTATTTTGTTGAAGATTTTTGTATTGATGTTCATCAAGGATATTGGCTTGAGATTTCTTTTTTTGTTGTGTCTCTTCCAGGTTTTGGTATTAGGATGATGCTGGCTTAGTAGAATGAGTTGAGTAGGAGTCCCTCCTCCTCAGGTGTTTGGAATAGTTTCAGTAGGAATGGTATCAGCTGTTCTTTGTACATCTGGTAGAACTGGCTGTGAATTTGGTTGGTAGGCTTTTTATTACGAATTCAGTTTTGGAGCTCATTATTTGTCTGCTCAGGGAATCAAATCAGTTTCTTCCTGGTTCCATCTTAGGAGATTGTATGTGTCCAGGAATTAATTAATCTCTTCCAGGCTTTCTAGTTTGTGTGCATTGGAGGTGTTCATAGTAGTTTCTGATGGTTTTTATTTTTGTGGGGTCAGTAGTAACATTTTCTTCATCATTTCTAATTGCGTTTATTCGGATCTTCCCTCTTTTCTTCTTTGTTAGTCTAGCTAGTAGCCTATTTATCTTATTAATTTTTTTTTTTTTAACTCCTGGATTTGTTGATTTTTTTAAATTGTTTTTCATGTCTCGATTTCCTTCATTTCAGCTCTGATTTTGGTTATTTCTTGTCTTCTGCTAGCTTTTGAGTTGATTTGTCCTTGCTTCTCTAATTCTTTCCGTTGTGATGTTAGGTTGTGAATTTGAGATCTTTCTTTTTATGTTGGCATTTAGTCCTATGAATTGCTGTCTTAACACTGCCTTAGTGTGTCCCAGAGATTCTGGTATGTTGTATCTTTGTTCTCATTAGTTTCAAAGAATTCTTGATTTCTGCTTTAATTTCTTTATTTACCCTAAAGTCTTTCAAGAGCATGTTGTTTAATTTACATGTAATTATATGATTTTGAGCGATTTTCTTAGTCTTGACTTCTGTTTTTAATGTGCTGTGGTCTAAGAGTATGTTTGGTATGATTTCAGGTTTTGGTTTTTTTTTTTTTTTTGCATTTGCAGAGGATTGTTTTATGTTCAGTTATGTGGTTGATTTTAGAGTATGTGCCATGTGATGATGTAAAGCTTATATATTCTATTATTTTTGGGTGGAGAGTTCTGTAGAGGTCTATCAGATCCATTGGTCCAGTGTTGAGTTCCGGTCTTGAATATCTTTATAAATTTTCTGTCTTGATGATCTAATATTGTCAGTAGAGTGTTGACGTCTCCCAGTATTATTTTGTGGAAGTGTAAATCTCTTTGAAGGTCTCTAAGAACTTTCTTTATGAATCTGGGTGCTCCTGTATTGGGTGCATATATATATTTAGGATACTTAGGTCTTCTTGTTGAATTGAACCCTTCACTATTATGTAATGCCCATCTTTGTTGTTTTTTATCTTCGTTGGTTTAAAGTCTCTTTGTCTGAAATTAGGATTGCAACCCTGGCTTTTTTCTGTTTCCCATTTGCTTGGTACATTTTCCTCCATCCCTTTAGTTTGAGTCTATGGGTGTCATTACATGTGTGATGGGTTTCTTGAAGACAGCATACCATTCCATTGGGTCTTGCTTTTTTATCCAGCTTGCCACTCTGTGCCTTTTATGTGGGGTATTTAGCCCATTTACATTCAAGGTCAGTTTTATATATGTGCATTTGATCCTGTCATTGTGTTTGTAACTGGTTATTATGCTGGCTTGTTTGTGTGACTGCTTTATAGTATCACTAGTCTGTATATTTAACACTGGTCTGTGTTTTTACATTTGTTGGTAGTGATCTTTCCCTTCTATTATATTAATACATTTAGTGCTCTTTTCAGTAGCTCTTGTAAGGCAGGTCTGGTTGTAACGAACTCCTTCAACATTTGCTTATCAGAAAAAGGTTCCTATTTCTCCTTTGCTTAAGGAGCTTAGTTTGGCTAGATATGAAATTCTTGGTTGAAGATTTTTTTTTTATTTAAGAATGTTGAATATAGGCCCCCAATCTCTTCTGACTTACATGGTTTCAGCTGAGAAGTCCATTGTTAGCCTGACAGGGTTCCTTTTGTAGGTGACCTGCCGTTTCTCTCTAGCTGCTTTTAACATCGTTTCTTACATTTCAGCCTTGGAAAATCTGATGATTATGTGTCTTGGGGATGGGGATGATCTTCATGTGTAGCATCTTGCAGAAGTTCTCTGTATCTCCTGAATTTGACTTTTGGCTTCTCTAGCAGGGTTGGGGAAGTTTTCATGGATGATACCCTGAAATATATTTTGTAAGTTGTTTGCTTTCTTTTCCTCCCTTTCAGGGATGCCAATTTTTCATAGATTTGGCTTCTTTATATAATCCCATACTTCTTGAGGTTTTATTCATTCCTTATTCTTTTTTCTCTAGTTTTGTCTGACTATCTTATTTCGGAGAGCCAGTCTTCAAGTTCCAAGATTCTTTCTTCAGCTTGGTTTATTTTGCTGTTAATACTTGTGATTGCATTGTGAAATTCTTGCATTGTGTTATTCAGCTCTGTCAGATCCTTTAGGTTCTTTTTTATACTGGCTATTTTGTCCTTCAGCTCCTGTATCATTTTATTTTGGTTCTTAGTTTCCTTGGATTGGGTTTTGCTGTTCTCCTGAATCTCAATGATCTTGGTTCCTATCCATATTCTGAATTCTATTTTGGCCATTCAGCCAACTCAGCCTGGTTAAGAACTCTTGTTGGAGAACTGGTGTGGTTGTTGGAGGACATATGACACTCTGGCCATTTGAGTTACTGGAGTTCTTGCATTGCTTATCTCTAAGCAAAGTTTTTTTGCTTATCTCTAAGTCTGGGTGTTCCTTTAACTGCAGTGTAGATTCAGTACAGTCAAGTGACTTCTTTGCTGGATGTTTTCACAGGGCTGAGGCTTTGTGTAGGGTCTTTGAAGCTGACTTGTTGTCTTTGGTTTCAGAGGGTGGTATGTTAGCGAGGTATTTGTGGTGTTGAAGCTTTGGGTTATGATCCCGTACGTGGCACATAGGCATACTGAGTCATGGTAGACTCTTGCTTGGTTGTGTGGCTCCCCTGTATTTCCTCACAGTTGCAGCCGTGTTCCCTCTCAATTCTCAAAAAGTGTGGGTTTCTCTCCACCTTAAGTGCTGGCTATAGATCGCAGCTTGGCACTCCTGAGCTGCCCACTGCAGCTCTGGGACAATCTCGGTGTTCATGTTTTTTTCTAGTTTGGAGGCAGCAGAGGAAGGGACCTTAGCAGTGATTGTAGCAGAGGGTCATTTGGTTGTCTTCTGTGGGCTCCACCCCAGAGAGATGCAGGTCAGCAGTCACTCAGTGCCATCAGCCTAGGATGGCGGGTCTGTGCTGTGAGCCCAAGCTGGGGGTTCCCTGCCTGGTGAAGAGTAGGGGGGTGGGTGGGGCCCTTGGGAGACGGACCAGCTTCCCCTCCTTGTTGGAGGTGTGGAGAAGGCACTTAGGGTCTTTGCTCCTCTGTTAGTCCGGGGGTAACAAGGACAGTTCCACCGCAGAGGCAGTGGCAGAGAGGCTTTCAGCTGCCGTGTGGTCTCTGTCCAGGGAGTTGCTGAGTCGCTACTGGCAGGATGGCTCTGCTGAGGGGGTGACTGGAGGCCCAGGCCTGGAGGACCTGCCGACGAGGAGATACGGGAATGGGTGCCCACGTGATGGTCTGGCCACTTTTCTGTAGGGCTGCTGCATTATGTTGGGGGTCCACTCCAGTCCCCAGTTGCCTTGGGTTTTCCAGTACTGGAGGTATCAACCGTGAAGGCTGCAAAACAGCAAAGACAGTGGCCTGCCCCTCCTTCTGGGAGCTCTGTCCCAGGAAGGTACGGATCTGTTGTCAGCCCAGAGGCACCTGTAGGTGGCGGTTGGAGACCTTGGTTGGGAGGGCCCACCCACTGAAGAGGAATGGGATCGGGGACCTGCTTAAAAAAGCAGTCTCACCTCTTTTTCTTTTCTTTCTTTTTTTTTCTTTTCCTGACGGAGTCTCGCTCTGTCGCCCGGGCTGGGGTGCAGTGGCGCGATCTCGGCTCACTGCAAGCTCCGCCTCCCGGGTTCCCGCCATTCTTCTGCCTCAGCCTCCCGAGTAGCTGGGACTACAGGCGCCCGCCAGGTCGCCCGGCTAATTTTTTGTATTTTTTAGTAGAGACGGGGTTTCACCGTGTTAGCCAGGATGGTCTCGATCTCCTGACCTCGTGATCCACCCGTCTCGGCCTCCCAAAGTGCTGGGATTACAGGCTTGAGCCACCGCGCCCGGTCTCACCTCTTTTTCATAGAGCAGCTGTGCTATGCTCAGGGTCTGCTTCAGCCCCCAGTTGCCTCGGTCGCTTCAAACCCAAAGATGGAATTGCAGCTCCTTTTGCTCTGAAGCCCAGAAAGCCTGGGTGTCCACGGCTCTTGGGTCTTTGTTCACGCCTGAGCAACTGCTCTGCCAAGATTCCACGTAGCTCTGTGTTGGACTGAAGACCCTGGTGGAGTGGGTTCGTGAGGCGGTCTCCTGACCCGAGGGTTGCAAAGAGATCTGTGGAAGAAGCGTGGGTTCCTGGGGTCCCATATTCTCTCACTGCTTCCCTGGATGGGGGAGGTTCCCCTGGCTCCGTTTCACTCCAGAGTGGGCCGTTGTCCTGTCTTGCTTTTCTCCCTTTTCCATGGGTGGAATTGTTTCCTTGATTGGTCCCAATGTGTGTACCTGGATGTTTAATTGGAGGTGCTGTATTTACTCGCCCCTGCGTTCCTCTCTGTGAGAGCTGCGCACACTAGCTGCTTCTGGTCAGCTATCTTGGCCACCCCGCTACACTTTCATTTCTGTATTTCATTTCTAGGTGGATACCTAGGGATGGAATTGCAGTCATATGGTACATGTTTAGTTTTTAAATAAACTGCTGAGTTATTTCCAACATAACTGAGTTTTTTAGCTGTTCCTTGTTTTTACTTTTTCTGGGTATCCCCTGAAAGGTAGTCTCATGGCTAAAGTATAGAGATGTGATAAATCACAGGAAATGTGGTGGGGTGAGATGTGAAAGGGAAAGGGCCTTGAAATCCATCATTGGAAAGTACCTTGAAAGATCATTTCTGTTTCCAAGAGGCATTGCATGTAAAGCATGCCATACTTCTAAGAATCTTTCAGTTTTAAAAGGTGTATTTGAAGCTGTCATTCTATAGAACTATAAATGCAATTAAAGTTTTTTATTTTTTTAAGTAATGAGCAAACTATGATAGAATTTCAATTCTGAGACACTTTTTTTTTTTTTTTTTTTTTTTTACCTCTACAGTTTTACCATCTCCGATATCAAGATGAGTCTTTTCATCAGTTGGGTCACTAGTTATTTCTTTGGTGTTCATAAAGTTGGTGGTGTCTTAGATTTGATGAAATGTGGGAGATATTATTGGAATAAAGATTATAGTACCACCTCTAAAATATTCTGGCCAGAAATGTTGAATCTGAGTCTAGTCAGATCTCTGGAGCTGACTTCCATCTGCAGGAAATGCACAGATAGAGGGTCAAGTTCAGTGATGCCCGAGGAAACAGACAAAGCTGACTGTGGCTGTCTCCGTAACAGAACTGACCGGATTTCTGCAGCATGAAAATGACACGCAAAGAAATGGGGTAGGAGGGGCCAACTCTAGAGTCAGCGAGCCTTTAGAATAACCTTGAATTGCCGTGTGCCACACCTGCTAAGCGTCCATAATTCAAGCAAATATCTGCTCCGTACCCACCCCAACCCCACAATAAAAAAACCAAACAAATAAAATAAAAACCAAAAGTTTTTGGAGACAAACTTGGAGATTTGATTTTGGAGCATCAGCTTCGTGTTCCCCTGTTGATTTCTGACTTGCTCTCATTCTCTCCCCTCGCTGTGCTGATTTTAATTAGGTGCCCAGGCCGGGTGCAGTGGCTCACACCTGTCATCTCAACACTTTGGGAGGCCAAGACGGGTGGATCACTTGAGGTCAGGAGTTCAAGACCAGCCTGGCCAACATAGTGAAACCCTGTCTCTACTAAAAATACAAAAATTAGCTGGGTGTGGTGGCTCACGCCTATAATCCCAGCTACTCGGGAGGCTGAGACAGGAGAATTGCTTGAGCCTGGGAGGTGGAGGTTGCAGTGAGTCAAGATCCCATCACTACACTCCAGCCTGGGCGACAGAGCAAGACTCTGTCTCAAAAAAAAAAAAAAAAAAAAAAAGAAAAAATTAGGTGCCCTGCCATCGTTCTGAGAATCCCTTTTGCTGTCATCTTGGTAATTGTCTTCACCTCTCTTTTGAGTAGGCCCCTCTGTTTCTAGGATCCCATGTTTTTCTCTTTTTTTGTTTATTTTCTTGTTTACTGACCCAGATCTTTATGTATGGAGTGGAATTGCAGTCATGTGCTACGTGTGTGTTTAGTAACTCCTTATATGTCTAACAGCTTGTTCATCCTACCCTTATACTTGATTGGTATTTGATCAAGTATATAGAATTCTAATAAGTGATCAGTAAATTCTAAGTAAATAAATGAATGCACCTTCCCCCTTTAAAAAAGAAAACATGCATTGCATGAGTTAGAGAGTATGTTAAGCACAGACTATTGTTATATTTTTTCAGATTTCAGTATTTCAAGAAAGGGTAGTAATATTATACATTTTTTTGTATTTTTTTTAAAGTAATAAAATGTCATCCTGGAGCTAAGATTTTTGTCAGGATTTCACCCTGGCATGAACTCGGAGAAAAATCAGTGGACGGAGATGACTCCTGACTTCAGGAAGGAGTGCACTCGTTTCCCACAGTGCCTCTGTGGAGATTGGCATGCTGGGAGCTAGAACTAATTAGCCAATTCACAGATATTTTGGTCTCTAAAATTAGTTCCAGTACACTCTGGGAACAGCTTCTGTTACTCACTTTTTGTCAGAAGCACCACCAGTGGGCAGATGGTTCTCTGGAAAAAGTAGACACAGAAGAGTGATTTACTTGGGTGTCATTACAAACGTGGTGTTCTTGGTTTGCCCTTTTGTAAGACTAACGGATTAATGTTATTAAACCACATAACCATGGAGTGACCTTGCCTCATTATTTGTTCATCTTTTTGGGGCTTAGTTTCCTTATCTGCAAAGTAGGCATATTTATAGGTATGATACTTGCCTCAAAATGTCATTGTGAGGATTAAATAGAGAATCTCTGCAAGATAGACGTTCACTGCCCCATGATTTCCCGTCCACCCCCACTTTTTTTTTTTTTTTTTACAGTCTCTGGGCAAGTGAGTGGGTGAAAAAGGTTGTGTAAGAATCTGCTTTGAGTAGTTTGTGGTCTTTTTGGAGAGTTGTTTAGTATGCATATAAAGGAGATAGAAAAAAGTACTATTCAGATTGGGGTTTAGAGAAATTAGGAGGCTGGAGACCTTGTGGAGGGGGCTAGCTGCAACTGTCTCTTAGAAGGATTGGGACCTGGGCTTTGGAGGAGTCTAGGGAGACTCCAGGAATCTTGGGCCGGAGGAAGAGCTGTGAGTTCTGCTGGCGGGCTGGGGGCTGCTGGGAGAGAGAAACAGGTAGATCAGCTTGGAAGCATATTAGGGAAAAATTTGAAAGTCCATATGGGAAACTTGGATCTTTGTTTATTTCCTTAAACCATCACGAATGTCTTGGTGCCTGATCTCACGTTTATGGGATGTGTCTGGATGAGAGAGATTGCAAATTTAGAGGTCTGTGGCTGGATGTGACCTGCAGATATGTTTTGTTTGGCCTCCTCAGTGCTTTAGAATTCTTTGGATAAGTTGCCAGGGTTTAAAATCTGGAGATGGGGCCTTACTGTTCTTCAGTCCCACATGTTATCAAGTGACTGGAGCTTTAAGAGGTACCCCAAGTTTCCATGGTCCCTTCGCCTCCATCACATGACCGGCCATATTTCTTCTACCTGTGTGTCCGAATTTGCAGCCAGTGGTGTAGAGCAGCACTGTCCAGCACAGTAGCCAGGAGCCTCCTGTGGTGGTTTAAAGTTAGATTAAGTGAAGTTAAATGAAAAGTCCTGTCTCACATTTGCACTAGCTACATTTCGTTTGCTTAGTAACCATATGTGGCTAGTGGCTAGTGTACTGGACATCACCGATGTAGAACGTTTCTATCATTGCTGAAAGTTGTATTGGATTGGTCTAGGTCTTCAAACAAAGGTTACTAACTCTGCCTCTCATTGTATTGAAACCTTGTCTCCTAGCATGACTTGGCATATTGCTGCCTCATGTGTAATAAAAAAAAAAGTGGTTCGATGGTGTGATGATCCTAAATACCTTTTGAAGGGTAAAATCCTTTATATGGACGATTACTGGTAATAGCCCATAACTTTGCAAGTCCCAATAATCTAATATTAATTACGTATTTTAACAGACATTTACTTTTATGGTTCATACACTATCTCTGGAGGGCATTCCAGAAGAGGAGTTTTAAAAATAGACTGCCCAGTGGCACTGGTGTTGGGTCGAGCACCCAGGCATTTCCTAGGTGACTGCTTTGAAGGATGACAAGTTTGGGTAACGGTGACTACTTCTCCCATCTCCGCGTGTATATGCAAAGTCACTGACTATCACACTTTTCTTGAGGGGGTATTTGTGTTGTGCTTTTATTCTTGAATGTGAAAGTAAGTACAGTGTAGAGTGCTAATTTCTCCTTACTTAGTGAGGTTGCAATCTAGAGTCTTTTAAAATAACTAAAAACTGTGTAGAAATCAGCAGGGCATAGTCCTGTGTTTATTTATTTTTATTTTTTTATTTTTATTTTTTTGTCTACTTCATTCTTGTTTATTTATCTATTCATGTTTCATTGCATTTTAAAACAGGTATTAATGTAATAACATTCACATGGGTGCAGCACAGCAACATGGCACAAGTATACATATGTAACAAACCTGCACGTTATGCACATGTACCCTACAACTTAAAGTATAATAATAATAAATAAATTTAAAAATAAAAAAGAAAAAAAAAGAAGAAAAAAAAATTAAAAATAATTATTTTTTAAAAAGATACTGTTAAGTAAAAAAAAAAATGAGGATTCAAGTTTGTTGTATTCTACTTTTTGGTTAAAAAGACAAGAGGGAAAATAAATCTTTATATTTCATTTTATAAAGCGACTCTGGAAAGATATGCAAGAAATTAATACAAATGGTTTCCTGTTTCACAGTAGCAGTGGTGGGAAATGAACATAAGTGAACCAGACTTTTCATTGTGTATCTAATATTGCTTGAATTTCCAACCATGTGAATGTTAGTCCTGTGTTTAAAGCAGCACCTAGTGCGTTACATTAAGAACAGAGCTAACAGTGTAGTATACAGTGTGTTTTCTTTTTGACCCAGCAAAGGTTTTCAGCATTTGTACTGAGGGGATGATAGCACATGTGTGGAAGTGTGTGTCCATCATCATATCGTGTAAAATAATGAAAACCCTGCATGTTAGTAGAACTGGGTGAGTGATGATGATACCTAGGTACAGTATTATAAAGCCACTGAAAATAGGGGTGTAGATCTGTATTTATTGACTTGGGAAGATGTCTGTTGCACATTGAATGGAAAAATGTGCATGTGAGTGTGCCTAGATGTCACCAAAATAGTAACAGGGGTATTGTTGTGATGGAATTTTAGGCAACCTTATTTTCTTTTCTAGATTTTGTACCTACTTTGTTTGCCCCTTAACTCAGTAAGCCATGCTTTTTTATTATTTTTAAATGTGCTGCTCTCATAAAGAAGGGAAATAGTACTTACTGGGTGCCTGTGATATTCTGAGCATTTTGTTAAAACTTTGTTAGCCTCATGTGTACTCTTTAAGGTAAACGTGTTATTATTCTGATTTTACTGATGAGCATTTGAGGCTCGGAGATGGAGCAGCGGCCACTGGGGGGAGAGCTAGACGCCAGCCCCGAAGCCGTGCGTGCAGCCAGTGTGTATTTTCCTAGCTGAGGCATTCCCAGAGTCTTAGACGGGTGCAGCACCGAGGCTGACGTTTGAGGTTATCTGATATTGGCAGAGAAGGTCTTAAGCTAGCTAGAGAGAGAGAAAGAGAGATGAAAAACACTAAAACTGTGGGGTTTTGTGTACATCATTATTATGTTATAGTGAAAATGGCTTTGGTGTACTCAGGAGGCTCAGGCTTGTTTGCAGTTTGGTCATTAACCACACTTTACAACCCTGGGTAAGTCTTTTGGTCTTTATTTTCCTTATTTCCAAAATAAGGATAATATATTCTCCATCTCAGGATTACTGTGAGATTACTCAGATTCATGCAAAAATACCTTAAAACAATAAAATACGATATGAATGTGAGCACTGTTTTTACCTTAGACAATCCAGTCTTCTGAAGCTTAAGAAATGGCCTGTTTTTACCACCTGGTTTGTCCCTTATGGATGTTTTTTGGAGAAAAGGATTGAATATTCCTTTCTTTGCCAATGAGCAGACCTCATGTATCTGGAAAGAGAACTGTTCCATTTTGGGGCCTTTACAAGTGTTTTGGAAAGGCAGACACAAGGTCTAAGCCACTTGTTATAAACTTACAGGTCTGGTGGTCAGCATCACTCCCACTGCTCTAATTCTTAAAACTTAAAACTGTGAAGTGTGATAGAATGTGCACAAAACACAAAGACACAGTTTAAGAATGTATTTTAAAGCTAATAGCTGTTTAATTGATCTTCCGGACAAGAAATAGAACATTGCTTAGGACATCGCCACCAGGACTCTCCTAAGTAACCACTCTTCTGACTTTTATGGTAACTGCTTTCTGGCTTTTCTTTTTAGTTTTATTATCTAAATATGCACCTTAAGATTACAGTGTATGCCTTTTTTTTTTTTGTTTTTAAATGGAGTCTCACTCTGTTGCACAGGCTAGAGTGCAGTGGTGCGATCTTGGCTCACTGCAATCTCCGCCTTCCGGGTTCAAGTGATTCTCCTGCCTCAGCTTCCCAAGTAGCTGGGATTACAGGCACCTGCCACTATGCCCAGCTAATTTTTTGTATTTTTAGTAGAAACGGGGTTTCACCGTGTTGGTCAGGCTGGTCTTGTACTCCGACCTCTTGATTCACCCACCTCAGCCTTCCAAAGTGCTGGGATTACAGGTGTGAGCCACCGCGCCTGGCCATGTTTACTTGTTTTTTGAAAATTAATTATTTTTAGAAATGGGGTCTCACTATCTTGCCCATGCTGGACTTGAACTCCTGGGCTCCAGCGATCATCCAGCCTCAGCATCCCAAGTAGCTGGGACTCTAGACACCACCGTGTCCACTTTATTTGCTTGTTTTTGAACTTCATACAAATGTGGGTATGTTTGTTTCTGGCCGTTTGATTCATTCTTACAAGATTTTGTATTGCTGAGTGTAGCTATGATTCATTTATTTTCAATGTTTGTTGCATCTCTTAGTATGAAACCCACAACTTCAACATTCCACAGTGGATGGACTTATGAATTTCTAGTTTTTGGCTGTTGTGGTAGTACTGCTCTGAGCATTCTCGTGCATTTCACCTGTTATATGTATACCTGTGTTTCTGTTGGGCATATTCCTAGCAGCAGTATTGCTGCATATCTTCACATTTGTTAGCTAATGCCAAGGTGTTTTCTTCAGTGTTGATGATGCCAATTTACATTCCTGCTAGCATGTAGGAGGGTGTCTGTGGTCCCACATCCTTGTTAACCCTCAGTCTTGTGGGTCTTTTTCATTTTAGCCATTGTGAGTGTGCAGTAGTGTCTCCTTTAATTTGCATTTCCTTGATGACTAATGGAAATGGAACAGCTTTTCTTAGAATGATGACCGTTGGTATCTTTTGTGAAGTGCGTCTTCACATATTTTGCCCGTTTTTCTACTGGCTTGCTTACCATTTGCTTTGCAGAGCACCTTTATATATTCTGGAAACAAGCCTGTTGTTGCTGATTTGTTTGTAGTATCTTCTTCTAGTGTGACTTGACGTTCACTTTCTTCAGTGGTTTTGATATGCCAAAGTTCTTAATTCTGATTTGGTCCAGTCCATCAATCTTGTCCTTTATGGTTTGTGTTTATTGTGTCTTGGTGTTTTCCTCTGTCCTGGGATCATGAAGCTATTATGTTATTTTCTAAAAGGTGTATTGCTTTGCTTTCTGCACATTTATCTACTGTCAGGAATTCATTTTTGTGCAGGGTGTGAGATAGGAGTCACCTTCTTTTTAAATCCATGTAGATACTCAGTTGATCCAGGGGCATCGATTTAAAAAGTAGCCCTCTTGTCACTGCTCTGTAATGCCTACTTTGTCATAAAATTCCCCATAGGCCCGAGTCTGTTTCTTTATCCTCTCTGTTGGTGTATGTGTCTGTCAACTGACAGCACATTGTCTTAATTCCTATGATATTGTAATAAATCTTGATATCCACGGGGAGCAAGTTTTATCACCTTATTTTACCAAAAGAGTGCCTTGCCATTCATATTATCACATGTATTTTGGAATCAACTTGTTCTTAAAAAAAAATACATGTTTGTGTTTATTGGGGTTTTGAGTGGAATTTTATTGAATGTTTAGATCAATTTGGGAGAACTGAAAATTTCACAATACTGAGTATTCCAACCTATACTTTTATCTTTGTATTTATTTTAGCTATCTTAAAAAAATTTAAAAATTGTTACATAACTTTTTGGGCAGATATTTATTTTGGCTAGATTTATTCATAGGTGTTTATTTTTATGCAATTAAAAATAGAAACATTTTTGGCTTGTGAGAATAGAAATGTAATTTTTTTCATATATATTGGCTTTGTATTAGTCTTACAAAGCTTATTAATTTTATAATGCATCTTTAGATCTTTCAGTGTTTTTCTTTTTTTTTTTTTTTTTTCTGGAGACTGAGTCTCCCTCTGTCACCCCAGGCTGGAGTGCAGTGGCATGATCTTGGCTCACTGCAAACTCTGCCTCCTGGGTTCAAGCAGTTCTCTGCCTCAGCCTCCCGAGTAGCTAGGATTACAGGCGCCCGCTGCCATTCCCAGGTAATTTTTGTATTTTTAATAGAGATGGGGTTTCGCCATCTTGGCCAGGATAGTCTCAATCTCTTGACCTCGTGATCTGCCCTCCATGGCCTCCCAAAGTGCTGGGATTATAGGCATGAGCTACCGTGCCCGGCCCCTTCTAGATTTTGTTTTATGCAGTTATATTTTCCATTTAGAATGATAATTTTTTCTTTTTTTGCTAATTTTCATACTTTTATTTTTTTCTTGCCAAAATTAGTTTGCTAGGACTGCAGACACAATGTGGAACAGAAATTGTAGAGTGGATATTTTTATCGTGTTCCACTCTCAGAGAGAAAGCTTTCAGCACTTCATCATTAAGTGTGATGCTTTTTGTAGGTTTGAAAAAATATATCCTTTGTGAAGTTAAGGAAGAATCTTTCTCTTCCTAATCTGCTAAGAATTTTTAATCATGAATGCAGTGGATGTTAAATTTCTCAGATGCTTTGCATCTTTTGAGGTGATTAACATAATAAAGGGGAAAATCATGCTATTAATATGGCAAGTTATATGGAATGATTTATTGTTAAGCCAGTAGCACCAGGACAGTCACTAAAATTGAATTTAAAAGAATGGATAGCTTCTAAGATAAGGATTGAAAAGTTCTTTTAGTTTTTGTATGAGAATTATTTCACTTTCTAGGAAGGTGTATTTTACAGATCATAGAATTATAGGTTGGTGATTAGTAATTGTCTATTCACTTTGCTGATGCATTTCTTTATTGTTGGCAGTATTGGTCTTAATCTTTATCTTTTAAACAATGTAGCTAATGTATCTAGGTATGGATTTCTTTTTCCTTAGTGTACTGTGATACACTGGGCTTCTTGCATATGTGGCTTAATGTTTTTCTTCAGTTTTTGGAACATTTTCAGCCATTATCTCTTCAGGTATTGATATACTCTTTCTTTTTCTTTCTTTCCTTCTTCTTTCCTTCTCTCTTTCTTTCTCTTTCTTTTTCTTTCTCTTTTTTTTTCTTGGACACAGGATCTTGCTCTGTCACCCAGGCTGGAGTGCAGTGACAAGATCAGAGCTCACTGCAGCCTCAACCTCCTGGGCTCAAGCGATCCTCTCACCTCAGCGTTCCGAGTAGCTGGGACTACAGGCTTGTGCCACCAGGCCTGGCTAATTTTTGTATTTTTTTGTAGAGACAGGGTTTTGCCATGTTGCCCAGGCTGGTCTCAAACTCCTGGGCTCAAGTGATCTGCTCGCCTTGACCTCTCAAAGTGCCAGGATTACAGATGTGAGCCACTAGCCCGGCCTTTTATTCTTTTTGAAGGTGTAAAATTCAGTGGTTGATAGTACCTTCACAGAGTTGTACAACCCATCACCACTAATTTTAGAGCATTTTTATTGCCCCATAACACAAGCTTCATAACCATCAGCTATTGTTTAAATAGCTGTTTAAAAGTTATTTCTAATTGTAGTAAGATATACAGAACATAAAATTCACCATGCAACTAGTTTTGTGTACAATTCAGCGGCATTAAGTGCATTTGAATTGTGCAACCATCACCAACATCTATCTCCAGAATGTTTTTCTCTTGTAAAACTGAAACCCTGAAGCCGTTAAATAATAACTCCCGTTTCTCCCTTCCACAACCCCTGGCAGCCACCAGTCCACTTTCTGAATCAGTGACTTTGACTACTCTAGGTGCTTCATGTAAGTGGAACCAGACAACATTTGTCTTTGTGACTGGCCTACTTTACTCCACGTAAAGCCTTCAAGGTTCATCATGTTGTAGTGTTTCAGAAAAGGCCTAAAGTTCCATTGTACGGGCAGACTGGTAGACTCCATTTTGCATATCCATTCATCTGTCAGTCAACACTTGAGTCGTTTCCACCTTTTTACTGTTGTAGGTAATGATGCTGTGAACCTGGGTTTACAACTGTCTTTGGAAACTCTGCTTTTACTTCTTTTGGGTATAGGCCCAGAAGTAGAATTGCTGGAATCATATGGTAATACTATGTTTAATCTTTTTTGAGGAACTGCTGTAACCATTTTCCACAACAACTCTACCATTTTACACTTCACCAGCAGTGTTCAAGAGTTTCAGTTTCTCTACATCTTCACCAACACTATTTATGTATTATTTTTTTAAATACCATTCTGGGCTGGGTGCAGTGGCTCATGCCTGTAGTCCTGGCACTCTGGATGCCAACACAGGCAGATTGCTTGAGTCCAGAAGTTCAAGACCAGCTTGGGCAACGTGGCAAAACCCATCCTCTACAAAAATACAAAAAATTAGCTAGGTGTGGTGGCACGCGCCTGTAGTCCCAGCTACTGGGGAGGGGCGGGGTGCTGAGGCGGAGGATCCCTTGAAGCTGGGAGGTGGAGGTTGCAGTGAGCCGAAATCACGCAACTGTACTCCAGTCCTGGTGACAGAGTATGATCCTATCTCAAAAAAATAAATAAAATAAAATAAAAATAAAATTCTAATGAATGTCAGCCATTGCTTTATACCTATTGTGTCATTTCTTTTTTTGAATTCCATTTAAACTTAACATTTTCTCTCTATTCTCTCTTCCCTGTTCTTTTGAATTTTCCATCTTTTTGCCTTTCTTTACTTTATTCTGGATTTTTTCTGCAGACTTAGTTTCCTGTTTAGTTCTCTTCATGTATTTACAGTGCACTTAGGAAAAAGAGCCCATTCGTTGAGTATTTAACTTTCTCTTGTATTATTTGTTTAATCTGTGTAACTTTAAAAGTTGTCATTTCTCTACCCAAAACTTTAATCATGTGTCTTAGACATAATAAGGCTTGTTATTTAATTTAATTTATTTATTTATTGAGATGAGGTGTCTCTGTCGCCTAGGCTGGAGTGCGGTGGCACGATCTCCACTTGCTGCAACTTCCGCCTCCCAGGCTCAAGTGATCCTCCCACCTCAGCCTCCCAGGCAGAGCGGCTGGGACCACAGGCGCCCGCCACCACGCCCAGCTAGTTTTTGTATTTTTTCGTAGAGATGGCATTTCGCCATGTTGCCCAGGCTAGTCTCCAACTCCTGAGCTCAGACAATCCGCCTGCCTCGGCCTCCCAAAGTTCTGGGATTATAGGTGTGAGACACCACACCCCGCCTGACTTGTTATTTTGAAGTCTGTTTGTAATTATTCTCCTATCCAGGCATCCAGAGTTCAGGTTGGTCTTTGTTTCTGCTAGTTTTCATTTATTTTGTCCTGTGTGCCTGGTTATCTTTGGTTGTGTTTCACATGTTCTCTTTGAAAAATTGTTACAGGAATAGGCCAGGCGCAGTGGCTCACGCCAGTAATCCCAGCACTTTGGGAGCCGAGGCAGGCAGATCGCTTGAGGTCAGGAGTTCGAGACTAGTCTGGCCAATGTGATAAAACCCCATGTCTACTAAAAATACAGAAATTAGCTGGGCTGATAACACATCCCAGCTACTTGGGAGGCTGAAGCATGAGAATCTCTTGAACTCAGGAGGCAGAGGTTGCAGTGAGCAGAGATCGCACCATTGCACTCCAGCCTGGGCGACACAGCGAGACTCCATCTCAAAAAAACAAACAACAACAGCAACAAAAGAAAAATTGTTACGGGAATAAACCAAGGACTAGATTATTAAGATGATGTTTTCTTTATCCAGAAATGATATGTGTTTTTATCTGCTAAGGGCTTTTGGACACAAATAGTCTAAACTCACTTTAATCTGATGTCAGGGATTAGAATTTTTTTCCGGGCCACCCAGATGCTTGGAAACTGGGCTGCAGTCCCTGTGAAGGCTGTTTTATTTCCAACTCACTCTCCTCCTAAAGTCTAGCCATTTGGGTTTCCAGCACACGTGGTGGGGGTTAACTAGGCCACCAACTTTGGAGGGCTTTGGAATGTAACCTTTGCCCTCCTAGATGACCCACAAGGTTATTAAAGTGATTCTCTGCACCCTTTCCCAGTATATACATGGCCCCAGGGCAAAGAGAACCAGCTGTTGCGGGCTCATGTCTGTGGAGTTTAGTTGTCTGTGTTTCTTGACCTGGAAGTTCTTCTGTGCCTTCTTAGTTCTCTGATGCTGCAGATGTTCTTTTATATCCAGCATTCTTAGTTGTGCTCGGCAGGAGTATTGGTCCCAGTGACCTGGTCAGCCCTCTTCTCTCTTTTACAAAAGGGTCTTTTAAAGGATTTTAGGATAAAGAAGATGTTGGACCTTGAGAGCTCATCTATTCCAGTCTCCTTCACATCAATACAGTAGGGTTTATCAATCACCTACCTTGTACCCAGCGCTGTGCTATTTATTATGGGAATTCTGAGGAAATGCCAGATGGTAGTGTTCCTTACATTCAAGGAGTGTAGCTGGGGAAACAAGCACAAACGTAGATAATTAAGTAAAATGTCGGAGGCAGTGCTCAAGGGTCACGCAGAGCTAATGGTGTTGGAAGAAAAAAATTACAAAAAATTTAAAGATTTTGAATGACTTTTATTTGTGATTTTAGAATCAGGTAACACCTCATTTCCATGAAAGAGAATTGTGTATTCCATTGAGCCATGGAGAAGAAGTTGGTTTTATAGACCTAAGGGCTGAAGAAAGCAGAAACAGGAAAAAAAAGAAAGTACCCTTACCACGTGCCAGGCACAGTTTACATACACACTTTATTTAATCCTCACAACAACCCACGAGGTAGCTGTTACTATTGTCTCTGTTTTACAGATGAGGAGGTTTAGGCACAAAGAGGTTTTTACAGTTAATTATCAGAGTGGTCTTCTGGGCAAGGACTTTTTCATGTATCCCTTTCTTCAGTAGGGAAATGGAAGCCCAGGAGAAGGGCTGTGAAAGTACCTGGAACTGCCTTTTGTCCTCCTGGCTGGCGCCCTGGACCTCTCCTGTTCTGTTTCTCTGGGGACTCAGGTGCATCTACTCACTCAGTCTTCTTTGGGAGTTCCCACGCTCCCCAGTTCATCTAGGCAAGGCATTGAAACTTGACTGTCCGGGGCCTCGCGAGGCCTTCTCTGCTCAGACCTACCAAGTAAACTGCCGTCCTGGAAAAGCTGATGTCAGCCTTCCCCCAAATAAACAACAGTCCTCTTCACCTTAGCCTTGAGCGATGTATGAAGGGATGTTTCTGTCATGAATAATACCCCTACTCGCAACCAGTAATGCAGCTGTGCAGATAAGCTTAAGATTTCACCAGACAAAAGCTAAATAACTCACTTCCATGATGGGCTGTTCTTTTTTAAAAATAAACTACTTTTTTACAGACAAATTGCAAAGGTAATATCGTCTCATTGTAATATCTAACATTAGTGTGGTTTATGACAATCAATGAACCAGTATCGATGTATTATTATTAACTAGATTTCGTGCTTTATTCATATTTCCTTAGTTTCTACCTAAGGAAAAATGTCATCTTTGTGTTTCAGACTCTCTTCCAGGATACCTTATTACATTTAGTTGTTATGTTTCCCTCGGCTCCTGTTGCCGAGACAGGTTCTCAGAGTTCTCGTTTTTGATGATCTTGACTGTTTTGAGGGGTACTGGTCAGGTGTTTTGTAGGATGCTCCTCTATCGGAATTTCTCTGATGTTTTCCTCATGCTTAGACTGGGCTTAAGGGTTTTGGGAAGGACTATCACAAAGGCAAAATGCCGTTTTCATGACATCATACCAAGTGTACTTGATGTTGACCTCCACTGTCTGGCTGAGGTTGCATCTGTCAGTTTTCTCCTCTGGATAGTCACTCCCCCACTTCATACTGTACTCTTTGGAAGGAAGTCATAGTGTGAAACCTAATCCTTTTTAGCTCGAAAGTAGAGTCATTATTTTAAAGTGTTTATACCATTATTATATTATTAAAAGAAAAATCTGTTTATAAATTGTTCTCTCTATAAAAGTTTTAAAAATTGTTTTCTTCAATATTGTCAAGTAGCCAGTTTCTTGCAAGAACATTTTATACATTGTGGGGATTATTGGGCCAATTTGGATTCCTTCAAGTTTTGAAGCAGTGGATTTCAAAGCTGAATAGAAAAGTCTGCAGTTTTTGCTTTTATCAGCCGCCAGACGCAGGCACAGGCTGCATGCAAGAAATCCTAACTGTTGCCCCGTCCTGTTTGGTTGTTGTGTGAACACTGGGCAGTGCTCGGCTTTGTGTTGGAAGCGTGTTTAATGAAGTCTCACAGTGCAAAACTGCTTCCTACAGAGCAAGGGTTTACTCTGGCTATTGGACCATTCCACAGAAAGCTCACTATTTAACTTTTTTTTTTTTTTTTTTTTGATACCGAGTCTCGCTCTGTCGCCAGGCTATTGCAACCTTCGCCTCCCAAGTTCAAGCGATTCTCCAGCCTCAGCCTCCCGAGTAGCGGGGACTACAGGCGTGCGCCAGCAGGCCCGGCTAATTTTGTATTTTTAGTAGAGAAGGGGTTTCACCATGTTGGCCAGGATGGTCTCGATCTCCTGACCTCGTAATCCGCCCGCTTCGGTCTCCCAAAGTGCTGGGATTCCATTTTATGTGGTACAAAGGCCTACTGAAACTTCGCCTCCTATTGAAACTTGATCTAGACTACTAGGCTGGCTCAGCGTAAAGCTGGAGTTACATGACAGTCGAAGTAGATGACCGGGGTAAAGTTACGTGGAAACTCTCCCCGTTTGCATGGCAAAAACTGAAAGAGTTTTGGTGAGAAAGTGAAATCACGTATATTGTGCACCACCTACTGGTTTAACGCACAATTACAAGAGTTTAACTTATTTGCAATTTGTTATTTTTTGAACTCACAAGTCTGGGAAAAGCGGTTTTTCATTTTTCCAAAAATTGCACCAAGGTAAAGCAAAGCTTTAGTTGATGCGGGTGTGTTGTTTAGGCGTTAGCAGTACTGCCCTCACTATGCGCTCATTGGACAGTAGCGCAACCCCAAGAAAAGGATGGTTGCGGTAGAGGTTGCGTGCGCTGCAAGCAGGAAGCGCCAATACCTGATTGGGTTGTGGTGATTAATTTGTGAGTCCCGCCCTAGTCGGTCTGGTAGCTAGCTTACCTCCAGCCTCCACGGCTTTCGACGACACCACCAATTCTTTGTTTTCTGAGGCTCCTGAAGGGTCGCAAAAGCGGCGGCTCGGTTTTACCCAGAAGACCGCGCGTCGGCCGCTCGAAAATTTGCATACGCTTTCTCGCCGGGGCGGGGCTGGAGGGGGCGGGGCCACGGCGCTCTCTTGAACTCCACGGGCGGCTAACCTGGGTTTGGCTACGCTGTACTGCCTTTTATTTCGTTTCTCCTCACCGAGTATTTTCCATTATAGCTGTACACAGCTCTTTTTGTGGAAAATCATCCTTCCTCGTGCTAATCTCTTTGGTCCTCCAGTCGGCATGCGCGCTCTGGACTCTCGGACTGCGTCTGGGCCAGAAATGTCGAGGCGTCCCCGGAGCGGGTGGGCGGGAGCGCTGCCCCGCAGGCCGGCCGCTAACGGGCTCCCGGTGTTTCCCGCTGCAGGTGGTTCTGCTGGGCATGGACATCCTGTCCGCCCTGGTGACCCGGCTGCAGGATCGGTTCAAGGCGCAGATCGGCACAGGTGAGCTGCGGCACTTGTGGAGCGGACCCGGCCCCTTCAGACCCCCAGCCTTCCCTCGGTCTCCCGGCTTCTCCACTTAGCTGCCTCCAAACCCTCCCGGCCGCCACCCTGCCTCCCCTCCAGCTCCCTCGGCCTCCCTTCCGCTCCTGCCAGTCAGTCAGTCCCCGCCCTCCCCCGCAGCCCCCGCAGCCCCCGTAGCCCCCGCAGCCCCGGCCGGCCGCCCCGCTGCCTTCCCTTCCCGCTGGGCTTCCTGGCCTCTGGCCCTTCCCCTTCCCCATACCTTGTACTGGCTTCACTGTGTTCTCATACGGAAATTAGTAATACCTGTTCTAATATGAAATATTAGTGTCATTTTTATTTCTTATGCTAAATTAGCTGTCACCCTTTGTGCCAACCAAGTCATATTTGACCCTGACCGCGGTCCCCTTTAATGAGAGGCGGTTTTCTTTGAGAAATCCTGTAAAACCAAGCCAGTTGTATTTTTTTTCCCCAGATGACTATGGTTGGCATTACTATTTTCACCTTGATTGTAAATGTCATTACAAGTGTATAGTAAACGTTCACCGTTATTCTGAAGGAAAAACGATGTGTCAGCAAAATGGAACAAACCCCACAGATTTCATAGATTTAAATACCTCTAAATTCCTGACCTCCGGTGTTTCATGGGGGCGGTATAAACACGAAGCAGCTCTATGCAACCATTTCCTTATGGAATTTCTCTATTTTACATTGGTATACATGTATTGTTTTCTGTTAAGTTTCTGACCAATATGCTCTTTCTGAAAAGGTCGTGAGCTATTTTCCCATTCTAGCACCGACTGTTTACAAATTTTTTTTAAAAAAACCTTTACTTTTAGAAATTTGATATTTTAATAGGGTTCCATTTTCCTCCTAAATTAGCTGAATTATTCAGGGATAGCTCTTGTTATAGAGGTTTGCAAGCTCTTAAAATAAGCTGATCTCTGGTTTATAGGTGCACTTGGAGCACTGGTGGGAGGGTCCACACTGGGTAGGTGGGGGAAGATGGAGAGCTGGGCTCTGTCTCATGTGTGTTTGGGTGTGATGTAAAACTAAAAATACACAATGTTGAGGAAATGTAAGATTATTCATAAGTGCCTACCCCTTCCACCCCCAAACACATATGCTGGAGCCCCTCTCCTTGTCTTTTACCTAAATTTTCCTTTCTATTGACTCCTCCTATCAAGGTCTTCAATTTTTATCAGCTTACAAATACGTTTGGAACTGGCTGGAGGAACGTGGGGTAAGGAGGAAGACAAATAGTATATCTTTCCATGCAAAGGATTTTGCAGACTCTTTTGGTGACTCTCATGGATTTCAGCAAGGAGAGTAGAGCTGTGAGCAAAGATGAGTGGTTTTAGGAGGAGATACATCATTTGGGTCAGGGGTTTGTCTTCCCACGTAATTGAAATAGCAGTACTTGGTGACCGCAGACCCCCAAATAGGGTTTCATTTGATCAGTTTCCGTTTTGATTTTCAGTGCTGCCAAGTCTAATAGACAGACTAGGAGATGCTAAAGACTCTGTGAGGGAGCAGGACCAAACTCTGCTGCTAAAGATCATGGATCAAGCTGCTAATCCCCAGGTAGGGGCAAGAGATGTGTTTTGAGGTCAGCTGGCCAGTGCGCATGCAGTTGCGAGGGTGTGTGTGTGTGCTTGCACAAACGGTGTGACTCCATAGACTTAAGCTGATGTATTACAGATAAAAATTTTCACAGCATTCAATCTGTTTACTCATGCAAGATAGTTAAATAAATAAGTCACAAAAGTATGAGATGAATAGTGGATTTAACATGGGGGTATTGAATAAATTAGTGAATCTAATATACTTAGTTTTAATCCATTAGACCCTTCAGCTCATTTATGTAACCGACTCTCCAGTTGTCTGAAAAGAGGAAGCCGTGGTGTCTGGGAGTCAGGAGGCCTGGCTGGAGCCCTGGCCCCTGTCTTCTGGTTAATTGGGGCTGCTGGGATGGACCGAAACAGCCTTGCCTTCCCAACTTCCACTGTCCTTTATTGGGGGGTGATGAGAAAAAGCAGAGGGCAGTGTGAGTGTGTGATCTTTGGCAACTCACTGGCTCTTTTGACCTGGCTTTCCTCACCCATAAAATGAGGACAGTTGTACCTCCCTTTTAGGGTTCTTGGGAGAATTAAATGCTTGTGTAAATGAATGTGTTTCAAAAATTATAATTTAGTATACTTGGTAACATGATAGATGTCATCATTTTCCAGTATGCTCTTGAGAGGATTAAATGTGTTGGTAGAGGATGGGACTAATTTGGCACCCGTTAAGAGGCTTGCCTTCTGTTGCTCCCTGACTAAGTGACAGCTGCAGCAGTCTTCTCCTTTCCTCACCTGTTCTTTGTCATCTACAGTACGTATGGGACAGAATGCTCGGAGGCTTCAAACACAAGAATTTCCGTACTCGAGAAGGCATCTGTCTCTGCCTTATAGCAACACTCAATGCGTAAGTCTGGGATGAGCCTGACATTTTTACCTGGCTGAATTTTTTTTAACTTTTTACTTAGAAATAATTACAGATTTACAGGAAGTTGCAAAGAAGTGTAGTATGAGGTCTCACACCCCCTTTACCCACCCTTGCCCAGTGTTAGCACCTTGAATAACTATAGTACAGCATCAGTCCCAGAACATTGAGATTGATACAATCCCTAGAACTTGTGCAAGCCTCTCAGGTAAACACATGTGCATTTGTGTGTATATGTAACTGTACAGTCACTGCAGGGCTCCCTCATGCTGCCATGTGTAGCTACATCCTGACCCCTGGCAACAGTCAATCTGTTTGAATTTGCACGAATCTGCTCTCCCTGCCTATGATTGTGTCATTTCAAGAGTGTTATGTAAATGGAATTATACAGTATGTAACCTTTTGAGTTTTATCTTTTTTTCACTCTGCATGATACCCTTGAGGTTACACATCACATTGATAGTTCATTTTATTGCTAAATAGAATTCCTTGGTATAGATGTATCACAGCTGGTTAAACTATTCACCTGTTGAGGAACATTTGGGTGATTTCCAGTTTTTGGCTTTTATAAATGAAGCTGCTGTGAACATGCATGTACAAGTTTCTACACAAATGTAAGTTTCCATGTCTCTTGGATCAGTGCCCAAGAGTACACTTGCTGGGTCATTTGGTAAGTTCATTTTTAGTTTAAAAGGTACTGCCAGTTTTTTCCCCAGAGTTGTCCACACTGTTTTACGTTCCTACCAGCAACGTCCGAATGATCTGGTTTCTACATACCCTTGCTAGCCATTGGATGTTGTCACTTTTTTATTTTAGCCATTTTTATATGTGTGTAGTAATACCTCATTGTGGTTTTAATTTGTATTTATCTAATGGCTGTTGATGGTGAACATTTTTTTCATGTACTTATTTTTAGGAGAGGCTTTTTTAAAATTATAAATTTCAAGACTTTTTTCTGGTTATGAAAATAATACTGTATATATCATAAAAATTTACACAAGGAAAAAATAAAGATTACTGTAATTCTGTTACCTTCAGATAATCATTTTATCCTAACCTGTAAAGTTATGTTATTTTTAAAAACAAAATTGAGATTGTAATGTTTATATTACTTGTACATTTTTTCCATCTTAATATGTTAGCTTTTTCAGTGCCATTAAATTTGGCCATAAGTAGCTGAAGCTTTAAAAACAAAAACAAAAACAAAAAAAACCCTCTAGCCTTTGATCACAGTAGCTCCAGTTCTAGGAATTTATGGTAAGGTAGTAGGCAGATTAACCAAGAGATTTTTATTCACAAAGGCCATTTGTCATGGCAGGGATGGTGATGGTGAAAATTGTAACTCAAATGTGCCCCAGTAGGGTAGTACTTGGCTCAGATGTGCCCCAGTAGGCAGATGCTCTGATTTGATTGCAGTCTTTTCATCCAGCGGTATTGCCTGACTGTCTACCGTAGCAGAGGGCTCTGCCACAGCACATGGGAGAGTTAAACAAAGTCCCTCCAGTGACTCGTAGTTGGCTTACAGTGACAGAACAGTACTGCAGAGGCAGCACCTGTGAGGCAAGCGGGACCGGGGGTGCTCTGGCCCAGCCTTAAAGGGGTAGGGCCGGATTGGCCAGAGCCCTGAGGGACAGGAGGAAGACTCATCTGGGAGAAGCCACCCTAGGTTTTGAACTCTGTGCAAAGGGGCCATCGGACACATTTACTTTGGAGCCAGTGTGGATGGGATGGAGAGAGACTTGGTATGAGGTGGTGATGGGGATTGGGGAGACACAGGAAGGGCAGGTGTGGGCAGACAGGCGTCTGTCTTTCTTCAGTTCTCACTAACAAGAAAGCACTCCTTTTGTTTTCAGCTCTGGAGCGCAGACTTTAACACTAAGCAAGATTGTGCCACATATATGCAACTTACTTGGAGATCCAAACAGCCAGGTGAGTGAGAAGGAAAACCCGCGGGGGAGGTCATTGCTTACAGACTGTTGAGATGCATTCTGGTGCTCTGTGTATACCCAATAGGTGGGTGGGACTGGAGTCCTAATCTTCATAGAACAATGATGATTTTTTAAGAGATCCAGTACCCATTAGCATTTATAAAATATTTATACATTTAAATATATAAAATAAGTTTGCGTTTAAGTTTAAAATTGGTAAATGTGGTGGCCACTCTGCGCTCTTCCATACACAGGGCTGAGAAATCAACTCCTAGAAACTGATGTTTTCCAGACCAGCCTCCAGGATAAGATGTCTGGCCACCACCTCTGCAGCCAAAAGGGGTGGTGCTGGGGGTGGTGGTGCAGAATCTGCTGAGGTGGGGGAGAATGATTGGAAGAGGGTCTGAGGGGACTTTTCTGAGGTGATGGGAATGTTTTACATTTTGCTTTGTGGGGGTGGCTCCACTGTGTATATCATTGTGGAAACTCCTTGAACAGGAGTTTTTAGGCAGATTTTACCTAAATTAACGAAAAGTACCACTTCTTTAGTGTGAGGGTAGGAGAGGAGCTGGCTGTCTCACCTGTGAGTTACCAGGCAATTCAAAAGTTGTACAAGTCTGGACTGGAGAAGTAGCATTGAACTCTCCTCCCAGTTCAATGCTATTTCTCAACCAGAGTCATTTTTATTATGTCATCTCATACAAACTGATAGGAATGATACTTCATTAGAAGAAGGGACAGAAAGTGGAACAGTAATTTACAAGGTAAATATATATGGGCAGTGGCCTCTCTGTGAAATCTTGGTTGATAATTGCTAAGTTACCCTCCCAGGAGGCTGTATCAGGCTGGCCTTCCACCCAGCCTCCCTTGGCCTCTAGCTCCCCTGAGTCTGCACCCCTCCCCTCCTGCTCTCCAGGCCCTTTCCTTACCTTGCTCTTAGTTCCAGCAGCAGGTGTCTCTCCCTTCTCTTTGGCTGTTGTGCTGCTCCTTCCACTCCAGCCTCTCCCCTCCTCACTGCCTGTCGTCTGCTGTCTCCCTGCTTGCTTATTCCACTCATGCCGTTTTTCAGCCTTTGTTGAAAATATATAGCATTAGGCTGGGCATGCGGTGGCTCATGTCTGTAATCCCAGCACTTCAGGAGGCCAAGGTGGGTGGATCACTTGAGGCCAGGAGTTTGAGACCAGCCAGGCCAACATGGTGAAACCCCATCTCTACTAAAAATACAAAAATTAACCAGGCCTGATGGCATTCACATGTAATCCCAGCTACTTGAGAGACTGAAGCACAAGAATCACATGAACCTGGGAGGCAGAGTTTACAGTGAGCCAAGATCATGCCACTGCATTCCAGCCTGGGCAACCCAGCAAGACTTTGTCTAAAAAAAACAAAAAAAAAGAAAAGGAAAATACATGGCATTGGAAAGAAATGCTTAGGATTTTTTTTCTTCTTCTAAGAAAGAAAAAGGCGAAGTCTCGCTCTGTCATCCAGGCTGGAGTGCAGTGGCGTGATCTTGACTCACTGCAAGCTCCACCTCCCGAGTTTACGCCATTCTCCTGCCTCAGCCTCGCGAGTAGCTGGGACTACAGGCACCTGCCACCACGCCCGGCTAATTTTTTGTATTTTTAGTAGATACGGGGTTTCACCATGTTAGCCAGGATGGTCTCGATCTCCTGACCTCTTGATCCACCCACCTTGGCCTCTCAGCGTGCTGGGATTACAGGCGTGAGCCACCACACCCGGCTAGACATTTTTATTTACTTAATCATACTTTATATTCAACGTTAATTTAAAAATAAATGGAACTATTTTTTAAAAAGATTCTAAATTACCAAATAGATTATTGTTTTGTACCCTTTCCCCTTTGGGTTTTGTTTCTGTTTTTGTTTTCCGTGGGAAAAATCCTTTGTAGAGGCGGCACTCTGGGGGTGTGGCTGCTGCCACGTGGAGTGCTCTAGCAGAACAGAAAAGCCAACTTGCTGAGGTGATTCTATCCTCTTTCAGTTGCTGACTTTGGCCAGACAGGTGATGTGAATGTTCACACTGCCTGTGGAGATCTTAGAACCTGGGGTGGGTGGTGCGGGGCTGGCTCCTCTAAATGCACTTCCGCGGTGGAGGCAGTATAAAAACACAGGCCAGACCTACACCGTCCAGAACGACAGCAAGGGACGTTGTCTAGAATCCGGTTTGGGGAGGGAAGCACTGTATGGCTGTGCACCACACTGCCGTCCATCCCACAGGGTCCCCTCACTAACCCCTGTTTCCCCTTCTTCCTCTTTTTCTTCCACGTATATTTAGCGAGAGCTCGTGCTGTGGGCCTGCCTTGTCTGTCTGGATCCTTGGGCTTTTTGGGGAAGGGGATGGAGATTACTAGCTTAATTTTGCTTCTGAGACCCAGATTTTGCTTCTGTGACTGAGGTGGACCACATCCTCTAGAGGAAAGTGAAGGAAATGCCTCGTTGTCCTAGTGCTCTTCACTGATGTATAACCTCAGTATTTCCCTGCCCAAAAGATCATGCATTCGGTGTAGATTTTAAGAGACATTGGGAGTGGAACGTAAGCACATTTAATATTTTGAATGGGTCCATTCTCATCCTTGACGCTATTCAGGTGAGCCTCGGAGAGTGCCTTACTCTTCACAGGGTTTCCTTGTCCCTGAAGTTCTCTGCTAGAGGAGGCCTCACTTAAAGGTTCCCTAAAGCTTCGGTAGAAAGGAGACAGGTAGGGCCTAGTCTGCTTTTGTGTTGGGCTACTCTCTGATACTATTTTTTTCCTTTAGATCTAGAGTTAACTTGTAAGTTCTTTAGGGATTTTAACAAGATTTCCTTTATTTTAGAAGTACACAGATTAAATTTCAAACGATCAGCACAATCCCACATTCTCAAAATGCTGATTCAGTTGTTTAAGAATTTAAGATAATGTTGAGTCTTTAACAGTTTGACATACTGTTCTGAAGTTGCCAAAAGGCAGAGTATGTTAAATATTAATACTTGAGCTACCTGACGCAATGTAAGACACCTAGGTTAAAGGCATAGATCCCTGCTTTGTATGTAATAGCTGACCTTGGGGTCATTTGGATCTTGAACCTCAGTTTCCCCTTTAAAGTGGAGGCAGTGGTAAGTGCCCCACCCCTCAATCCTTATGAGAGTCCTTGCAGTGAATGTTCTTAGGTGCTGGTGTGACCTGTTGGTCCAAGTAGAAGACTCTCAGAAGGCCAAGTTACTCAGTAGTCTCCTCCTCATCTGAGATGGCCATTTTCATTTGCAGAAGTCATGCACCTACCATGTGCCAGTGGGTTTCTGAGAAACTTAGGTGTATAGTGCTTTAAATATATGAAAAGCCTTAATTGTAGGATAGCCTTAGTGTCTTGAGATGTATTTGTGATACTGACATAGCCATACTTACCCCAAACATTGGCAGCCCTGGAGTAGACTGTGCACATACTGCCACGTACCAGACACTAGTTCACTACCACAGATCAGGTGCTCCTGACTGATTGTGGGTAATAGTAATAATACAACTGAAAAACAAAAGTAGTACGTTTAAATGGATCACATCTTACTGCTGTATAAATCACAAATAGATCGTATAATTTTAAAAAAAATTTATGAAGAAACAGAGATAGTTTTTAAAAATAAGATAGAAAATGTGAGACTTGTTTAAAATGTTTCATTAAGTCAAAAATTCAAGTTAGCACTTCTTGCCTAGTGTCTTTAATGGCAGTTATACTGTTTGCGCCAGGAAGCCCTAGGCTTTGGCCAGGAGTTTGGAACCTATAGTGGTTTTGTGGGTTGAGTTCTAGGCCTGTGTGTCTGCTTTTGAGAAAATTCTTATTATTTGTTTTGTTTTTTCATTTCCCCCACCTCATCCGTAAAATGAGATTGTTACTCTATGGGCAGCTTTCAGTATTCTGTAGTAGACAGGATTTACGGCTAGAGTATTCCAAACTGAGACTCTGAAAATAATCTATATATTCACATGTGCCTTAGGAATGGTTTGTCCGCACATATATTTGCACACATAGACACGCACATACACAGACATACAGTCAATCCATATCTCTCTTCTGCCAGGAAGTTCTGCCATCCACCTCCCCGATACTAACCAAGTTAATTATTCCTGCTTCTGGGGTTCTTGTGTAGCTTGCATGTGCTTTTGCTGTTGCCTTTATTTTAATTTTTTCATTAACCTTTCCTACTAGTTTCTGATCCTCTAGATTTAGGATTATAACTTGTTCCTCTTTGCAGTTCCCAATGCCCCATAATTATTTGAATAACTTTCCTTTATTTGCCAAGTCTCAGACCAGAGGGGACACTGTTGTATCAGCGTTGTCTCTGCCCTCAGGCGCCTGATCTAGTGGTCAGCCTCCAGCTCTTCATTTCCATACAGCCAGTGTGTGGAGAATCCTCTCAGCTCTTTGGGCAGTGGCTAACAGAGGCTGGATTTGGTGTTTAAAATTAACTCGGCAAGTATTCGTTTCCTTAGTGGTCTGAGTGCAGTGACTCAGAGCAGGGAAGCCTTTCAGAGGGGGCCACAGGTGCACAGAGTGTGTGGGCTAGGATGCTTTTGGTTACAAGTGACTGAAAGCCCAACTGAGAATCATTAGAGCAGTGGGGAAATGTGTCATTCTGCATGATGACGGGTCCTGACATAGGAAGTTTCCGGGATCTGCCAATAGCTCGGAGCCGGAGTCTCAGGCATCTCAGGCTGTGTGTGTTGCCCCCTGGAGCTCTTAGCACAGGCACAGCACAGGTACAGCTGCTGTACGCATGCACAGTTGGCCTGGCAGAGGGGAGGCGCTTCCTGAGCTCCTCTTCTGTTTTCAACTTTCATATTGAAAGGTTCAAACATACACATAAGTAGTGATAGTGCCATAAAGCGTCCCCATGTGCCATCAGCTCATTTGACAAGGCCAGTTCAGTTTTGCCTTTTTTCCCTCCTGCATCCCATTATTTTGAAGCAAAAGTTGGATTATTTTGAAGCAAATCTTAGGCCACATTTATTTAACTCTTAAATATTTTAAAAGATAGACTTTTTTTTCCTTCAAAAACATAACCTTAAATAACATTGTCACCTCGTATGCCCCAAGAATCAGCAGTTCTCTCCTATTGTCAAACACCCAGCCAGTGTTCACTTTTCCCTGAATGTCTTTTTCCAAGAGCAGAGAAATGTTTTCCAGAAGCTTTCCTACAGACTCCCGTCATGTCTCATTGTTGGAGAGTTGTGTTCCATGCTCCTGTGTGACCCAGCTGCTGGGAAGGGATTAGAATTATGTGACGGCCATACACTAAGCCTGTCCCTCCTGAGCTGAGAGAAGCTCTTCTTCCCGGAGGTGTGGATTTCAGTACAAAGTCTGTGCTTGTTGATGAGGACAGGGCAGTGGCTGTAACAGAGGCAGCCGGTGGTCCAAGGCATCCTGACACTAGGAATTCCCTTGACTAGATAAGAAAAGCCTGAGTTCTGCCTGAAAACTTTTGATTTCATCTTCACAGCACCTCACCTCCCTTTTTGCAGGCAGGCTGGCAGAGGGTGGCATCCAGTGGGCCTCCCCATGCTGACTGCTGGCCCTCTTGTTGAATTAGGTCACGTTTTCAAAGCCTAAAACATCTTGAAACATATGATGACCATTGCTCATTCCGTGCCCTCTCCAGCTAGACAGAGCTCAGGAGGAGGGAGGAGCACCTCTGCTGCCGGCTGGCCAGAGCTCCCATGTGGCCCGTCACAGTTGTAGCCTGGGAGCTGGGGTGAGCTCTTGGGCCGGGCTGAGCTCTTGGGCCCAGCTGTGTGGGGTGCTGGGGTACCCATGCTCCAAGGCACTGGCTGTGGGGCTGTGCTGGGTTCTGGGAGGACAGGGTGGGTTTAGGGTCTCATCAGTTTATAGACTGCTTCCCTGTCCCGCACCCTAGGGCGGAAGCCTGCCTTTGAGTTTTTTCCTTTGCAGGAAGCCCTTATTTTGGCATCTGCATTAAGGTGCAGTGTGCTGGTAAGAATGTTGGCTTGCCCCAGAGAGGTAGGATTTTGGACCCCAGCCTGCCATTCCTGCTCTGTGGGCTGTGGGCAGGTGACTAACCTTGCCAGCCTCTACACCCTCCTCTGTGCAGTGACTATGAGGAAGGAAGGAACAACATGGTCAGACGTTGGAGACCTTAGATTCTGTAAAGCACGCATATGAGACCTGGCAGAGCATGCTGCCTGTATGGGGCTCTTGTCTTTTTGCGGTCTTCATGGCCTGACACGTTGCGGTGCCTTTCTGGGGTGAGCCTGAGGGCTCAGCAGGGAGAGGCAGTGCGAGACCAGTGAGAGCCTGTGTAGAAGCGAATAGCCGCATTGTCCTTCAGTCTCGGCTGAATGGCTTTTATTTAAACCTCTTCTCTGTTAGAGTGTCCTACTTTGCAGTACCGAAGAATATCTGTTCATCTGCGGTTCTTCAGTAAAGAATAGTTTAGACCCCTAAATGCTATCTGACCCTGTAACTTTCTAGGTCTAAGGAACAATTATTTTAAAGGATAAAGATGTTGGTTTAAAAGATGTAGATAACACTAGCCAATGTGTTGACTTCTTTATAGGTACAAACTGTAGGCCACAAACTGCTGGCGTAAAGCTGGTTTCAGCCTGTAGATGTGTGGGTGTGTGTATGCTTGTGCCTGCAGAGTGTTTTAATTTTATATTTTGAATTCAAATGATTTTCTATTTGGGAGATTTATATTTTTAACTTGTCTTGAAAGAACAGAAGGTCTGGTACAGCTGTGCTTCGATTCCTCTGTGGCCGGGTGGTGCCGGCCCGTCTGCCTGAACCTCTGCACCTTATCCCTGTCTGTCCCTGCCTCCAGGGTTTCCTGCCAGTGCCATTCGTCACCCTGCACTCAGCCTGCTGCAGTCATTCACTCCTCATGTCACTGCCTGGCCTGTGTAGGCGTTTCAGTTCATTTTCACCTAGTAGGCCTTCAAATATTTGTTGAATGAAACTGTTATTTCTTCCAGTCCTCAGAGCAATCCTCAATTTACAAAGGAAGAAATTGAGACCAAAGAAGTTCTAGTGTTTTGTCTAAGGTTACACAGCTCCCTAAATGGCCAAGTAGGTCCGTAAGTCTACTTATTAATAATTCACTCTAAAGCTAGTAATTTTTCCAGTAAATCTCTTAAACGTTTATGGCCCAGACTTTCTAAGTAGCTGACTGGGTATTGATTGTTCTTTAAAGAGATCACCCATTGAGATTTGCTCTGAGCAGATGTGTTATCCCTAGAAAATAAGCAGTGGCGATACACTTTAATAATAATATTCAAGTTGTAGTAGCATTGACTACTTCTGTAATATGTGCATTTTTCTTTTTTTGTTTTTTTTTTGAGACAGCATCTTGCTCTGTCACCCAGGCTGGAGTGAAGTGATGTGATCTTGGCTCACTGCAATCTCCACCTCCTGGGTTCAAGCGTTTCTTGTGCCTCAGCCTCACAAGTAGCTGGGACAAACAGACAGACACCACCATGCCTGGCTGATTTTTTCTTTTTATATTTTTAGTAGAGACGGAGTTTCACCATGTTGGCCAGGCTGGTCTCCAACTCCTGACCTCAAGTGATCTGCCTGCCTCGGCCACCTAAAGTGCTGGGATTACAGGCGTGAGCCACTGCACCTGACTGCATTTTTCAATGTAAAAATGTTTCCTAACATTAGAAATTTCTTTTTTTTCCCCCCAAAATAAACTGATAATCTGTGTTTGTCAGCTCTGGCTGCCATAACAAAAAGCTGTTGACTGAGTGAGTTAAACAACAGAAATTAGTTTTCTTACAGTTTTGGAGGCTGAGTTCTGGTTGGGGCTCTCTTCCTGGCTTGTAGATGGCTGCCATCTCACTATGTGCTTATATGACCTGTTCTATGTGCCTACACAGCTCTCTGGCTTCTCTTATGAGGACACTAATCCTCTAATTTTAGAGTCCTGCCATCATGACCTCATTTAACCTTAATTGCCTCCTTTTTTTTCTTTTGTTTTTTGAGACGAGGTCTCACTCTGTCGCCCAGGCTGGAGTGCAGTGGCGTGATCTCAGCTCATTGCAACCTCTGCCTCCCAGGTTTAAGTGATCCTCCTACCTCAGCCTCCCAAGTAGCCGGGATTACAGATGTGTGCCACCACGCCCAGCTAGTTTTTGTATACTTTAGTAGAGACGGGGTTTCACCATGTTTGCCAGGCCAGTCTTGAACTCCTGACCTCAAACTCGCCTGAACTCGAACTCCTCAACTTGAACTCGCCTGCCTGGGCCTTCCAAAGTGCTGGGATTATAGGCACGAGCCACCATACCCGGTTACCTTCTTTTTTAAAAAAAAAAAAAAGCCTGAGTCTTGCTTTGTCTCTGAGGCTAGAGTGCGGTGGTAGGATTATAGCTCACTGCAGCCTCCAACTCCTGAGCTTGAGTGATCCTCCTACCTCAGGCCCCCCAAGTAGGTGGGACTGTAGGTGAGTACCAACTGGCCCAACTAATTCAGAAAAAATTTTTTTGTAGAGGTGGGCGCTCACTTTGTTGCCCAGGCTGGTCCCACACCCCTGGGCTCTGGCTGTCCTTCTACGTTGGCCTCCCAAAGCACTGGGATTACATGTGTGAGCCTCTGTGCTGGGCCCTTAATTGCATCCTTATAGGCCTTATCTTGAAATATGTTGGAGAGTTAGGGCTTCATCATTTGAATTTTGGGGGCACACAGTTCAGTCTATAGCATGAGGTTTTGGGGGACAAGATAATATAGCCTAAGATTTGCCTTTTTCCGCTGGAAGAGATAAAAATTATGAGTAAAGTTACCTGTCATGTAACACTGCAAAATCAGAGGGCTACCTTCAGTATTTCAAACTGTAAATTTTTGTTTGTATTCCTACTTCTTTTCTCTCCATTCTGCACTACCTTGATGTTGTACTCCCATCTTTGCTTACTGAATTAAGCACAGCCTCCCCCAGTACCACCTGGCCTTGGTTCCATTTTATATTTTAAAAATGTTTTTCTTCCTACCTTTTTATTTGCAATTTTTTTAACGTACAGAGAAATTGAGTGTATTTACCAGTTAACATTTGTCACATTTGTTCTGTATCTCTGTGTATACACATACATACATATACAGACACACACTTTTTTCTTGAACCATTTGAAAGTAACATGCAGATACAATGATTTTTTTTTTTAGTTGTTTTTTTTTGTTTTTTTATTTCTGAGACAGAGTCTCGCTCTGTTGCCCAGGCTGGAGTGCAGTGGCACGATCTTGGCTTACTGCAAACTCCGCCTCCTGGGTTCTCCTGCCTCAGCCTCCTGAGTAGCTGGGATAACAGGTGCATGTGCCACCGTGCCCGACTAATTTTTTTGTGTTGATAGTAGAGACGAGGTTTCACCATGTTGGCCAGGCTGGTCTCGAACTCCTGACCTCGTGATCTGCCTGCTTCGGCCTCCCAAAGTGCTGGGATTTTAGGCGTAAGCCACCGCGCCCAGCCTATAACGATATTTTAAACCCTACACGTATCAGTGTGTATCATTTAATAACAAGGATATTTTCTTATATAAACTCATCATTTTTCTCACCCTGGAAATTTAACATTGATACAGTGATGTGTAATATACAGTCTGTATTCAAATTTTCCCAGGTTAAAAAAAAAATCTACCCTGTCTCTCACACCTTATTTCGTATTTCATGCTGCTTTCTTAGTTTGTATCTGGTCTGGCCAGACTGGTGTACTTCCTCTTCCTGAAGCATGTGCCGTACATGTCTGCTTTCGTGCCTTTGCACAGGCTGTGTCTTATTCGGAATCCGCTCATTCCATCTGGACCTGGTGAAATCCTGCTGTTCCAAGCACTTTGCAGTGGTTTTTCCTCATATGGCATCCCTTGACATCCCCTAATGTGTTTGCTCCCTTCTTTAAACCACAAGCTCTTTATGCTCTTGAATAATGTCTATTGCATCATGCCCTGTAATGAATGTAGAATTTTAGGACTTTTTAAAAATCTCCTTCTTAGGACTAGGGGCTTCTTGAGTATGGAACTTCATATAGCCTGTACTCTCCATTTTTGTTGCTCATTAAGTATTTGTTTAGTTGACTTAAACCCAGAGTGTTTCACATGGTATTTTATTTTTAGTATAATTTATTTATTTTTAGTGTTGTTTCTTAATTTGGAAAGATGGTCTGAAAATTCCAGTTTTCTGAAATTATCTTAAAGAATGCAAAGAACTAAGGATATGGACTTTACTGTGTATATAGGAATGGGGGTCCCACAGTTTTACTACCCTTTGACATTGTATCAGCAAAGTGAAAACTGTCAAACATGGCTTTCTCTAGACAAATGTATATAAGGATTGTATTCACAGTTCCACTGGTAAAATGGTGATAAATTGGGGTGGTATATGGCCTGTTGTATCCCAGCAGGACTTGCTGGGGGATGACACAGAGCAGCTGTAAGATCTCTTCTTTTATATCTAGGTTCGAGATGCAGCAATAAACAGCTTAGTGGAAATTTACAGACATGTAGGAGAACGTGTGAGGGCAGATCTCAGTAAAAAAGGATTGCCACAGTCCCGGTGAGTGCAGATTTTTTCCTTTCTTCTGCTCTACCCCCCATTCTTTTCCAGTTAATATCTTGATTTGCAGTACTTTTTCTGTTGTGGTTATTTTATTCAAAGAATATACGGTTAGAGGGTAGTTGGAGATTTTGTCCAGATCATACATCAGGGGTCCCCTCCGATTCCACTTCCTCAGAAATGAGACTTTCTCACCCAGACTGGCCAGGTCCCATGCCACATACTGATTTTAAAAGCAATTGGTATTGAAAAATTCAGCACTCTTACAGTTTTATGGTTCTATATCTAAGATTCTGTATCTATATCTGTACAGACAGCACTTAGTATAGTAGGTGCCTAGAATACATTTGAATGAATGAAGCCATTCCAGGATGTGTTTGGATAAAAAATCATAAGTTATAATTTTAGAAATCATGTTTTAAATGTAACTTTCTGTTTTCATGTCATTCTCAGTGTGTATAATTCCATGCAAAGGGATCAGCGTCTCATCAGACCCAAGACAACTGGAGTCCGGAAATGTGACTTTGTTATAGTCCAAATTTTTAAAATAGTATAATGATCAGATATGTATAATTTTAACTGTGATGGAGAAACTTAACACCAAATTAATTCCAAACTTTTACCCTGGGTCATTCCTTTAAGGGGGAAAGTAGTGTTAAAATTCCAGACAGAACTGGAGTGGACTCACAGGGCAGCTTATCTGAGCCTGTCATTTTGTCCATGCAAACCCCAGAGGCCTAGAGACATGAAGTGACTTTTGAGAGATTACACAGCTACTAAGAGTCAGAACCAAGTTCAAAACCCTGTTCTTCGGACTTGCCTTTAATTTTCTCTGCCCTGTTTCACAAAATAGTTGATGGCGTACTGGGCATCTGCAAATGGGATGGAATACTGAAATATACAGGAGTTAACTGTCTTGATGTCTCCAAGGCAAATATGACAGCAGTGGGCCCCAGACCCTCAAGTGGCGGCTCCACGGGCAAACAAGTGGACTATGTTTCCTTGTGGTTGAGAGTCATGCCTGATCTGGAATTGCTCTCACCATCTGTGCACAGGATGATTAGATGGGAATAAAACTACTTTTCTGTTCTTTACGAAAGATAATCTGTGAGAATAGTTTTTTTTTTTTTTTAATTCCTTTGTTTTGTGAACCTCAGCCTTCTGGTCTTTGAATGTATGGTGAGAACACAGGAGGAAAAAGAACTCAGCAGCAATACTGAACAATCTCTCAGGGAAAATTGGAGGGCACAGATGATCAGGGAAGGCATGATATCAAGGGAAGGGACTGTTAAATGACGAAGTCACCATGGTTGTTCAGGAAACAGGTCTTGAGAGTGAAACCCTGCCCTGCTGCAGGGCTGGCCTCACGCCATGCTGTGTAACATGATGTGACCCCAGACCGTGAATCCACCATTTTACACAGTTTCCATCTTAACAGGAGGCTTCCCCTGTATGTTTGGAAAGTAACCACAGCAAACTAGCAAATCAGGGAGAAACGACATGGTAGAACCGAGATCTAGAGAGGTGAGAGTACAGGAAAGAGTTCATGCAGCCAGCCTGAGACTGCTGTCCTTAGAAAGGCCTGCTTACAGGCCTGGCCCCAGGCTAGTGTCTAGAAATGTGGGTTTGGGGAGGGCCCCCACCATTCCCAACAAGTGGGATAAGAGTAGCTCACTGTGTCAAACTGCACAGCACAGTGTGGTTTATGCTGGATACCTGTAACCTCTCTGCCAGTTGGTCCCTAAAGCCTGTTTCCACCTGGACTGGCTGCCTTCACTGCCTCTTGGAAACCCATCATCCTGACATCTCTTTGTCATACTGGGTCTTTGCTTCACCTTTCTCGGCAGGTGCATCTGCTGTTTCCTGGAGACCAGGCCTTTTCTTTCTTGGTTCATTCATTCATTCATTTGTTCATTTGTTCATTTATTTAATTTTAAAAATTATTTTTATTTGTTATTATTATTTTTTGAGGCGGGACCTCACTCTGGTACCCAGACTGGAGTGCAGTGGCATGATCGTTGCTCACTGCAGCCTTAACTTCTTGGGCTCAAATAATTGTTCCACCTCAGTCCCCCAAGTAGCTGGGACTAGAGGTGCATGCCACCATGTGCGAGTAATTTCTGTATTTTTTGTGCAGATGGGGTTTTGCCATGTTGTCTAGGCTGGTCTCAGGCTGATTTTTTTTGAGTCACTGATTCAATCTCTTTACTTGTTAGAGGTCACTAATTCAATTTCTCTACTTGTTAGGGGTCTATTCAGATTTTCTGTTTCTTTTTGAAGCAGTTTTGGTAGCTTGGGTCTCTGTAGGAATTTAGTCATTTTATCTTGGTTATTTAATTGTTGGCATATAATTGTTCATAGAATTCCCCTGTAATCCTTTTTATTTGTACATGCTCAGCAGTGATGCCTTCCCTTTCAAGGTTTTTATTTGATTAATTTGAGCCTTTGCCCCTCTGGTCAGTCTGGTTAAGGTTTGTCAATTTTTGTCTTTTCAAAGAACTAACTTCTGGTTTCATTGATTTTTCTCTTTTTCCTGTTGTATATATGTTGCTTATTTCACTCTAATCTTTACTTTTGATTGGTTTGATGTACATGTCTTTTTCCAGTTTTTTAAGATGGTTATTGATTTGAGATCTTGTTTTAATGTGGACATTTACACCTATGAATTTCTAAGTACTGCTTTAGCTGTATTCCATAAGTTTTGATATGTTAATGTTTTCATATATCTCAAAGATTTTCTAATTCCTTTTTGTTTTCATTTTTGAGTTGTTACTTAGGAGTGTTTATTTGATTTCTACATTTTTTGATTTCTCATTTCTTTTTGTTATTAATTTCTGACTTTATCCTATTGTAGTTAGAAAAAATAATTTGTATGGTTTCAGTCATTTGAAATTCTTTTCTTTAAATTAAAAACATTTTTTTTGAGACAGAGTCTCACTCTCTTGTCCAGGCTGGAGTGGAGTGGTACAATCTTAGCTCACGGCAACCTCTGCCTCCTGGGTTCAAGCGATTCTCGTGCCTCAGACTCCCAAGTAGCTGGAATTACAGATGTACACCACTACACCTAGCTAATTTTTCTAATTTTAGTAGAGATGAGGTTTTGCCACATTGCCCAAGATGGTCTTGAACTTCTGCCCTCATGTAATCTCCCTGCCTCAGACTCCCCAAGTACTGGGGTTACAGGTATAATCCACCATGCCCGGCTTGAAATTTATTGAGGCTTATTTTTGTGGCCTGGCATGTGGACTCCTGGATAATGTTCCATGTATGCTTGGAAAGAATCTGTAAGCCAGGCCCAGTGGCTCATGCGTGTGATGCCATCCCTTTGGGAGGCTGAGACAGGATTGCTTGAGCCCAGGAGTTCAAGACCAGCCTTGGCAATGTGAGACCCCATTTCTACAAAAAAATAAAAAAATTAGTTGGGTGTGGTAGCATGTGCCTGTGGTCCTAGCTAGCTACATGAGACGCTGAGGCAGGAGAATCTCTCCAGCTTGGGAAGTTGAGGTTGCAGTAAGCTGAGATCATGCCATTGCACTCCAGCTTGGGTGACAGAGACAGACCCTGTCTCAAAAAAAGAAGAATCTGTATTCTGATACTGTTTGTTTGAATATCTTATAGATGTTTGTTCTAGTTGGATTATAGTGTTATTGAAGTCTTTTATTTTCTTGTTGAGCCTCTTTCTGGTTTTTAAAATCCATTAAGGAATGTACATATTGAAGTTTCCAGTTAATACTGGTGAATTATCTATTTCTCTCTTCAGTTGTCACTTTTTGCTTCCTGTATTTTGGGCTCTGTTCTTAGATGCATATATGTTCATAGCTGTTACTGTTGTAACAATTATTTACATTAGGTATATCTCCTAATGCCATCCCTCCCCCCTCCCCCCTCCCCACAATAGGCCTCGGTGTGTGATGTTCCCCTTCTTGTGTCCAAGTGATCTCATTGTTCAATTCCCACCTGTGAGTGAGAACATGTGGTGTTTGGTTTTCTG
>NW_012102587.1:3993738-3996247 GCF_000951045.1 Mandrillus leucophaeus
GCCCCTCCCTCAGCCTGGTTGCTGCCTTGCAGTTAGATCTCAGACTGCTGTGCTAGCAATGAGGGAGGCTCCGTGGGCATGGGACCCTCTGGGCCAGGTGTGGGATATAATCTCCTGGTGTTCCATTTGCTAAGACCCTTCTTAAAGCGCAGTATTAGGGTGGGAGTGACCTGATTTTCCAGGTGTTGTGTGTCTCAATTTCCCTTGGCTAGGAAAAGGAATTCCCTTCCCCCTTGCCCTTCCCAGGTAAGGCGATGCCTCGCCCTGCTTCAGCTCTGGCTGGAAGGGCGGACCAGACAGACTCTAGTGAGATAAACCCGTACCTTGGTTGAAAATGCAGAAATCACCATCTCCTGTGTCGCTCCTGCTGGGAGCTGGAGACTGGAGCTGTTCCTATTCCGAGTCTTATTTGTTTATGCAGTCTGACTTTTAAAAACTTTTCATTGGAGTGTTTAATCCATTTATATTTAATGTAGTACTGGTAAGGTAGAATTTATGTCTGCAGGTGTGCTATTTATGTTCTATATGTCATGATTTGTTTCTTTGTTCCTCTGTTACTGCCTTATTTTGTGTTCAATAGATATTTTCTAGTGTAATACTATAACTCTCTTACTGTTTATTTTACTTTTTTGAAGGGGCTTATTTGCGGTTGCTCTGGGGCTTACAATTAGCATCTTAAACAGCCTAGTTAAAATTGATACTATTTAATTTCAGTGTTAAAAAGCTTTACTCCAACTTAGCTGTTTTCTTCTTTTTTGCTGTTGTCATGTAAGTTATATCTTTATACATTATAAGCCCACCAATGCATATAGTTCTATACTTATTGCTTTATGCAGTTTCTTTTTAAGTTATGTAGAACAAGAAAAGAGTTAAGAACAACAAGTACCTTTATACTATATTTTGTATTTACCTATGACTACATAGGTATAACTATATTTTTACTTATTTTCTTTATTTCTTCATGTGAATTTGAGCTGTTGTACAGTGTCCTTTCATTTCAACCCGAAGGACTGTTGCTTTTTGTTTATCTGGTAATATCTTAAGTTCTCCTTTGTTTTTGGTGGATAGTTTTGTTACATATAGAATTATTGGTTGATTATCTTTTTAATTTCAGAACTTTGAATATATTATCTATTCTCACGCTGCTCCACTCTGGCTTTCATGGTTTCTCATGAGAAATCAGGTATTGACCTTTTTGAGGATCCCTTGTGCACAATGAGTGGGTTCTCCATTGTTGCTTTAAAGATTTTCTCCTTGTCTTCTCTTGTGACAGTTTGGTTATTGTGTCTAGATTGGGATCTCTTTAAGTTTATCCTGTTTGGAGTTGGTTGTTAAATATATAGATTGTTTTATATCAAATTTGTGAAGTTTTTAGCCATTATTCTTCATATCTTTTTTGATAATTTTTCAATGTGGTAGTTGCCTGAGGCAACAATAACAACTAGGGCAAAGAATCGGACCCAAAAAGTCTTTGAAAAGTACCATATGGCCTTGTCTTTTTTCTCTTTTCCTGGGACCTCTATTATGTGACTGTGTTGGTACGTGGATTTTGTAAGATGATCTCTTGGGCTCTGTTCATTTTTTTTTGTTTGTTTCTGTTACTTAGATAGGATATAATAACAGTTGACTCATCTTCAAATTTGTTGATTACTTCTTGTCCCAGCTCAGATCTGTTGTTGAACTCCTCCTAGTGAATTTTTAATTTCAGTTATTGTACATTTGGTCTCCAGAATTTCTATATGGTTCTTTTAAATATATTCTTTCTCTTTGTTGTTATTCTCTATTTGGTGAGACATTGTTTTTGCACTTTAATTATTCAGAAATAGTTTTCTTTAGATCTTTCAGCATATTTATATTAATTGACTTGAAGTCTTCATTGAGTTAAGCGAATGTATAGGTTTCCTTACAAATAGTTTTTGTTGACTGAATTTTATTTCCTTTATATGGGCCATATTTTCTTGTTTCTTTGTCTCACAATTTCTTGTTGACTCTGGACACTTTAAATAATATATTGTGGCAACTCAGGAAATCATATTCTTTCCCCTCCCCAGAGTTTTTGTTGTTACTGTTTATTGTTTTTGTTGCTTATTTTGGTCTAGTGACTTTCCTAAATGAATTCCTTAAAGTCTTTGTTCTTTATTTTATGTGGCCACTGAATTCTGTGGTTGGTTAGCTTAGCGATTAGCTAATGATTGCACAGAGGTTTCCTTAAGCGTGTTGAACCAGTAAGTCTGCCAGACTCTAGTGACTGGCTCTGTGTTTTGGGGGCATGCTTTCAGTGCTGTGAGAGGTGTTTTACACCTCTGTCTTCCTTTTTACTTCCTGCTTGTTCAGAGTGTCAAAGTCAGCCAGTGGGGGACATTAGAGCCTTCAGGGGTCTTTCCTGGACCTGTGCTTTTGCGTAGCCTTGCACATACACCTTCCAGATTCCCAGGAGTATGTCAGTATATTCAGAGTTTGCTGTGGACATCTCAATTTCTAGCCCCCGCCCTCTTTTCCCGCCCCCCCC
>NW_012102587.1:3996297-3997002 GCF_000951045.1 Mandrillus leucophaeus
TGAGGGCTCTATTCTGTTCCATTGGTCTATATCTCTGTTTTGGTACCAGTACCATGCTGTTTTGGTTGCTGTAGCTTTGTAGTATAGTTTGAAGTCAGGTAGCGTGATGCCTCCAGCTTTGTTCTTTTGGCTTAGGATTGTCTTGGCAATATGTGCTCTTTTTTGGTTCCATATGAACTTTAAAGCAGTTTTCCAATTCTATGAAGAAAGTCATTGGTAGCTTAATGGGGGTGGCATTGAATCTATAAATTACCTTGGGCAATAATGGCCATTTTCACAATATTGATTCTTCCTATCCATGAGCATGGTATGTTCTTCGATTTGTTTGTGTCCTTTTATTTCACTGAGCAGTGGTTTGTAGCTCTCCTTGAAGAGGTCCTTTACATCCCTTGTATGTTGGATTCCTAGGTATTTTATTGTCTTTGAAGCTATTGTGAATGGGAGTTCATTCATGATCTGGCTCTCTGTCTGTTATTGGTGTATAAGAATGCTTGTGATTTCTGCACGTTGATTTTGTATCCTGATACGGTCCATCAATACCGAATTTATTGAGAGTTTTTAGCATGAAGGGCTGTTGAATTTTGTCAAAGGCCTTTTCTGCATCTGTTGGGATAATCATGTGGTTTTTGTCTTTGGTTCTGTTTATATGCTGGATTACGTTTATTGATTTGTGTATGTTGAACCAGCCTTGCATCCCAGGGATGA
>NW_012102587.1:4005257-4036621 GCF_000951045.1 Mandrillus leucophaeus
CCCCCCATTTTTGGTCAGTTTCTTTGCTCCAGTTGTTATTTCTGTCTCGGGTATCCACCATATTGAACAGTTGTCACTGGTTAGTTTTGATCATCGCCTCAGGGAAAAGGCCTCTAACATTGAACAAGCTCTAAGTCAGGTCAGATAAAGACAAGCCCTACAATTGGGCTCGCAGGGATGTGCCAGGTAGGTGGAATGATAGTTCTTTGGGAATGGGGACTTTTAGGGAGCTCCAGACTTGGGAGCTTCAGCTCTTTCTAGTGGCTGCCAGGCTGCTTGTTTTCCCTTACCATGATGGTAAGTTGATTTGGACAGTTTTTGCCAATGTTTTTTTTGCTTCTTTGAAGCAGATTTTTGAGGGTCCATACTCTGCCATTTTAAAGGGCTCCTCTCCTGTTTTATGATCACAATATTTTCTCTTATCTCTTTGGAAGCACTAATGACATTTTTTTGAAAACTTTTTCTTTCTCTTCAAAATCTCGTCTGTCCTCCAAGTTTGGATTTCTAAGTATGTGTTTATGTCGATTTCTCTTTTTCATGCTAGAAGCTCTAAGTATATGGATGCAGCTTATTGACTGAGATTGCTGTGTTTAAGTATTTGCTTCCAGGAAATTATTTAAAATGTATATATAAAATTTTCTAGGAAGGAACTAATTTGAACTAAATCTTATAGTAAAATAAATTCCAGTTGGATTGAAGAGTTTAATATGGAAATTTAAATTCAGAAAAAGTAGGGCAAGATGGTAGTTATTTGTCAAACCAGTAAAGAAATTTATTTTAAATAGAAATCCAGAGATTTAAAATAAAACAGTTTGGTGGCTTCAGAGGGTAATCATTAGTTATGTATTCAATGTCTTTGAATATATAAAACTCATCCCTTTAGATTTGTGTGAATCAGTAGTTCCCAAGAGAGACATTTTATATTTTTGTGCTCAGAGCTAGCAAACAAAACCAGTCCTTTCATTCCTAAGGAATGCTTTGTTGGTGTTAGACTGTCTCTTTAGGTGGTAACCTTGATAGGAGCTGTTGTAGCAGCATTAATGAGCAGAGAATGAGGGAGCTAGTGAGACAGGATTGTGAAAGCAGAGGGAATTCTGAATTAAGGTGCACATACCAATAATAGTTATGTTTATAGTGTTCTCATACCTAGTTGTTCAGGCCTGCCAGGTCGTGGGTAATGTGACCACAGTGAGCATGCCGTACCACTGAGAACGAATCCACAGACTCCGTACACAAGTACCATTTAGAATGCTGAATACTCTCCCAGGAATGGGAGAAATACTTGCCCTCTTCCAGTAATTTCAGGAACAACCAGACTAGAGGTATACCTTGGCTCCCACTTACAAACTTGCAGGCATGCTCACATCAGAGGCTGTGGTTGTGACACAATCAAGTGGTGCCTTAGTGAGGGCATGCCCTGGCAACCTGTGTCATGATATTATTTATGAGTTTGTCAAGCCGTTGAAGATCTTTGTTACTTTAAAAAAGGGAAGATAATGGAAACATCATAAGAAACACAATCATGTAAGGCATCTTTCCAGTTCTTTAGTAACTGCTGGAGTTGAAAGTGAGTTATAGTTTTACTCATTTCTGGTCCTGAGATGGCAGTTGGAGTTTTATTCAGTGCCAGTTTTAACTAATGGGTAGCGTCTGCCTGGAATAGTTTTGAGAAGGATTCTGAGGGAACATCTGGGCTTGGTGGAAAGATGGCTTGAAAAGATTGTTGGTGTCACCTATGGAATGGGGAGAGGCAGTGCATCAGGCTGGTTCATCCCCTTCATTTGCTGATGTGTAATTTTGGCCTCTCTGTTACTTAGAGCATGAGCTCCAGAGGGTAAGAACTCACTAGCTCGGTGTTGGGCTCATAGTGGGCACTCTAGTTTAGAGTGAATGAACAAATGAATGAACAAACGCCAGAGCTTGTGTGAATACCCACAGTTTTCCAGAGTGAGGAGTTAGGTTTCAGCTGTCTAACATAGAGATGTAACTCCTGAGCGAGCATCTGCATGGCATACGTAGTGCTTGATACAAATACCAAGAGAGCATAGCTCACATCTCTACCCCTGAGGAGCTTCCATTCGCTTGAGAAGAAAAGACAAACATGTTTGAAATGAGGAGAGCTAGCAGGATAGGATGGTGTGCTAAAAAGCACTAAAATGTCCCTAAAATTGAAGGCATAGATACATTACTTTGGAATCTCAACACTTACTCCAATATACCTGTGCTGTGCTTGAGAAAACCCCTTTTTTCTTTTTCTTTCTTTTTTTTTTTGAGACAGAGTTTTGCTCTTGTTGCCCAGGCTGGAGTGCAGTGGCGCAGTCTCGGCTCACTGCAAGCTCCACCTCCTGGGTTCAAGCGATTCTCCTGCCTAAGCCTCCCTACTAGCTGGGATTACAGGCACCCACCACCACATGCAGCTGATTTTTTGTATTTTTAGTAGAGATGGGGTTTTACTATGTTGGCCAGGCTGGTCTCGAACTCCTGACCTCAGGCAATCCACCTGCTTCAACCTCCCAAAGTGCTGGGATTACAGGCGTGAGCCACCACGCTGGGCTCAAGAAAGCCTCTTTTTAAACTTTTTCTATTAAGTATGATTGCATTCTCCCACCTTTTTCTTTCATTTTTGGTGTCACTAGGATGGAGTATTTAGACTGGTTAAGGAATTTTGCTTTAATTTAAATGCCAAGGTGAAATGATCCATTAATAGAAAATAAATGTAATACAGATTTTTTTTAAGCTGAAAATTATCCAGTCACAGCGTTTGTTTCTAGAGAAATTATTTCTAGCATTTTTGGATTGAGCATGAATCACAGCAGGAAGCACAAGCCTTTGTAATGTACTATTAGTGCATTTTGAAAAGCTCCATCCTAAGTAATTGATAGTTTGCGCTAAGAAAGAAATAGGAGAAACACACACTTCTCATAATATATACATTTTGTGTAGAGTAGTCAGTAATGTCTGAGAGCAGGGGCTCTGGATTACTACTCTCAGGGCTAGAATCTCCACCCCACACGTATGTCACCTTAAGGAGATTAAATGAGCTCTTTCAGATAGACTTCTAGGCCCATTCTTTACCCATAGTAAGTGCTCAGTTATTGTTGGCTATTGTTAATGTTATTGATTTAGTCACTGTGTTTCGTTCTTAGGTGGGTCTGTATCATTGATTTTTGGGGGGCGGTGGGGATCAACTTCACATTAGCATTTTAATGTAATTGGCTATGAGCAGTGATGGTTAATAGTTTGTTTACATTTTTGCTTTCATACAGATTGAATGTAATTTTTACAAAATTTGATGAAGTCCAGAAATCTGGAAACATGATACAATCTGCAAATGGTGAGTAGAAAAAGCATTCTCTGCTTTTGCTTTTTCAGTTTTACATTTGTATCATTTATGTTATATGTGAACAGCTGAATTAGGTAATTTAGTAAGAGTTTCTAACTCTTAAAACTTAACCTCCATTCACCCAGTTTTCCAGGCCAGAAACAGTGGAGTGAATCATCACTGACTTTCATAACCTGTACTGAATTTAACTAATCCTGTTGGCTTTACTTTTAAAATTGCATCCTGAATCCCAGGAACTCTCATCATCACCGCTACTGTCTTCCCAGCGCAAGCTGTCATGGTATTTTACCTGGGCTCTTGTGTTTCCCTCCTAAACAGTATCTTTTCTTCTACTGTTTCCCCATACCTAAAGTCTGTTTTTCATATAGCAACCAGAGTAATCCTTTCAGAATACAAGTCAGGTGATGTGAATCTTCTTCCTAAACCTCCAAAGGCTTCCCATCACACCCAGGCTGCAATTCAGCAACTCACCATGGCTCACTGGGCCTTGAGTGATCTGGCACCCATCACCATTCTGATGTCATTTGAATTGTTCTTTGTGAAAGTTCTCTTTGCTCTAGCCACGTTGACCTCCTTGCTAATTTTGAACATTTTGAGCATCTCCTGCTTCAGGACCTCTGTGCTTATAATTCTTTCTGCCTGAAGTATTTGCCCTGTGGGTATCATTGCGGCCTCCTCCCTCCTCCCTCATGCCATGAAGATCTCACTTCATACAGTATCACTGCATTACTGAAGGCCACCGGAATAGCATGCTCTGTGCCCTCACCCTGTTGGAGTGTTCTTCTTAGCGTGTATCACTAGAAAAGTATGTGTTTACTCATGAGAGCAGGACCTTTACTTTATTCCCTTTATTGTTCTTTATTTGTTTCTCAATGAGCGTGAGTTCAATGCCTTGAAGAGTCCCTGGCTTGTGATAGGTGTGCAGTAAGTATTGTTGAATAAATAAAGTAATGATTTTGATGTGAATCGTAAGCTGTTGTTTCCGGTTCCTGTATTCCTTTCCCTATACTTTGTGATGATATTTGAGAACTAGTGGGTAATTCTTGTGAGTCCAGGAGAGGAAAAGACAGGAATGAATTACTCCTGTATGAAGGAAAGAATATCAAAAAGTTAATTGCTGAGAAAAACTTTTCTAACTCTGGATACCTCATTGTATCATAGCTAGGCCATTTTAGAATTTTTAGGTATATTAGATTACAACCAGTACCGAATTCATTAATGATGTTGGATTTACTTTTAAAACTGTACCCCGAATCCCAGTAATTCTCCTCGTCACTACTCCTGTCTTCCTAGTACAAGCCTTCACATTTTGAATATCTTGAGATTGTAAAGAAAAGTCTGAGTGCTTTTCCTCAAAGTAAGTTGGTACATGGGGCAGAGCGGGTAACCGAATGCGAGGCTTTTGACTTGCGCTCTGCTGTGTACCTTATTATTCCAGAGGAATTTTTCTTTGAACAGCGTGTTTCCTATATAAAATGCTTAAAGTGATCTAAAAATGCTTCCCTTAATCCTCCTTATCTCTTTTTCGTAGATTGTAAAAAATAATAGAAAACAAATACCATAATTCAGCTATTACCATCAAAAATCATTTTTGCTATATTAGTTCATTTTCCTATAACAGTATAATTTGTATATAACTATGGTGTGATTTTCTCTACTTTACCCTGTACTTTAGTGTACATACTTTGATATGTACTTTAAAAAACATATCATTGGTAGAGCCAATGGCATCTGAGTGGTGTACTCGTGATGAGTGGGGTTGCTTGGTGTCCACAGGCAGGTCTTCACAGGCAGTTAGTTGATGGACACATGCTTTTACTTTTGTGTGGGTGTATTTGTGTGGTTTCTCAGTTTAAAAATTGTTGGCACTGGGACAGAGCATGCTGGGCAAGTAAGTAAAAGCAGTGGCAGGAAAGTGAGTTTGTGCTTCATAAGCCAGTATTACGGCTGTGAAACAGAATCTCATTATAGTGCTGGCATTGGGGAGAAAGACTGCATCCACATTGGGGATCTTGCCTAAAAGAGTGTACATACACTCCATGGGATCCAGTGATGTGACAAATATGATTTCACCCTCAGGAATGCCAAAACTGTGTGGCATTGGATGTATCACAAGCAGCATTTTCTATGTGGTTAGGTATAAATATTGCCCCCAAATTCCCTTTTGTGTGTGTGTGTGTGTGTGCGCGCGCTCATGCACACACATAGGTGTAGGGTTGAGAATGGAAACAGTTCTTTTAAACATCGGTGTTAAAAATAGCAAATGGTAAGGAAGCCTTAACAAAATTTCTTGGAGGTCGATAATTTCAGCTTTTTGCTTTATATATATATAGTATTACTGTTTTAATTGTTAGAGCCAAAATGTTTAAGGAAACTAATATATAGCCATATGTGTAAAATTTTAGAATTTCTAACCTAAATGATTTTCATCTCTTTACAGTAACTTTGAGAGACCAATAAATTGTTCAGTTGCTGTCAAAAAACAAACCACCTGATTTCCTTCATTGCACGTTTAGATGGCGTAGAGAAACTGCAGTAGTGATGGAATAAAACCTGTCTCCCTCTTTTATCTAATTCTCTCTCTCTCTCTCCCCCTCCTTTTCTCCTCCTCCTTCTTTTTCTCTTTTCTTTTCCCTTCCTTCCCTCCCTCCCTCTCCTTTTTCAACTCTTTTCTGCTCTTTTCTTACTCTCTCTCTCTTTCTCTTTTTCTCTCTCTGTCTCCCTCTCCCTCTCTCTCTCTCCCCCCCAACCTCCTCTTCCTTCGTGTTTTTTTTTTTTTAACACAACTCCCAGTGTAATTCTTTGATCTCTTTTGAACTTCAAACCTTTGACTGTTCAGCTTTCTCTAGATCCATCCATCCTCTGCTTTCTCCATTTCTTACCTTATATGGCTTATATTTACAACCTTTTTGAACTTATTAGTTGTAGGAGTTTTTGTAGCGTCTGTGGAGTTTCCTACATATACAGTCTTGTGATCTGCAAATAGCAACAGTTTTATCTCTTTCAGATACATGTGCTTTTAATTTCTTTTTCTTGCCTTATTGCACTGGCTAGAACTTCCAGTACTATGTAAAATAAGAGTGGTGAGACGGGACATGCTTGTCTGGTTCCTATCTTAGGTGCTAAGTATGGTATTAGCTGTAGGATTTTTGTAGATGTTCTTTATCAAAATGAGGTAGTTTTCTATTTACTTCTGTTTATCTTATCTTTTTTTTTTTTTTTTTTTTTTTCCAGAGCAGGAATAGAAGTTTATTTAAAAAGGCTCAGAACAGGAAAGAAAGGAAGGTGTGCTTGGGAGAGACCCAGGTGGGCACATGAAAGTTAAAGAAAGAAAGTTAAATGCCCTTATCTGAGTTTTTGTCAGAAATAGGTGTTAGGTTTTTTGTGAAGTTATCAGTATATTTTATAAATTGAGATACTTTCTCCTTCTAGTTGCCGTTCATTTAAAAATTAAAAATTGAGATTATATATAATTTACCTACTGGTGTTTCACTTTTTAAAGTGTGTGCTTTAGTGTTTTGTTTTTTTTTTACTATCCCTCATCTAGATGTTTTTTTTTTTTTTTTTTTTTGAATATTCACAAAATGTGCAACTGTTACCACTATTTAAATCTAAAATACTTCACCCTCACATCCCATTCCCATTAGCACTTACACCTTATTTCCCTCTCTCCCCAGTTTCTGGCATCCTATTTTCTGTCTTTATGTTGCCTATTCAGGACATTTTGTATAATTGGAATCATGTAATATTTGGCTTTTGTGTCTGGTATCTTTCACTTAGCATGGTGTTTTCAAGGTTCATCCATAATGTAGCATGTATCAGAAGTTCGTTCCTTTTTATGGCTGAGAAGATTCCATTGTGTGATTAGACTACATTTTCTTTATCCGTCTGTTGATGGACATTTGGGGTTGTTCAACTTTTTGGCTATTGTGAAGAATGATTCTTTGAACATTGTTGTAAAAGATTTCATGTGGATATGTATTTTCATTTCTCTTGGCTGTATACTTTGCAGTAGAATGGCTGAGTTGTACATTTAACTTTTTGAGTAACTGCTCAAACACAGTAAACACACAGTTTTCCAGTTTTGCGGCACTATTTTATATTCTTACCAGCCACCTGTAAGAGTTTCCAGTTTCTCCACATCCTCGCCAATAGTTGTTATTGTCTGTCTTTTTCATTATTGTCACCATAGTGGGTGTAAAGTGGTATCTCATTGTGGTGTTGATTTGCTTTACCTTGACGAGTAATGGTACTGAACATCTTTTTCATGGGCTTGTTAACCCTTTATATACCTTGGTTGGAGAAATGTCTATTCAAATAAATCTTTTGCCCATTTTCTAAAGGGGTTAATTGCCTATTTATTGTTGAGTTATAAGAGGTCTTTAGATGTGCTACATACCAGACTCTTAACAGATGTGATTTATTTGCAAATATTTTTTCCCATTCTGTGGGTTTTCTTTTCACTTTGTTGATAGTGTCACATGAAATATAAAGTGTTAAATTTTGATGAAGTCCAATTTATCTGTTTCTTTTTTCTTTTGTTATACCTAAGAAACTATTGCCTATTTTTGGCAAGGTGTGGTGGCTCACACCTGTAATCTCAGCACTTTGTGAGGCCGAGACGGGCAGATTATCTGAGGTCAGGATTTGAGACCAGCCTGGCTGATATGGTGAAACTCTGTCTCTACAAAAATACAAAAATTAGCCAAGTGTGGTGGTGCACCCCTGTAGTCCCAGCTATGGGGGTGGCAGGTGGGGCCCTGAGGTGGGAGGACTGCTTGAACTTGGGAGGCAGTGGTTTCAGTGAGCTGAGATCGTGCCACTGCATTCCAGCCTGGTCGCGAGACTCTGTCTCAGAAAAAAAAAAAAGAAGAAGAAGAAACTATTACCTATTTTTACCACAGAAAAGAGGCCAGGCATGGTGGTTCATGCCTGTAATCCTAGCACTTTGGGAGGCCAAGGCGGACAGATTGCCTAAGCTCAGGAGTTCCAGACCAGCCTGGGCAACATGGTGAAACCCCGTCTCTGCTAAAATACAAAAAATTAGCTGGGCGTGGCGGTGTGCACCTGTAATCACAGCACTTTGGGAGGCCAAAGGCGGGGGATCATGAGGTCAGGAGATTGAGACCATCCTGGCTAACATGGTGAAACCCCGTCTCTACTAAAAATACAAAAAATTAGCCAGGCGTGGTGGTGAGCGCCTGTAGTCCCAGCTACTCGGGAGGCTGGGGCAGGAGAATCGCTTGAACCCGGGAGGTGGAGGTGGCAGTGAGCAGAGATTGTGCCACTGCACTCCAGCCTGGGTGACAGAGCCAGACTCCATCTAAAAAAAAAAGAAGAAAGGAAAGCTGGGTCTGACCTCCTCCTGGTTTCTTCCTGCTTTTTGGGCTGCACCTTCTTAGCTTCCTTTATCTAATGTCTACTAATTAGTCATTATATTCCTAAAGCTTGATTCTAGGCCTTTTCCCTTCTCAGGCAGTGCTTTTTCCCTGGTTACAGTTATCCATAGCTGTAATTTTATTTATTAGCTATATCACATTTTTTCATAAATGTTTGTCTCCTGTACAGATCTTGGTACAGGATTGGAACTGTATGTGAAACAGCTGCCTGTCTGACATTTCCTCTTGTATTTGAAACATATATCTAAAACCAAATTTATATTTTACTTCTGGCTGAAAGACAAAACACAAAACAGTAAATATTGCTCCACCCTAAATGTTTTCTGTACTCCTTATAAGCGTGATTGCTCCATTATTCATCCTGGTATGTTAAAGGTTGGGTGTCATTTTTGATACCTCCCTCTCCCTCGCTTTTCATAAATATTACCACTGATTCGTATGGAGTTTAACTCAAATATTGCTTTTTTATTGAGGTAAAATCTACATATATAATTAACTATCTTTACCATTTTTAAGTGTACAGTTCAGTGGTAATAAATACATTTATATATATATTTTTCTCTTCACTCTTCCCCCCCCTTCCTGGCCTTTGGTAACCACCAGTCTAATCTCTACCTTTGTGAGATATACCCTTTTAGCTCCCACATATGAGTGAGAACATGTGATATTTGTCTTTCTGTGCTTGGCTTATTTTATGTAATATAATGGCCTCTAGTTCCATCCATGTTGCTACAAATAACAGGATTTCATTCTTTTTATGGCTGAATTATATACCATTGTGTATATATACACATTTTTCTTAATTCCATTCATCTGTTGTCCTCCCAAATGGTGTCAGATCCCTCTGTTAAGTGTGGGCAGGCACCCCCTACCCCACTGCTTGGTGGGCATCATTTTTGCAGGTTTACATTTGGCGATTATTTGACTAATACCTATTTCGGCACTGGACTGTAACCCTTCTGCATACAGGGCACTGTGTGTCTGTTTTTGCTCATTCTGAGACTCGGATACCTTGCAGGCTGTCCTCTTAGTCCCAGTGTTCTCTGTGATTGGTTTGTTTCACAGGAACCAGCTTTTCTTCTTTGTCTCTTAGTAAATCTTGAGTGCGTGTACGAACATTTAGTATCTGAGATGACTAGATTCTTTTTCTCTCTGCTTTTTCCCATGGATTCTTATATACCCACTGGGGTTCTGGAGTGTTGCATATGAGCTGGAGCTGAGAGAGAACTGAGCAAAACACAGGAGAGAATGAATGACAATGTGGGGCTCATTTCCAGGCTCCTAAACGACCTCTTGGGCAGAGGTTCTGATCACTCGATAGCTGTCTTGGTTGGTTAGCGCTGCATGTCCACAGAGGGGCTTCCTAGGCTGACTCAAAAGGGTGTCTATTAAATGATCTATGTCCTTCTAATGCCCATTTGTGAAAATTTAGCAGCCTGTACTCAGCATAAGGACTTGGCAACAAGTATCTGTTTAATAAATGGTGACTGTGTATGCCAAGCAGTAGTTTTGGTTGTTAATTTTCAAGTGTGGGTGCCCCCATGCCTCCATGTGGAGAAGTGTAGACAGTGTCAGGGAGCAAGCCGAAGGGGATTGCTTTGGAAATGTGTGACTATCCTTCCTCCTTAGGAAAGGCATCTGTGCCCTGCTCTGCAACGCTTAGCTGTGGGACTTTGGGCAAGCGACTTAACTCTTGTGAACCACATGTGCTCATCTGTAAAATGGAGTGAAGACCTTACAGAGATTTTGTGGAGAATAAATGAGATTGTGTGTAAAATTCTTAGCACAGTGCCTGGGACATGGTTGGTGCTCAGAATAATAGATTCTCCTCCAGTTGCTCGATTTTAGGGGTATATTCATATTTTAAATAAAAATAATATTTGAGAATAACTGTCATGCTTGTAGACTTTCAGATTATTTTGGAGTACATGTTTAAAATTTAACATTTATTTACTTTTAAAATTGTTATTATTATTATTTTTTGAGATGGAGTTTTGCTCTTGTTGCCCAGGCTGGAGTGCAGTGGTGCGATCTTGGCTCACTGCAACCTCCGCCTCCCAGGTTCAGGCGTGTCTCCTGCCTTAGCCTCCCGAGTACCTGGGATTATAGGCGCTCACCACCATGTCCAGCAAATTTTTGTGTTTTTGTCTTTTTAGTAGAGACGGGGTTTCACCATGTTGGTCAGCTGATCTTGAAATCTTGACCTCAGGTGATCCACCCTCCTTGGCCTCCCAAAGTGCTGGTATTATAGGCGTGAGCCACTGTGCCCAGCCATTGTATTCTTTAAAGTGACAATACTCTTTAAAGATTTTTATATTTTATTTTATTTTATTTTACTTTTTGAGATGGAGTCTTGCTCTGTCGCCCAGGCTGGAGTGCAGTGGTGCAGTCTCGGCTCACTGCTACCTCCGCCTCCCAGGTTCAAGGGATTCTTCTGCCTCAGCCTCCTGAGTTGCTGGGACTACAGGCACCCACCACCATGCCTGGCTAATTTTTTGTATTTTTAGTAGAGACGAGGTTTCACCGTGTTAGCCGGGATGGTCTCGATCTCCTGACCTCAGGTGATCCGCCCGCCTCGGCCTCCCAAAGTGCTGGGATTACAGGCGTGAGCCAATGTGCCTGGCTCAAGATTTTAAATTTTTATGGGCATATAGCAGGTGTATATATTTATGGGTTACATGAGGTATTTTGTATAACAGTCACATCAAGGTAAGTAGGGTATCCATCAACCCAAGCAATTGTCATTTCTTGTGTTACACTCTTTTAGTTATTTTAAAATGTACAATAAATGTTGACTGTAGTCACCCTGTTGTGCTATCAAATACTAGATCTTATTCTAACTATGGTTTTGTACCCTTTAACCATCCCCACTCCCTTCCCCACCACCACCATTCTTCCCAGCCTCTGCTGGTAACTGTTATTCTTCTCCCTATCTCTATGAGTTCAGTTGGTTTAATGTTTAGCTCCCACAAATGAGTGAGAACATGTGAAATTTGTCTTTCTTTCTATGCCTAGCTTCTCTTAAGATAATTTCCTCCAGTTCCATCCATGTTGTTGCAAATGACAGGATCTCGTTCTTTTTATGGCTGAATAGTACTGCGTTGTGTGTAGGCATCGCATTTTCTTTATTCTTTCTCCTGTTGATGGACACTTAGGTTGCTTTAAAATCTTGGCTATTGTGAACAGTGCTGCAGTAAACATGGGAGTGCAGATATCTCATCAATATACTGATTCCTTTCTTTTGGGTATATACCTAGCGGTGGGATTGCTGGATCATATTGTAGTTTCAGTTTTAGTTTTTTGAGGAACCTCTATACTGTTTTCTGTAGTGGCTGTACTAATTTAACATTTCTGCCAACAGTGTACAAGAGTTCCCTTTTCTCCACATCCTTGCCAAAATTTGTTATTGCCTGTCTTTGGATTAAAGCCATTTTAACTGGGGTGAGATGATACCTCATTGTAGTTTTGATTTGCATTTCTCTGATGATCAGTGATGTTGAGCACTTTTTAAATATGCCTGTTTGCCATTTGTGTGTCTCCTTTCGAAAAATGTCTATTCAGATCTTTTGCTTATTTTTAAATTGGATTATTTGGTTTTCTTTCTATTGAGTTGTTGGAGCTCCTCATATATTCTGGTTGTTAATCCCTTGTCAGGTGGGTAGTTTGCGAATATTTTCTTGCATTCTGTGGGTTGTCTTACACTTTGTTGATTGTTTGCTTTGGTTGCCCATACTTGTGGGGTGTTACTGACAAAATCTTTGTCCAGACCAATGTCCTAGAGAGTTTCCCCCATGTTTTCTTTTAGTAGTTTTATAGTTTGAGGTCTTAGGTTTAAGTCTTTAATTCATTTCTATTTGATTTTTGTGGTGAGAAATGGGGGTCTAGTTTTATTCTTCTGCGTATGGATATTCAGTTTTTCCAGCACCATTTATTGAAGAGACTGTCCTTTCCCCAGTGTATGTTCTTGGCACTGTTGCAAAAATGAGTTCACTGTAGATGTGTGGATTTTATTTCTGGGATCTCTATTCTGTTCCATTGGGGTCTATGTGTCTGTTTTTATTCCAGTACCATGCTGCCACAAAAACAGCAATGGTAATAGTATAATTTGAAGTCAGATAATGTGAATCTTCCAGTTTTGTTCTTTTTACTTAGGAAGGATGGCCTTGGCTATTCTGAGTCCTTTGTGGTTCCATGTAAATTTTGGGATTACTTTTTTTATTTCTGTAAAGAATGTCATTGGCATTTGATAGGGATTATGTTGGATCTATAGATTGCTTTGAGTAGTATGGATAGTAATGCTCTTTTAAAATTGCTTTATTGAAATATAATTTACATACCATGACAGCATTCATTTCAAGTGTATAATTCAGTAATTTTTAGTATATTCACAGATAGCTGCAACTGTGCATCTATTGATGGACATTTGGATTGTTTCTACCTTTGTCTATTGTGAATAGTGCTGCTTTGAACATTTGTTTACAAGCTTTTAAACACCTGTTTTCAGTTCTTTTGAGTGTATATCCAGGAGTCGAATTGCTGTATTATATAGGCATTCTATGTTTAACTTACTGAGGAACCACTAAACTGTTTTCCACAGTGGCTGCACCGTTTTATATTCTCTCTAGCCATTGCCCAATTCTCCACTTTCTGGCAATGCTTGTTGTTTTTTGTTGTTGATGTTGTTTTAATTTTTTTTTTATTATAGTCACCCTAGTAAATACGAAGTGGTATCTCATTGTGGTTTTGATTTGCATTTCCCTAATGACTAATATATTTGAACGTATTTCCTGTGCTTCCTGGCCATTTGTAGATCTTCCTTGGAAAAACATCTATTCAAGTCCTTTGCCCACTTAAAAATCGAATTGTTTGTCTTTTTGTTGTTGAACTATATATGATTTGCAGATACGATTTGTAAAATTTTTTTTTTTTCTTTCTGTGGCTTATCTTTTCACTTTTTTTTTTTTTTTTTTGGAAAGGGAGTCTCGCTCTGTCGCCCAGGCTGGAATGCGCTGGTGCGATCTCGGCTCACTGCAAGCTTCACCTCCCGGGTTCTCACCATTCTCCTGCCTCAGCCTCCCAAGTAGCTGGGACTACAGGTGCCTGCCACCATGCCCGGCTAATTTTTTTGTATTTTTAGTAGAGACGGGGTTTCACCGTATTATCCAGGATCATGTCAATCTCCTGACCTCGTGATCTGCCCGCCTCAGCCTCCCAAAGTGCTGGGATTACAGGTGTGAGCCAATCTTTTCAGAATTTTTTTTTGGGACAGAGTCTTGCTCTGTCGCCCAGGCTGGAGTGCAGTGGCGCATCTCAGCTCACTGCAAGCTCCGCCTCCCGGGTTCCCGCCATTCTCCTGCCTCAGCCTCCCGAGTAGCTGGGACTGCAGGCGTCTGCCACCACGCCTGGCTAATTTTTTTTTTTTTCTGTATTTTTGTAGAGACGGGGTTTCACCATGTTAGCCAGGGTGGTCTCGATCTCCTGACCTTGTGATCCTCCTGCCTCGGCCTCCCAAAGTGCTGGGATCACAGGCGTGAGCCACCACGCCTGGCCTCTTTTCACTTTTAAGTATCTTTTGGTGTATGAAAGTTTTAAATTTTGATAAAGTCCAATTTGCTTTTTTTCTTTTGTTGCTTGTGAACAACAGTGTCCTTCTGAGTAAGAAATAACCGTTCTGGATTTTAGCTAAGTTGGAAGAACCGTATTTAATGGTGATACTCCTAAGAAATAATAGGGTTTTATCCAGGGTTTGTATATCTTGACATGTTCAAAATTATGTTGTTCTCTGATGCTTAATATTTATATGAAACCCATGGACTTAATTTTTAAAAGCGTAATCAAATTGTGACTAAAACAGCAATGAAAAAGCAGCCGAGTAGCAATTTGAAATGGGCTTCCTGTCTGTAATAGAATACTTCATCTTTGTGTGATTCCTTCTTGTTGCTAGGTTACCCGAAGGCCTTTCGGCTTTGAATGGTGAGAATATGAGAGTTAAAAATATGTTGCTATATAGATGTTTCTTCTTTTTTTCATCTCTGTGTAATTAGCAAGCCCCTTGAAGCAAAAATTACAGTTTTTCTTTCCATGAGTTTCAAAAAGCAAATTATTTGTAAGTTTTTAAATCATGCAGATGTGCTTATGCTCATGGGAGAATTGGATTTTCAGAATGAAAGAGCCAGTAATTATGGACTACTCAGTGTCCTTTATCTGCAACCACTTAATGATCTTTAATTGGATTTGATTGAAGCGAGGCCCATGAACATTAATTTGGTTAAAAAATACACAAGCTTTTGAGTTTCTTGAGCAAAACTAACATGTTTATGAGGAAAGATACAAACTATCATTTTGGTTAAATCCATGATAATTCTATAATAAATTTGTAGCTAAAGTAAAAGACCCAATATTTATTTGCTAATAAAACTATAAAGTAGGTAGCAAGTAATCATAACATTATTGACTCTTATACGTGAATGTACCGGGTATCATTTTGTTACCAAGTGCATTCTGCCTTATGGTTTTACACTTAAAAAACTGTAACTTGAAAAATATTACAGGTATCAGTTCTACTTTGTTGGAAATGAGAAATACCTGTGCAAGTCTGAAAACAGACCATTGACAGATTGTGTTAGATAGGATCGGAATTATTGCCTGGTGTAGCTAGGACAAAGCATTCATTTAAAGGCAAATCAGTTGTCTTTTCTTTATTAAGAAGCCAAGCCATTATTATCCATGCTTATCCTTTAAAAGCAATGATTGTGAATAAGTGGATCAGGTGCCAATACTAGGTTCACACTCTCTCCCTGTGCTTGTTTATTAGACTATGCATATTACAAGGTTTGGGATAGTGGTTCAGTATCTTAGGAAAGTGTTTCCATAGTCACGAATACAAGGATAATGTGTTTGTTACAAGGCTGGCATATGTGTTGAGCTGTGCTAAGAAGCCCACCTAAAATAGCCTGGAAGAGACTGCTTCTGATGGCAGCATAAGTCACGTAAGCTGCAGCGGACAGCTTATTTTATTTTCTATGTGGAAATAAGATTGCTTTTTGATACTTTTCTATTTAAGATTTGTGTTAGGAATATTCTTCTGTTTCTTGAGGGGGAAGAACTGATTAAAAAATTTTTAATAGCACTTTTAAAGAAGACTCTCTTACATGAGTAGAGTTGGATGGAGAAGGCTCACACCTCCCCCCAGCCCCCACCCCCCAACGCTTTTTAAAAAATCAGTGTTAGTCTAGGCTTTTATTTTGGAATAGGGTGGCAGTTGTCATTGGTGCCGCCGGATCACACTGAACAAGTGTGGGTGGAGGGTTTGCTGATGCTTAAGTTGCTGTGAGTAGGTATAGCTTTCAGAGCAGTGTTTTTATTTAGTACCAGGACTACTGACAATCATGACTACTGGTAAAGGTAGGCTGTTCTAATATATTCTGAAAAGTGTTTATAATTATTGCTGCTTGGCTAGGAAATGCTTGAATATTTTTATAATTCCTTTGATAACTAAAAATCCTGGGTGAAATATGGGAAAGATTGTTATGAATTTTGTTGGTATTTAAGCAGGGAAAAATTGTGAAGCCTACAGGGAAATAAACATCAATGTTAACCTTCTAAGACTAGGACCGAGGAAGTAGGCACAGTAGGCTGAGGCTAGCTGTGTTTTTATCTTCTGTTTATTTCATGGGCTTTTAATTTTTCTCTGCTTTCCTATGTTCACAGTATGAGGGTTATGAACATAAATCTATTTGCAATTGCAGGGTATTTGTTAATAAAGCTAAGCGGTCTTGAAAGGAATCTACTGGCTAGAAATTTCTAAGTTTTCCCAGTAGCATATAGAGGAAAAGCAAAAATGATAGCAGTGCAAGGATACTGCTTCTGTCTTAAGTCATTATTTATTTTTTTCCCCTTTAAAAGATTTGCATTTTTAAAATGCAGAAATGTACAGGAAAACTACAAAAGAAGTGTTGTTCACAAAAAATCTTATTGATTAGCTGTCAGTCTTTCCACATAGCTTTTTCCCAGGTTTGGCCAGTATCGAAGTGATTTTAAAAGAGTCTGTGTAAACAGGGTTTGCATTCAAAGGTGTAGGGTGCAGTTGATGTGATGGGAACAACCTGTATCGCTGTCTTGCTTTCCTAGGGGATGGTTTTGCTGGCAGGCTCTTAATTTGTTGTCTCCAAAGGGTATTTCCAGACTCTTCTACTGAAACAGGTATTGCACAGAGGAAAATTGCATACAGTAACAAGTGTTTATTTGTCTCCTGCTGTGGGGAATTGGGCCCACATCCAGGACTTTTGCTCAGTGTTTATTTTGTAGTAGATTATTAAAGGTTTCTACAGCTATTTTCTTAAATTTGGTTAAGTTGGGCTGAAAGTACTGGAAGATGCTATATTTCTGCTCATATTTTTAAATCGAGAATTTAAAGTATATTTGTATTTTTTAATTGAGGATTTAAGGTATACAGTGATGATATTTTTATTTCATACCTAAGTAGCGTATGCTATTTTCAGGTTAAACTGCTGCAGGAAATCAATACCTGGGCAGGAGAATTAAATAATTCATGTTCTGAAGTAACCTCTCCCAGAGCCTTTCCTTTGAGGATTTGAAAGTGTGTCACTTATAAGTGGCATTTGTCTTAAGTTGTGATATTTTCATTTGTATTTAGCAACAGGTCAACATAATATGGGAGCCAACTTTTTCATGTTAAAAGCCATGGAGATAGCCTCCTGAATCTGAGTTTAAAATAAAGACTGTTCTTTCACTTAATGTATTTTTTCAAATTGCCTGCCTCCTTAGTCACTGTCACCTGGAATTCAGGCTTAGATGCTTTGGTAACTTTTACCCTCAGTAACTGTAATCGTGATAGGAAACAAGGATTAAAATACTGTTTCTTATGGAAGTGGCATATTTGAATCATATATTAATTCATGACCATTAAAAGTCTGCAAAATGTAACAGCAGTGGGTCTTCCGAGGTGTGTAGGGTACTTTAGTGTTTTCAGAACTCTTTCCTGCATTTTGTGTTTTATGAATGTCACAGCAGCCCCATGAGAAGTAGGAAGGGCGGCTTTTCAACACAGATACCAAAGGTTTTGGGTTTTCTAGAATTGGGTTAGTTGCAGGATAGGGGAGAGCCCTAGTTTTTGCCATCTTAGACCTAAGTCTTTCTTCCAGAAAGCCATCTTGTCAGGCCAAGTGCTCTGGAATCCCTCAGACAGGGTATGAGTGCCACCACTGCACGGGCAGTATGTGACCTGGGACTGGCAGCATGGCTGTCCACCTTCATTTTCTCATGTGCAAATTGGGGATGATAGTCCCTATGCTAAGGAGCCAGTGGGGGCCTTGGGCCTGGCACATCAGTCTTATCCTATTGATATAGGAACACATCCACTGTGGCAGCTCCAGATGATCTCCTAACAGGAGGTGTGAAGGTTGAACTGAGGTTTAAAATAATACAATTGATCTTTTTGTGTAGATAGGGAAAACTAAGAAAACAAGATGCGGAATCAAATATATCCTAAGATCTTGTAAAAAGAAACCGCCATTCAGTACGCAGATCTTGGTCACTAATACCACCAGGGCTCCTTGGGGAAATGGCTGAGTTTAGGCCCACAAGGTGAACCAGTGTATCTCGCAGGGCTAGAAAGTAGGGAAGTGGTTGAAAAAAATCAAGGAAAAAGCAAAACAAAACAATAGTATGGGTATCTCTGAGAGACACAGGAGTCAACTGAAAGTGCTTCCAATAGCCAAAGCTAGAACACTTGAAGCAACATAGTAAAGTAGTGTTGGGTTTTAACCCAAAGTATAAAATAAATGTTAATGATCCATACTGATGTAAATAAAATGACTGAAAAGTGTGTAAATGGAGATGAAGAGACGAACCTCTTGTGCAGAATTATTCCAAATCATTTATGCAAATATCCCACTCTAAAGGAGGGGAGCATAACTTGCTAGTCTGTCAGTGTGGTGGGTGTTCTTGATAGGATGTGATGAGAATGGCATTTTACGTCTGTAGTCTTCCTCCCAAAGCCCCATAAGCTCTGTGGAAACATGGCAGAAGCCTCAGACCAACCCAAAATGAAGGATATTCTATAAACTCCCTAACCATGTCAAGGTCATTGAAAACAAAGTCTGAGAAACTGTCACAACCTAGAGGAGCCTAGCAAGGCAGGATGACTAAATGGTGTCCTGAATGGGATCCTGGAGCAGATAAAGGACCTAAGTTAGGGAAAAACTAAGGAATGCTGAATACGCTAGGGACAGTAGTTAAAGGTAACAGTTGGTCTGCATGTTGGGTTATGTGCTTTAAGAAAATCTTTTTCACTGTTTCGTGTTTTTAAAACATGTCATTAAAAAAACAAAACATACAAAGATTAAAGACATGGACACCAGTAAGGATACTATTTGGTAATACAGATTACCTGAGGGATGAGGAAGACCCAAATTAGGTCGGCCTCAGCGGGGCTGGAGAGGAACTGGAAGTGAGAGGTGGTGGTTCGAAGCAGCACTGACCACACCCAGTGCTTATTTAGGGCAGTGGGTGGAGAAAGACCTGATAGGAGATAGGAGGGGAAGAGTTAAGAACAATTCCATATTTTGGCCTGGACAAATGGTGGTAGGACCAACTGAAGTGGGGAGCCTGGAGGGAGAGCAGGTTTTAAGGGTAAGATGATTATAGGTGATTATAGTTCTGGATACTTGGACATAGAATTTTGTTTGTACGTGAGTTTGATTCAGATGGGTTTGTATCTTGGAGTAGAGTTGAGATTGCTATTAGAGGAGTAAGTATTATTGGAACATGGATGTTTATGTTAAATTGTCATCTTATTTATCTTTATCTTCGTATGTAGCAGTATGGTATTTGCCTCTCTAGCTAAACAGGGTTCTGGAGAATGAGATCGTTAAAGCAGAGATGGATGATTTGAAGAATTATTATTATTTTCACAAATGGCAAGTAGCTCTTAGTGTAATTACTTTAAAGTATGAGAGAACATTCTGGTAGGAAACCTTTTCCAAATTTGGCTCTAAGTTTTCCCACCTGATTTACTTTTGTGCCTATGTAGTGATTGTCAAAAAGAATTGGGTCAAGATTGGTACAGTGTTAATTAAAATGACATTTCTAAAAGAGCGCAGGGTGTAGATCTGATATCTGTGGGATTTGGGTTCTGACATTTATAACTTTCAGGGCAAGTTGGAAGGTAAAATAAGTACTGTGATCAAAAGGAGAAATGAACATTTAATCAATGAAAGGATATATGGTGACTCTTACGTAATATGACACTCAGATTAAGGTGTTGAAATTGTAGTTGTTGGCTTCTGGAAGTCTCAGTTTTTAGTCATCAGTATGCCAACTTTATTCACATCCCTTCGTGTTGCTTAAAACTTTCCCCTTTTCCATGAAATAGTAAAAATGTAAGTTAGAATATGTCCACTTAAGGCCTGCGTGGTACCTTTTCCGTTCCTTTTTAAGGGATAAATGATGATTTCACTGTCCTACTATCCTCTAACCTATTACAAGGAAGAAGTTTGTGGTTGTCATTATTATTGTAATTATAGTCACCCATTCTCGTTCATTAATGCCTTTGTGCCTTTGCCATTCCTGCCTTGTCCCTTTCTTGCCCCAGGAAGCTTGCACACATTATTTTCACCTAGAATGCACTTCACTTTCCTCATGCCTGCCTAGTTTTCAGGTCTTGGTGCAGAGGCTTCCTCAGAAATGCCTTGCCTGGACTTCTGTGGCTTCTAGGAGTTCGCTTTCCTAAGGCTCCTTATGCTGGCTTATGATCGGCTTTGTGGAATAAAGATGGGAACTGCTGTGTTCACCTCTGACTTACCAGCAGCCAACCGAGTGCCAGGCACAGGGTGGGCATTTACAAATATCCTGGGCATACACAAAGGGTATGTGAGCTGGGTGTGGTGGCCCATGCCTGTAATAGCTGGGATTACAGGTGCCCGCCACCGTGCCCTAATTTTTGTATTTTTTTTTAAGCAGGGATGGGGTTTTACCATGTTGGCCAGGCAGGTCTCAAACTCCTGACCTCAAGTGATCCACCTGCCTTGACCTCCCAAAGTGCTGAGATTACAGATGTGAGCCACCATACCCAGCTCATGGGTCTTTAAAATACAAAATTTGAAGGAAAAAAACACACACACAATTGGAAGGCCCTCTTTTCTTTGTAAAAACGATTTTTGGAGTCTTTAGTGTACTTGGATTTCTTTGTACAGAAATGAAAATGGTGTTTGAGCTTGGCTTACTGTATTCAGTTACTGCAGTTAGGCCAGGCTCTGATAACCTTTGTGCATGTGCTGGTGGCTGTGAGGCTAGACCCACAGGGTAAGTAAACCCTTTCCAAAGAGAAAGAGTACACTTTTTGTAGGACCTCTCTCCCTGTCAAAACAATGAGCCTTGCCCTGCTGCTTAGTCAAAGGCATTCTTTTGCTTCATTGTTCAAGGCAAATTGGAACCTTCCTTCTACCTTTCTCTGCCTCCTACTCTTAAATTCCGTGTCCATGACAGAGATGCCTGAGTAATCCTGTCCCACGCAGATGAGGTTATGCCTTTGGTAAAAGGCCTGCGGCATAGTGTGATTTGGCCTTCTCTGAGCCACCATGTCCAAAATGCCTCTCACCACCCTCTGCCTTTCCCTTCGCTTTGTTACAGAACACTGTTCTTTTCCTTCTTCGCCTTTATCACAGATTTGTCTTTACAAATGTTGTTCCCCTTTATAGTGGAAAGTCCCTTTGGGCAGTTAGCATGAATGTTTTGTTCACACCGTATTCCCAGGAACTAGTGAAGTGCCTGAAATGTAGTAGATCCTCATCCTCAGTGAATAAGCAAAAGAGGGAGATAGTTATCCAAGTCAGGTGGCAACAAGCCGTCTCCTCCTCCTGTGAATTATCTTGGCTGTTATTTCTTGAAGTAAATTAATGTTTTACTCATGAACTCAGAGCTTAAGAAAGAGAATCTGTTCTCCTCTTCCATTCTCCATTTGTTCCTTTCTTTTCCCCTTTTCTCCCACCTCTTCCCCACCATGTTCTCTTGTGTCCTTCCCTTGTTTCCTCCCACTGCTATCAAGAGGTCCATAGTCAGCTGGAAGAGAATCCTGGCCTCCATAGTCACAGCATATTTGTGAGCTGGATGGAAGGCCTGTGATGGGGCCCAAGACCCTGGCCCCGCACCGTTCGTGCTCAGAAGTTCCCTGCATGGTGGTGTTTGTGCTCAGCAAGGCTGACTTTTTGGCATGTAGGACAAAAGGGAGCATGGGATGTTGGTGCTTATAAATTGGGTGTGAAATTTCTCACACAGTGGTTGTCTTTGGCATAAATTGGGCAATGTGATTATTACGTGGGCGGTTGGCTTGGGAGCTGGGGAATACAGATGGAAGCTGAAGGTAGTGGTGAGCAGGCCTCAGTGGTGGGCCGAGATGATGGAGATGTGGTGTGTGGCACACTCACTTGACCTCTTTGGGCTAGAAAATAAGCATATGATCAAAGTGTGGGGACAGTTATCAAATAAGTACTTTCAGTAATATAGCTATAATTTACAAAAATCTCTTTTAAGGATATCCTGTACCTTACATAGAATAATTGCACTTATCTGCACTTCCTCCTCCTAAAATGTACTTGTTGAAACCTCCCATGATGTTGATTCCTCCTAAGCTTTGCTTTCTTCCTGTTTTTAGCCTGCAGTTGTGTGGCCTGTATGCCCGGCCATGCATCAGAATGTCTGGACAATTCTCTAGACAAATGATAGCAGGGAAGCTGAGTGCCATTTACATTTAGGTTTGTAATAATATCCACATATAATTAAAAGAATTTTAGAAAGCTAACTACTTTGAAATTTTGAGACAAGTTATTTTTGGATTATGTTAACTCTTTATAATTATGTAAATACAGCAATGAGCACTCTAGATAGCTTTTGTTTTAAGTGTATGTATGCTATAGTTATCCAAAGGTCTTATTAAAATCATTGAAAATCATCAACTAAAATATGACTTTAACGTTTCAAATTGTAGGACTGGAATTATTCAGATTTGAATGAACATTGCACCAAAGAAACAGACATATTAATATTGATTGGACAAAATAAACCCAAGTTCTTGTGTGTGTGTGTATATATATATATACCCTTAGAGACAAAAAGCAAAGGAGGGGAGCACAAAGAGACTGGTACTTTAATATCCAGAGTACCAAAGAGCTCCCTGGGGCTGAATTAGGGAAGATGGGAATAAACTATCCTTCCTGCTGGAATAGCTAGTCCCCGACACAGAACTCTCTGAGCACCTGATCTGGGCCCACAGTATCATTTCCTGGAATGACACTCACACTGAAACAACCACAGGAACTCAATTCTCCATAGAAATATCCACCATTCCTCAACATCCACAAGAGCTCTTAGACCAGGCCCTGTGCGGGGCGTGGAGGGGGAAGAGGGGCAGCTAAAGCAGGATGCCCAGATGGAGGAGGTCAGTTCTTCTGCCAAAGCCCAGGAGAGCTTTGGTATCTAAAATATATATACACACACACACACACACACACACACACACACACACACACACACACACACATATATTCATTCATTCTCTCTCTCTGTCTCTCTCAGATAAATGCTAGGAGAAACCTTCAGATTCCTAAAGTAAGAACTAATTTTTTCCTTCACTACAATGGCTAATTCTTTTCATCCTATCCTGAGCTTTACTGAGCTATTGTAGATGTTTATAGTCATCATGTTTCCACAGAGACAAGCTTGAAAGCAGCTAGAAATTCATGACCAGAGAGTACAAAAGTCAGTAGTGAGGTAATTCACAAACTAGCTTTCTACCAGGCCCTGTGTGGGGCAGGGAGGGGGAAGAGGGGCAGCTAAAGCAGAATGCCCAGATGGATGAGGTCGATTCTTCTGCCCAGAAGAGCTTTGGTATCTAAAAGAGGAAGATTCCTATTGATGACCACTTATTTCAGCCCCTCTCCCCTCCCTCTCTTGCTGGATGAACTCTGAGTTAGGTGACTGATGGAGGGTACTAGAGGACAGTCCCAGCTCCGCGAACCTGGCAAGTAGGAGAAGCAGAAGCAGCTCTCTTGGGGAAGGCTCTGTCTTTTCGTCTTACCCTGGGTCTGTCTGGTCCTGGGCAGAGTTTGAGGCACTAATACACTTAGGTCTGGGAATGATGGTCCTTAACGACACATGAAGCCAGGCTTTCAGTCTAAGAGCTCTTGTGGATGTTGAGGAATGGTGGATATTTCTATGGAGAATTGAGTTCCTGTGGATGTTTCAGTGTGTCATTCCAGGAAGTGATACTGTGGGCCCAGATCAGGTGCTCAGAGAGTTCTGTGTCGGGGACTAGCTATTCCAGCAGGAAGGATAGTTTATTCCCATCTTCCCTAATTCAGCCTCAGGGAGCTCTTTGGTACTCTGGATATTAAAGTACCAGTCTCTTTGTGCTCCCCTCCTTTGCTTTTTGTCTCTAAGGGTAAGTTTATAGTCTTCCTGACATATGTTTGGAGATACTCTTCTTCAAGACTGATCTTAAATACGTCACTCTTGGCGTGTTGCTGTAAGTTCTTTTCTCTGAGGAAGGCTTAATATTAACAGGGTTAACTTAAACTGGGCCTCCAGTTTGGCCAAGAGATTCTAACTTCAGGAGTCCTAACTCCTGGGCATGACTTGGGAACTTTGCCTTTAATTCTCTGTTCCGTAGTGTCCAGGATGGGCACACAGAGTAGTGGGGGCACCTGGGCCTGTCCAGGTGCAGAGGGAAGCTGGCTCATTTTTTCATTATCCCATCAGGAATTCCTTGCCTCTGCTACATCTGTTCAGCAAGAGTCTTTGGAATTTGTTCTCTTTCGCTGTATATTCACTGAGCCTGGTAGCCCAGGGTGTTCCTGAGTTAAGTAGGATGTGCACACATTTAAAGCCTCTCACACTTTTAGTCAATGTTAAGTGGACCAAAGTAGTACGGATCACATCCGAGGGTTGGTTGGAAGGCACAGTGGATCCTTTCTAAATTTGTCTGGCCCTACTTTGGATTCATATGTCATATTGTGTGTGTGCTGTTAGGAAAACCTCACACTGAATCCTACGTGCTGTTGATTGTGTTCCCACGTCGGACTGTGCACTCCAGAGTGAGAACCATGACTTCCCTTTCTACATCCCAGCTCCCAACAAAGTACCTGGGACACAAGTGTGCTTACTAGAGAAATGCTAGAGGTATTCAGAGGTGGTATGCTCTCCAGTAGCCTCCCAGTAGTAGAGGCTAGGGTGCTCTGGGAGTCCAGTTTTCTTACAGAAGTAACAAAATGATTACTTTGAGACCAAATCACCTGTAAGGTGACCCTGTGCTCTGGACTCGAACTTTCAAGTTCCAGGACATGGAGAGTTTGGAGAGAGTTTAAAACATTGATGCCACTTGATGGAAGCATATTCCTAATTGAGTTTTTTCCTTTTGCTTACAAATGACAAATTTCTTTCTTGTGACCCTGAGAAACTTGTCATTGAGACCTCTTAAGGACACTTGACAAGGGGGAAATGGGTACTTTCCCTTTGGAATCAGTTCTAGAGAAGGTGGTTTTAACCATGCCTTCCTCCAGTTCTCTATAATGTCCATACATTTCTTTCGGCTGCCTAACTTGAATTAGGTATATGGCCTTTTAAACACATTTTTAAAGAAAATTCTGTTCCTAATTCCTCACTTCTGTTGAAATATTTTTGAAGAGCTGATTTTTTTGCATGCAAAGCATAGCACAAATAATGAGGGTGTAAAATAGCTGCCATTTGTCCAGTACTTATGGTTTTCCTGTCTTTAATGCATTTTGTCTAATCTGCATGACATCCCTTTGATATAGTACAGAGATGCTTTGGGTTGCCAGCAATACAGGCCTCATTCCAAGTGGTATAAGGGAGAAGGGGAGTGACTTGGCTTGTGGAACTAAGTCTGGGTGTGTGGGTCTTGCTGCCCTCCTTTGGACACATGCCAGGCATTAGGCCTCAACTCTCACTGCCTCTCACTCTACTTTCTTTTACTTTGCCTCTCTCTTGGGCAGGCACTGCCGTTGGTTGGCTCCAACAGCTCTAGGCTTGTACCTGCATAGCTCTAAGTCCACAAGAAGGGAGGTTCTAGAATTAATTACTGTGATGGGTTGGGAAAGCCCGGATGCTGTGGCCAGGATCCACTGAGGCAAACAAAGGTGTTGTCACTCTGAGAGTGGGGGAGGTGGTTACCCAAGAACTGCCCTGGGCTGTCAGTAGAAGAAGGGGGTTGATACTGGGTGGGCAGCGCATTGCATAGGTAGACAGGATCATCCTTTTTTCAGACAGGGAAACAGAAGCCTATCTCTTTTCATTTTCTTTTTATACCTCACATGAGGTTGGTCTTGCTGAAAGTGCAGGCCTGTGACATTACAGCTCTGCCCCAGGGCAGGCTCACTGCCCAGTGCGAGCTGTGGATTTCTCCCTGCACAGAACCATCCCTGGGCTCCTCTGTTGTGAGTATGCCTGCATCTCTCTGGAGCCTGGTTGTAAGTTATATAGCAGCAGCCAGGACCTTTTCCCCAAGACCCAAAGAGGAATTAATTGTGCCTTGATCTGCACCTGCAGGAGGCACTCAGCAGCTCTTACCCAGTGTGAACTTTGAGCTCCTATAGTGCCTTCAGGAGCAGGTATCTATGGAAGTTTGTTTTCTGCCCTCCTCACAGTTCATTTCCCTCTCTGGTTTCTGTTGGTGTTTTCCTTGCCTGTCTTTCCCAGCAGAAGGTTTTGTCCCTTTTTAACTCCCTTTGTGAAGGACTAGTAAAGCTGAAATGAATTTGTGAGTTGCCACCTGTCTGTGCTCCGGTTCTGTCTTCTCACATTATCTGTACCAGTGGTGTCATTGTTGAGATCGTCTTAAAATGCCAGCCCAGCTTTTTGGCAGCAAGCTTTTGGGCGGAAGGAATGAAACGTGATCCCTAACTGGCAGCTTGGTTGCATTCCAGGCTCACTTCTGTGGTAGAGGATGGATTACTGGTGCCAAAGGGCAGAAGTAGCACTCTGCCAGCACCCTCAGAGCTTCTAGTATGCCATTTCCACTTTCGTGTTGTCAAAAATGCCAACATTTCCAGCCAAGTTGGAAATTTTTATGTTCCCTGTGTTCTGACAAAAGCCTTCTTTAATTTTGTAAACAGGGAGAGGAATTTTTGTTTCAGAATATGGATATTGAAGGATTTTTTTGTACAGAGTGGTAGAACCGGCCCTGTTTAACGCTGGTCCATATTGACTGGATTGGGGGTGATACGTGTACCCCGCTTCCCATACTTTGATGGAGAAAGGGAGGTAAAAACTTGGAAGAAAAAGTCTTTATCCAGCCGTTCAATTCATACAGTGTGTTTTGCACTTTTATACTTTTCTATTTATCCAACTTTGGTTAAAATTAAGAGGGAACAGTTGGGCAAGGAATATAGTTTAGATAATGAGCAAAAATTCCTCTGATATATGAACATGGAATATCTTTCTATTTATTGGTTTGTCTTTAGTTGATCTTAACAGTGTTTTGTAGTTCCCTTTTGTTAAAGTTGTTAGGTGTTTTTATTGATGCTATTGTTAATTGTTTTCTTAATTTGATGTATAGAATATACAATGGATTTTTTAATACTGGTTTTATATCCTACAACCTCACTGAACTTGTTTACTGGTTCTGATTTTTTGCGTGCATTCTTCAGTGTTTTCTACATACCAAATCAAGTCATTTGTAAATGGAGATAGTTTTAGTTCTTCCAATTCAGTCTGCATGCTTTTTTTTTTTTCTTTTTCTGGTCGGATTTCCCTGGCTAGAACGTCTACCACAATGTTGAATAGAAGTAGTGAGAGTAAACATCTTTCCTCGTTCTTGATCTTAGGGGGAAAGCATCTGGTCTTTGACCATGTTGTTGATGGGGTGTGTGTGTGTGTGTGTGTGTGTGTGTGTGTGTATGTGTGTGTGTTTCTTTTTTGAGATGGAGTCTGGCTCCATTGCCCAGGCTAGAGTGCAGTAGCGCAATCTCAGCTCACTGCAACTTCCACCTCCCGGGTTCAAGCGATCCTCCTGCCTCAGATTCCCGAGTAGCTGGGATTGCAGGAGTGCACTGCCACGCTAGGCTAATTTTTGTATTTGTAGTACAGATGGGGTTTCACCATGTTGGTCAGGCTGGTCTGGAACTCCTGACCTCAGGCAATCCACCCGCCTCAGCCTCCCAAAGTGCTGGGATTACAGGTGTGAGCCACGGCGCCTGGCCTGGAGGTGGTCTTTATCAGGTTGAGGGAGTTCTCTTCTAATCCCTGCTTGTAGTGTTTTTAGCATGAAAGCATTTTACTGTGTTTAGAGAATATGTTGTTTTTTGCCTTTTATTATATTAATATGACAACTATGATGTATACTGAACAAACATTACATTCCTGGGATAAGTCGCACTTGGCCATAATGTTAATTCTTTTGATATGTTGCTGAATTGGGTTTGCTAGTATTTTTTTGAGGATCTTTAATGTTTACATTCATAAGAGATACTGAAGATACTGTACTTGAGAAATTATCTTAAACAAATAATTTTAAGTAAGCAAATATCTGCAGTAGGAATTAAACAACACAACGTGCGGAACACACTTAGCACAGTGCCCAGCACCTACTAAGCATCAGCTTATGGGAATTGCTTTTTTTTGGCAGATGGTTGTTTAATGTCATGACTCAGAGCATAGGATGTTGAGTTGAACAGGCCTCTGTTTGAATCCTGGCTTCCTCCACCTCCTTGTTAGCTGTGTAGCTTTGGGCATATTGTGTCTGGATGCCTTAAGTTTTTTTATTTTTAAGACCAAAGTGACAATAGTCCTTCTCTCAGGGTTGTCAGGAGGATTTAATGTGACTATGCACAACCAAACCTAGGACCTGGTACACAGTTAAGTGCTGTGATTCTATTAGTTGTTACTTTTCTTGTTACTTTTAAAGATACTGACTGCAGTGGTATTATGAGGGTGAAAAATTGAAAACAATTCAACTATCGGTAAACAGATGATTGATTAAATATAGTAAATGCACACAGTGTCATAGTAAGTAGTCTTTAAAATTGACTAGATTAATACTGATCTAGAAAAATATTGGTGGTGTGCAAAAAAGCAGTTTTTATACGTGTGTATAGAGTTCATGTTTATGAATGCATTAAAGTCTAGAAATGCATATATATCAAATTGTTAGTTTAATTTGGGGAGCTTATGATTGCTTATAGTGGAACTGTGACTTAATTTAAAAATAGGTGTATGTTTTATTGGGAAAGAAGGATATACATTTCCTTCTAGCAGGAAAATTTGGAAGCTTAAAAAGTATTTGAGGTTTTAATTGTGTTTGTTGATTTGTCCTCAGTTATTTTCATAACCTTGTTTGAATTTATTATCTAATTAAGCCATATGCATGTTAAAAAAAGTAATAAAAGCTTCTAAAAAAGATATGAGAAAAGATTTTCATCCATTCACAAATTTTGCCTTTCTTCATGTGGACTACCAGAATTAAATTTTTTTGACTGTCTACTGGTTGTTGGCCCAGACTCTGTTCTAGATGTTGTAAATACCAAGAAGAATACAAAGTGGTCTCTACCCCGGGGACAGAGGGACCAAACAGATCTGCAGCCAGCTGATTTCAGGGGGCGATGGAGTAAATGGTACACGCGTGGTCAGAGCCGGGCAGGATCTCAGGCTAGCAGTAGACTTGTGTTTTCAAGAATGCATAGCGGTGTGTCTGGCAGACAGGACAAGAATTGCAGACAGTAGAAACAGCCTTTGCAAAAGGCTTGGAGCTCTGCAAATTCAAGAAGAAAGAAATGTTGGGATATTTATGAAAAGCAGCCAGCCTTCGGGCTCATTATCCTGTCTCTGTGCAGCTTCCTCTTGAGAGAGCTAATTATAGTCTAGTTAGTAGGCTGCCACATTTCTTACTCCCTTGGAGAAGAAGCTCAATTAGCAGGGAGTGGGTGAATCTGAAAGCCTGTCAGGATAGCAGCTTCTTCAAAGTGACCCTGCTGCAGTGAAGCAGATAGTTGTCTTTTCTTTAGAAAATGAGGCGTTTTCTCCCCGTTGTGCTTCTGTCCGTCAAAGCCTGCCTCAGGAGAAGAGAAGGAAAAGCTTTGTAGTTTAGGTTCTGGCTTTCCTGGCAGATAGGCAATGAGCAGATATTTCTTAGTTTCTGTGACGTTTTGTTGGTCCTCATAGATGAGTGTTTAAATTTTCCAAGCGAACAGTATGGCCCAAAGCTTCTAATTCCAAGTTCCAGACCTCAGACTTGAGTTCATGTTTGTCTTTAGACTGATAGCACCCTGGGGTGATTCAGGGTTGTGTGAAAATTATAATATCACTCTGTAGAAATTTCATGAGTCATTTTTAAGTGGTTTATCCTGATTCTATAAAAGGTGGAATGGAGCTCAGATGATTTTTAAAGAATCAAAGGAGGTGATGCTTGCTGGGAACTGAAGGTTCCCATCTGCTTATTTCGGATTTCTACCTGAGACTATCAGATGAAAGAAGTGGCCCTCCCATGGCCGTCTTTGCAGTGGTGGCTGAAGATACAGTTAATTATTTCTTTGGGCTTAAAGAGAACTTCCCCTTAAGATGATTTTATGTGTAACATATGCTCTTGTATTATGTGAAAATGTTAAAATTGATGTAATGGCACAAGCCTGCAGTTAAAAATACTCAATTTCACACATTTCTGCCTTAGTTAAAGCTCTAGAAAAAGAGGTTAGATACTACCAGATGTCTGCTTAGCAGAAAAGCCTAAAGAAAATGGGAATTCAAATGGCTAGTAGAGTTCAGTATGGGTTAATTTAGCTGAGAAATACTGAATAACCTGGGTGTGAGACTCTTCGTCTTCTGCTGTAACCATGGTCCAGTTGCAGATACAGCTTATTTGTCCAGTTAAAGAATGGCTCATTCTACATAGTAGAATTTCCTAGTTAACTGAAACTGGGTACCTTTCTGATGATCCAGCCTCCTTTTAAATTTAATCTTAATTTCTGGTGTCCAAAAAGCTAGGAAACATAGGCTAAACTTATTTTTAAACAGTATGTTAGTTAAGTTTTCAAGTAATTGGCTCAGTTGGTTTTTATCCTCCAAAAGCCTTTGCAGGTGTTTCAGTTCAAAGCATTGTGTCCAGCTCTTAATCTAGAAAATAAATATACTTTTGTCCTTTGTTTTCCTGAATTTCCAATCGAAACGGGAAGTGTGAATTACTTTCTTCACTAGCACACAGATCACTGAAAAATTGAATCTTAAGTTGTTGTGCGGGATCATTGTGCTGTTATTGTACAGATATGATTTGACCCCTGTACTGTCAACCGTATTCTAAGCATTTTGGGTTTAGGTGTTTTTATGTGCATGTGTTTGCTTTTCGTAGTTTCTATTAGGCTATTAGGCCTTCAGCTCACTTATTAACATTACTTTGCACGTCCTCCTTCTCACTATCCCTGTAGTTAGTTGCTTCTAATCTGCTTAGGGAATCAGCTAAGTAAGCTTGTTAAATTTGTTTCCAAAGGGTAAGTAAAAAGACAGGTAGAACTCCTAAAGTTCAGTTTAAAAAGCCCTGCATTGGCTGCTTGGTATGCCCTTTCCTCCTTCCCTTCTTATTTTTTTATTTTTTATTTTTTTTT